>NW_005365764.1:2095493-2111595 GCF_000412655.1 Myotis brandtii
TCTCAGTGCTTCCCGGGGGGAGGGGGGGGCCTTCAGTTTCTCCATCTGTCAGAAGAGGACGTTGGTGTCAACGATCCTTGAGGCGCCCCAGCTCCACGCTGACTCCACACCTGGCAGCCCCCAGCTGTTCCGCCCGCTGTCCCCGGGAGGTGATCCCACAGTGCTCCGCTCCTCCCATGATCAATCAATTGTCCATCTAGGGCAGCTGGGTCTCTGCCACCCGCCCGCAAGGCCCTGGGCCGTGACATCCGTCAGTGGTTCCGGCCGGGAGCCTTGCACACCAGATGGCCCCACCCCGCCAGGGCACGGCCCTGCCGCAGCGATGATGGATCTCCTGTCCGGTGGGACGTGTGCCGGGCGTGGGGAGGGTCCCCTCAGCTTGGCTGACCACGTGTGCTTGCTGTGTTGGCAGGGACCTGCTGTGACCTGAGGGGGCACATCTGCATGCCCCACAACCGGGGCCTCAACAACAAATGCTTCGACGACTGCATGTGTGCGGAAGGTGAGCCTGGACTCCCCCGGGCGGGGGCGGGGGGGGGGCATCCCTCATGCTCTGAAGCCGGTTCTGCACGGAGCCCGGATGCTATTTCGTGGCGGAGGTGGCCCGAGGGGCCTGCGGCAAAGGAGGGGTGGGAGAATCCCTCGGGAGCCGACGCCGTGAGCAAGGAAAGCTTTGCTCGGTGCCTTCCCAATCTGTGAACTCATTTAGTCTCCAGTCCTGGTATCGTTTCTCAGGTTTGCTTTTCTCACCTCTCAAAATACAAGCTGGCTTGATCTCCCATGATCGGGAGGCGGGAGAAGGGAGGAGAGAGGAGACTATCTCTTTAAATAAGATCAAACCCGAGAAGGCTGGTGCTTTCAGGCCAGAATTCTACCCCCGGGAGGCATTCCAAGTGTGATATCAGGCTGGGGGGTGGGTTTCCCAGCACGTCTCAGCGAAGGATGCACTTGGCTGGCCGGCTGCTGCTTTAACCTCTGAGCTCCCACCCGGAACAGTAGGTGCCCTCCTGCCCAGGAGTGCCGGGCTCTGTGCTGAGCACTTGACTCTCATTATCCTCCTCCCCCTCCTTAATCCTTAATCCTCACGCCTTCTTAATCCTCACAGCCATCCAGGGAGGGAGCGATTATGATCTCCATTTTACACATCAGCAAACAGGCACAGAGAGGTTAAGTGACTTGCCCAAACTCACACAGCTGGAAAAGGAGGAGAACATTTTTAATTTTGTATTCTGAAATTTTTCAAGCATATATGAAGTAGTCAGAATAGTAGTCACTATAATAATGAACCCCTGTTTCCCACCACCCAGCTCCAATAATTGCCAACTCACTGCCAATCTGTCGTCTCTCCCCTGCCCAGTCCCCCATTCCAATATAACTTTGATGCAACTCCTGGGAGTTTTGAGAGATTTTATCTGTGAATATTTCAGTGTATATCTCTGAAAGAAAAGTACTCTTTTAAAAACAAAATACCAAAAATGAACAATTACTCAGTATCATCCAGTATCCAATTAGTGTTCGTATCTCCTGAGTGGGAGGATTTGGTCTCGGTGCCTCTATTAACCATCCTCAGATACATGCCCTATTTTGGCTCACAACAGGCTAACAATTATCTGCTGTGAAAGCAGTAACACTGTGTACGTCCCATTATTCATGCATCCATTCATTCAGGAAATACTTACTGAGCACCTACTATGTGTCTGGTACTGTTCTGGGATTCAGCAGCTAAAAGAAGAAGCAAGTTCTGCCCTGACTGGTTTGGCTCAGTGGATAGAGCATTGGCCTGCAGACTGAAGGGTCCCAGGTTCAATTCCGGTCAAGGGCATGTACCTTGGTTTCAGGCACATCCCCAGTAGGGGGCGTGCAGGAGGCAGCTGATTGATGTTTCTCCCATCGATTTTTTTGACTCTCTATCCCTCTCCCTTCCTCTCTGTAAAAAAATCAATAAAATATATATTTTTTTTAAAAAGGAGCAAGTTCTGCACCCAGAGTCCATTTCAGTGAGACGAGATCTTATCTCCCTGCCCAGTGAGATGAGATGCCTTTAGAAGCAATAAGGCTGCGAGGAAAATAGCCCGGAGGTCTGCTGAAAAGTCTGGGTTGTTACAGAAAGGAGGGGCGGGAGTGGACAGTGGAACCAGCCACCTGAAGATGGTGGCTGTCAGGGAGACCGTCCCAGGCGAGAGGCAGGGGAAAGGCAAGGACCTCGGGCAGGAGCAAGGCTGGTGTGTGGGCTGGGCACACGGTGGCCACGGGGAAGGTGGCACACGGGGAGGTGGGGGAAGCTTGTTGGGGGGATCATGCAGAACCTTGTTGGCCTTGTTTGATTTCTAATTGGAAGTTGCAGGCAGGTTGTAACCGGGGGCGTGACATGGTCTGGCTTTGGGGTTAACAGTTCACTATGGCTGCAGGGCTGTGGGGGGCAGGAATGGAGACAGGAAGGACCAGCTGGGAGGGGAGAGGGGATGGAGGCAGCAGGCGTGGAAGATGGGGGGATGCTGGGAAGCTGCCTTCTGGTACTTGGATGCAGGGTCGAGGCCCCATTTCACAGAGGAGGAGACTGAGGTGCCGAGTGGGCAGGAGGGAGCGCAGAACAGCGTTGGGGCAGAACCTCAGTCCTTGGCCTCCAGGTCCAGCCCACCTAAGTAGGGGGACTTGGCCCCACTGAGCTGCACATGCCCAGTGGTGCCTGGCTGGATGCTCAATGGTGGCCCCTCTGCCCAGGAATCAATCCATTCCCCCTCCCTCCCTCCCTTCCTCTCTTTCTTCCTTCTTTCCCTCCTTCCTTCCCTCCTTCCTTATTTTCCCCCTTCCTCTCTCTCTCCCTCCCTGGGCCTCAGGTGGGAGGGGACGGCTTTCCAGGGGTCCAAAGGCTCTGTCTACAAACAAAGCCCCATCTGCTCATTTCCGCTGGCCCTCGCACTGGTCGGCTCCATCAAAACTCTTGCTTCCTCCCTGGAGACTCGGGCTCAAAAAAATGAAGAGTGGAAGCGACAGTTCAGTCAGCTCATTAAAGATGGTCCAGGAAGAGGTTGTCACTGAGATGCCACACCGGAGGGATCTAGGGGTGCCAGGAACTAAAGATGGTCCAGGAAGAGGTTGTCACCAAGATGCCACACCGGAGGGATCTAGGGGTGCCAGGAACCCTCGTGGGGACCATATCCCAAAACGCTGGACACAGGGCTCGGAGCTGAAGCCCGGCAGTCGGGGCCAGCCTGCGTTCCGGAGGGTTCCAGAAGGGCTTCTGTGACTACCAACCACTCCTGCTCGTGAATCCCCTGTCCACTCCCAAGTGTCACTTGTGTGGTCCCAGTTCTAAAAGCCCAGTTGACCCAGGTGTCAGTTCTAGGCCACTCAGCACACACTTCATAGCAGCCCCTTTATTCTCTTGATGGTGACATAGTGGATCTTAAAGTAGCACTAGGTCCTCTCTCTGTGGTCACTCCTAACCTGAAATGTAGGGATTTGCTCGCTGACGTCTTTCAGCCACCATCAAGAGCACGTGGACTTAAATGAACAGTATGTCTACCCCTGTATATCAGGGGGTGCCTGGGACGATGTGGAGAGGCCACACCTACTTTAATTAGGTGGGCAGGGAGGTTCCCTTTGAGACCTGAAGGCCATGAAGGAGCCAGCTATGCAAAGGGCTTGGGGAAGGCATTTCTGGCTGAGAGACAGCAAGTGCAAAGGTCCTGAGGCCGGTAATGGCTGGATATATGAGGAAAAGCAAGAAGACTGAAGTCAGGCTTCCTTTCGAGCACAATAGAGAACCTCCCGGTTGTATAGGGGAGGGCACAATCTTCGTTCCTTTAAAAAGTTTTTGTTTTGTTTTTTGTTCTATTTAATATTTTTTTTTATTATTATTTTTTTATTGCTTAAAGTATTAGGAAATGGCTGGATATATGAGGAAAAGCAAGAAGACTGAGGTCAGGTTTCCTTTCGAGCACAATAGAGAACCTCCTGGTTGTATAGGGGAGGGCAGAATCTTCATTCCTTTAAAAAGTTTTTAATAGACTTTTTAAAAAGTCCTCACCCGATGATATATTTATTAATTTGAGGGGGGGGGAGAGGGAGAGAGAATGTGAGAGAGAAATTTGAATTGGTTGCCTCCCGTATGCGCCCCAACCGGGGATCAAACCCGCAACCTAGAAATGTGCCCTGAGCAGGAATCAAACCTGAAACCTTTTGGTGTACAGGACGATGCTCTAACTAACTGAGCCACCCGGCCAGGGCTTAATAGACCTTTTTTTGGAGCATTTTTAGGTTTACAGGAAAAGTGTGCAGAAAACACAGAGTTCTCCTCCTACGGTTCCCCCTGTTATTATCTCCCATTCGTGTGGCACACTTTCTACAAGTGATGAGTCGATCCTGATACGTTGTTATTATTATTTTCAAGAAGAGCAGTTTATTTTACATTTGTTGCTCCTAAAAAGGGAGAGACAATGATTTGTTTTCATTATGTGTGCATTCATTGGTTGCTTCTTGCGTGTGCCCTGACCAAGGATTGAAACCAGAACCTTGGTGCATCCGGACGATGCTCTAACCAGCTGAGCTACCAGTCAGGGTGATGCATTGTTGTTGTTAACCAAAGTCCATAGCGAACGTTAGGGCTTGCTCTTCGTGTGGTACATCCTGTGGTTTTTGACAAATGCACAGTGACATGCAGCCACCATTGCAGTGTCACACAGATGAGTTTCATGGACCTAAATGTCCCCTGTGCTCCATCTATTCACCCCTCCTTCCTCCGCACTCAGGCTGCTGTGAGGGGGGTGGGTTGGTTGTAGGGCAGAATAAAGAAGGGGGTGGTGGTGAGAGGGGGCAGGGGTCCCAGAGGGTGTGTAGGGGAGAGGATGGGGAGGGGACTGGCCCACTGCACCCCTGACCCCCTTGCCTCTCTCTGCTCAGGGCTGCGCTGCTATGCCAAGTTCCACCGGAACCGCAGGGTCACGCGGAGGAAGGGGCGCTGCGTGGAGCCCGAGACGGCCAACGGCGACCAGGGATCCTTCATCAACGTCTAGTGGCCCAGACTGAGGCGCCTCCCCGCAGGCCTGGGGACTGAGCGCTGGAGGTTTGGAGAAGCGACAGTTTGTTTATAACTAGCGGTGGGAGAGCAAATGGGGGACCAGATGTCTGAGGCTGCAGGCTCCAACCCAGGACCCGATCCAGGACCCGCAGCCCCGGGAAGGGAGCGCTGGGGAACTGCCTCTGCCCAGGAGCCGAGCTAGCAGCTCGTCTGCACCCACACCCCTGAGGGACCCACAGGGCCTGAGCAACTGGTGCCCTGTTCTCCGCGATGGCAATGTCAATAGTGCCCTCTACTGTCCGACCGCAGCACTGCAACAGCTTCGAGTTTTAAAAGTGAAGAGGTTTTTGAACAGAAAAGAAATGGGAACTTGGGTGGGAGATGAGCACGAAACACCTCTTTTGTGCCAGGCACTGCGCTACCTGCGTGACGTACGTTATCCCGCGACCATTTCGCCATCTTACAGGTGAGGCAACAGCCACCGTTGAGTCATCAGACCTGCCCGAGGTCCCAGCTCAGTGCTCCTCAGACCTTAACCTGTGTACCAGCCCTCTGGGGTCGGGTGCAAATTCAGATTCCTACTCAGCCGATTCTGCCTTTCCTACAAGCCGAGGGCCTGCCCACGCCGCTGGTCCCCGGCCCCACCGAGAGCTCCCACCGTGTCTTGGGGAGCAGATGTGGAGTTGTGATCGGAACCTGGCCCAACGTTGTCGGTCTCCACAGCCCGTGTTCTTGCTCCTTCACAACTAAGGACTTACTGCAGGCTCTCCAGGGCTTTCAGCGAGAGAGGCGTGTTCCCTGCTAGTCCTTTCTCTGGGTGAAGCTGCAATGACTGACCGCTCTCCTCCTTCCCTGGACAAGTAGGCATCATCTTTCAAACAGAACCAGATCTGCACTAAACACCTGCTTGTCTGTACGGCGTGGTCTGGGCAGATGGGCCCCTGCCCCCCGGGAGCTGGCAAGCTGAGCTGGGACGGGTTCCTCGGATTCCTCCGGCCCTGCTCACCCTGTCCTGGGACATGTGCCTCAGAGTTGCCCCAGCACCGTCCACCCCCAGGGTTCTTTAGCTTTTTAAAAAATATATATTTTTACTGATTCCAGAGGGGAAAGGGAGAGGGAGAGAGAGATAGAAACATCAGTGATGAGAGAGATTCATGGATTGGCTGCCTCCTGTTCACCCCCCATTGGGGATGAGCCCACAAGCTGGGTATGTGCCCAACCAGGAATCAAACCGTGACCTCCTGGTTCCTAGGCTGACACTCAACCACTTTAGCTTTTGTAGTTCATGCCCTTGGAGAACGTAATGCAAGCAGGGACCCAAAGCACACACACATCGCCCATAGGCAGCCTACACCTTAGTGGCTCCCAGGCCTCCCAGAGACCATGCCAGGACCCCCACCCCACACTTCGGCCACAAAGCCCACTGAGGAGTTGGGGCCTCTCTGAGGTTGAGGTGCTTGAGGATACCTGCCCCCCACAGGCCAGACCCAGGATGCCCACCCAGAACGTCTCTCCACGCAGAGCTGGCTCTAGGGACCGCCTGAATCCCCCCACCTGGCATCTCATTCCTGGCCAACTCTCTGGTCCAGGGCAAACCAGGTCACAACTGACAAAAGCCCTGCCCATCTGGATCCCTTGCACCTGCTGGGGGGGCACGCCCACAGGATGCCAGGGCTGTTTACTCCCCTGGGAAAATCAGTTGGGGTCAGGGGTCTGGCACAAGGAGCACAGACTCATCTAGCAGAAACCAAATAGGCTTGCTCTTTTCTCCTATTCCAGTTCGATGGGCATGGGCCTCTTGCGGGTGAGGCGGTGGAACTGAAAGAGATCAAAGCCGGCTCTTTGGAAATGGAACCCTGAGTCCGCCAGCAGATTGTCTGTTAGGGAGCAGACAACGCCTCTGCTGTGTGTGCCTCGCATGGGTGGCTGGTTGGAGACTGTGATCGAGCCCTAAGGGTGTGGCTGCAGGCAGGCCATGCAGCGTGAAGTCTGGGGGCAGCTGTCAGGTGGCCCTGGACATCGGCAGTGGGAAGCAGAAGGTCAGGACAAAGCTGAGAGGCCGCACGGAACTATCACTGCCCTCAGGGGAGTTCCATGGCTAAGAAGTGGGGCCTCAGTATCTATTTGACCTGGCTGTCTGCATTTGGCATTTGCAAAGTGGGGTAGGGGCGGGGGTGGAATCCTTTTATCTCCAGGGGGGTCCCAAAGCCCCCTCAGTGTTTAACAAACTTCTCTGACAAGAAGTTCTTTTTCGCCCTGACCGGTTTGGCTCAGTGGATAGAGCATCGGCCCGCAGACTGAAAGGCCCCGGGTTCGATTCCAGTCAAGGAACCTTGGTTGCGGGCACATCCCCAGTAGGAAGTGTGCAGGAGACAGCTGATTGATGTTTCTCTCTCATCGATGTTTCTAGCTATCTATCTCTCTCCCTTCCTCTCTGTAAAAAATCAATAAAATATATATTTTTAAAAAGTTCTTTTTCTTTTTATAAATGTTTTTATTGATGTTACAGAAAGGAAGGGAGAGGGAGAGAGAGATAGAAACATCGATGAGAGAGAAACATTGATTGGCTGCCTCCTGCACGCCCCCAACCAGGGATCAAGCCTGAAACCTGGCCATGTACCTTGATCAGGAATCAAACCGGTGACCTCTTGGTTCATAGGTCAACACTCAACCACTGAGCCACCCTGGCCGGACAGCCAGGAAGTTCTTTCTTGTTTTCTGTGGGGGGAGAGAAGGGAGGTCTTTCTTAGGTCTATCTTAACTTTCTTCTGCTGGTACAGAAGCCAGTTTTCTCTGATCCAGGGGGTCAGCAAACTTTACCAGAAAAGGCCAGAATGTTCCCATAAAACTATCTATGGACACTAAGATGTGAATTTCATATAATTTTCATAGGTCACAAACTGCTATTCTTCCGTTGATTTTCTAAAGCACATTTAAAAAGGTAAAAACCTCGCTTGTGAGCAACACAAAAATTAGCAGTGGGTTGAATGTGGCCCACGGGCCACGGTTTGCAGATCCTGCTCTAATCCACTCGTCTCAGCCCACGCAGGACGTTAGAATGATCTGGGCAGCCTTCAAAGGCACCGGTGTCCAGGGGCCACCTGCAGAGAGTCCGCTGTCATTGGTCAGGGTTGTGTCTGGGTTCCCTGTGTTTTCAAGGCTCTGCAGGTGACTAGCGTGGAGCCGGGCCCGAGAGCTGCTCCACCTCTCACCACCTTCCTGACCTTAGGGAAGTTCCCTAAGGTCTCTGTGCCTTGATTTCTTCATCCATATAATGGGGACAAGGGGTATTGTGCGAAGTAATTGCAAATCCTTATAATGTGCTTCTAACAGTGCTGGGCACATAATGAGCCCCCAGTGTTAGTTGATTTATTTTCCAGGATAATGTTAGGAGGTGTTTCATTCTTTGCTAACGATCCATCGCATCGTCAAAGATCATTTCTAAGTCACCACTTAGGCTCCTTCCCCGAAGCGTGTCCCCTGGACCACTGCGGCCATGAGATGCTCCGTCAGAAAGAGGACGCGGCTTCTGGGTCCGAGGTTTGGAGAACTGCATGCACAGACTCCGGGCGGAGCTGGAGGTGTGCGTGGCTTGAGATAACAGGTTCATGAGTTTTTAAAAATGCACCACCACCACCAACCCCCCCCAGCGGGGGGCGGAGAGCTGAGCAGCGGGCCAAGTGGAAACCAGTAGCCGCGGGGACAGTCACCGGGCCCTCCTGCATTCCTCCCGTGGCATCGTACCGCCGTTCCCCAGAGATAGTCGCCGTTCCCACGGGGCTGCCTTTCCAGGATTTGTCTGGTGGCTCCCCAGGCTGCTGGGAATGGCCTGAGGTCAGAGACCACGAGGGCCAAGCCTCCTGGGAAAGTGGCCGCTTCGCTTTGGGGTGTAACTGAGACACAAGTCGATCGCAAAGCCACGACCCCCTCCACCTCGGGTGGCTCTCCCTCCCAGCAGGTCCAACACCCCCAATGCATTGATGCTGCGTGGTGGGCGCACAGCCCCCGGAATGGGGTTCCCTGTGCAGCTGGAGGGAGGGCGGAGATCCACGTGCCCTGCAAGGAACGTGTTGATTCACAGAACAGCGAGGGAAGATAGTGCTGGGAGAGGTGGTGAGAGGCCAAAGAGCAAAGCATTTCACAGGCTGGACGGGCACGTCACCCCTGTGGTGACCCTCACTCTCGTGGGAGATGGCGAGGAGGGTGTCTGGGTGTGTGTGTGCTGCGGAGGGAGCGGCGGGAACTAGCGGTTTGCAGAACCGGTGCTTCCATTGTGTGTTTTCTGCATTCTGTCAGGATGGCTGCTGGTTTAGGATCCGGGGCCTCTCTGGGAGGCTTCCTAGTCCCTCCTTATTCCCCGTGCTCAGGACCAGCCGCGTAGCATGGCCTGGAGCCGCGGGGAGATGCAGGCCCCGGGGCCCACCTGCTGAATCAGAATCTCGGGGGAGTTTGGATGATTTCTCCGGGCCATTCCCACGCGCTGTACCTGAGAGACAGGTCTGGGTAGGGAACTGTTGGGCCAGGGACATGGGGATGATTCAGGGACATTCACAGTCAGGGGGGAGTTGTCAGTCCAGTTGGCCCAATTAACTGGCCATGACGAACTGGGAGGCCCTGCTTCGGGGCCGGAACTGCTCTTTATTTTTAGAGAAAGTCAAGTGGGGCGCCTGGGCCGTGGGCCCTCTGTTGGGTGTTCTGACTCTTAGGACCTTCCCGGGGGGTCTGCGGTCCCTCTTTAGAGTGGGAGGCGGGTGCTACGCCCTCATAGTCCTGTGTTGCATGTGGTCTCTTGCGCTGTAAATAAAGAGATGATGGTTAATACGCCGCCTTGCTGTCTCTCTCTGCCCCTCCAGGAGGCGGGCTGTCTGTGCCGGCAGTGAACACGGTCAGGACTCCACCTGCCACGTCTCTTGCATTTTCTCACCCTCACCTTTTACTGAGCGTTTGCTCGGAGCTAAGCACTAAACCAGGCAGACGGGGCCTCTGCCCTCACCTGGGCCTCGCTGTGGTCCTTCGACCAGACCTCGTGGGTGGGAGTTTCACACCTTCATCTCCTTCCCCATCTTAGGGTTGGGGCAGCCAAGGTCCCACACAGATGACGGGGCTGGTCACCGCAGGCCAGCCTCTGGCAACCTCATTCCAGGCCTGGGTGGCCGAGTGCCGAGAAATACTGATGCCAACTCTGGCAGGACGGGGAGGAACTCAGTAACACCATCGAAGCTGGGCCGGGCACGCCCCGATGCATCTTGGGAAAGCATGCACTGGCGAGGGGGTGGCCTGGCTTTGCACCGGGAAGGGTGTCTCTTGTCTCCGTGGCAGCGGCAGCCAGCCCTGCTCAGCTCCACGCCCTCTGTGACCCTTATCTATGCTTTCGCTTTCCGTGGTTTCCGTTACCCGAGATCGACCTCGGTCTGAAATTATTAAACAGAAAATTGCAGAAGTAACTCATACATTTGAAATCGGTGACATTTTGAGTCGCAGGGTGAACTCACGCCATCCCGCTCTGTCCGCCCCGGACATAAACCATCCTTTGTCCAGTGTATCCACGCTGTTCACTAAACTCCCCGTTAGCTGTCCCGGTTGTCAGATCAACTGTGGCCAGGCTTGTGTTTGTCACCCTTATTTTCCTTAATAGTGACTCACTCCCCTCACTTCGTCTCGTCACACAGGCCTCATGTCATCTCACATCATCACAAGAAGGGTGAGTCCAGTACGAGATATTCTGAGAGAGAGAACACGTTCCTATAACTTCTATGGCAGGATGTTGTTGTATTTGTTCCATTTTTATTAGTTATTGTCATTAATCTCTTACTGTGCCTAATTGACAAATTGAGCTTTATCATAGGTATGCATGTTTGTGTAGGAAAAAAAACATAGTATACACAGTGCTCGATATATAGAGGGTTTGGTACTATCCACAGTTTCAGGCATCCACGGGGGTGGGGGGTGTCTTGAAATGTCTAAGGCTGAGAAGGAGGGATGGATAAGGGGGGACTGTGCCTGTTTGGAGAGGAAATGGCAATGCATCCATCCAAATGCAACCCTGGCCTCTGTTTATTGAGCTGTGTGTCCACTGCATGAGGCCCCCGTCCTCTGTGTAGCTAAAAACTGTTGCACCCCATTTTGCAGAGGAGAAAAACTAAGGCATTGAGAAATAAAGGCCTTAGTGACAGTAGTGAAGAGCCAAGGGCAACACCCAAGTCTCTCCGAATCCAAAACCTGATTATGTTCACCGACCCCATGTTGCCTCTCCAATGCCTCACGTTTGGTCAGTCACCTATCCTCAGACCCACCCCTTCCCCTACCCCCACCCCCAGGGGACAGGAGCTCCTCGGGCAGGCCCCAGTCCTGGGCTGCCAGACCAAAGACTGTGCACTCACCTTCACGCTGCCTCCAGGAAGGCCCCTGGGGTTTCCTCTTCCTCATTCTTCTCTTATCTCCCCCACCTGAGCACAGGCTCTCTTACTGCCCCTCAGGGAGCCAGGGGGCCAGACAGGAATGCTCTGCAGTGAGCCAGCCCAGCAACAGGGTGAAAGCAAACACCAGGAAAAGCCCCAGGCAGAGAGGCATCTTGGGCAGCCGCAGGGCTCGGTGGCCATAACTGGCCTTACTTGCGTGTCTGAGCAACCTCTAAGGCACAGCCAGAGCCCTCGTTGCCTCCCTTGGGATTCTATTCCGTCCACATGGAGAGACGAGGCTGGACAGGGGGAAGGAGGAGGCGGCCTGAACTCGGACAGAAGTGGGACACAGGAGCAGAACCAAGACAGGCAGTGGGAGGCGCGAGACACTCTGCACACATTTAGGGAGGGCCTGCGTGCGTGCACACACATGGACACGTGATGACATGAAGAGGATGGCTGGAGGAGGGTAAGGGGAATGAAAGGCCATAGGACAGAGTGAGAGGGCCGCTCGGGCGATGGGTTGTCTCTGTCGTGGGCAACGGCCTCTGAAACCCACTCTCTTTCTGGCTGGTGTCGAACACAACCGTTTCCCGGGATGCAGCCGCTCACAGGCTTGTCTTTCTGCTTTTTCCACACCCACTAAGCCTCAGTCATACTGGCTATTTCAGTGGTTCTCAACCTTCTGGCCCTTTAAATACAGTTCCTCGTGTTGTGACCCAACCATAAAATTATTTTCGTTGCTACTTCATAACTGTAATGTTGCTACTGTTATGAATCGTCATGTAAATATCTGATATGCAGGATGGTCTTAGGCGACCCCTGTGAAAGGGTCGTTCGACCGCCAAAGGGGTCGCAGCCCACAGGTTGAGAACCGCTGCACTAAGCGGTCCACACAGCCTTCTGATGGGCTCTCTGCTGCCCCACCTGAGCACACGGGGTGAGATCAGTGGTAATTTGCATAGGATCCTGATGAGATGGCGAAACAACAGGAACATTAGGGATTATTGGCTGCATTTTAAGGCTCAAGGAGGAGTATTCAAGGAGCCTGGCTAGGCCCATAACACTCGTCTGGTCGAGAAAAACCAAGTGTCTCTTCTGGAAAAGGGGGCTCTCGCACCTCCCAGCAATGTCCGGGTTCCTCCAGAAAACGCGGGAAGAGGGAAGTAGCAGACCCGCCCACCTCGACTCCCTCCAGGCTCCTGCTTCCCCCAGGGTCACGCCCCTTCCGGCTTTAGTGACTGGTGGTATGGACACCATGGACACAGTGGTCACGCTCCCTTCCGGCTTTAGTGAGTGGTGGTATGGACACTGTGGTCACACCTGCTTCCTGCTTTAGTGAGTGGAGGTAGGGGCATGATGATTATACTGATGAGTCCTAATGGCGTTTGATCCTTTCAGATCCTGGGCCAAAGGCCAGGAGGAAGTCTGGAAGCCCAGGAAAGCCACCCGGCTCCAAACCACAGGATTCTATTCTTTCTGTTCTTTTATTTCTGCCTCATTTCCCACTGTCTCTGTTCCCAGAAGCTGAGAGAGAGAGAGAGAGAGAGAGAGAGAGAGAGAGAGAGAGATCGCAGATACAAAGAACAGCAGTGACCAACAAGAAGCCAGGCCTTCCTTCCCCAACCCCAGGAACAGGCAGCTAGCGTGTTTGTGACAAGCTGAGCAGAAACGCTGGAGCACAGGTCTCCAGATCAAATCCCAGCGACATTCCCTGTGCCCCCAAGAGCCACGCCCTGCCCCCATACCTTCTCTGATGTGGAGGGAGGGCCCTGCGTGCTCACAGGCGCCTGTGCCTTGAGGACGGTGACTCGGCTACTTTCTCTCTCTGTTCCAGTTTGATTTACCTACTGGGGAAAGGAAGAGGCCAGGCCACATCAGAATTGCTGGGTGTCCAGAACTTTGAGGACCAAAGGGCAGTTGGATAGCATTTCAAAGCTTTTCATATTTGATGCCTCCTTTGTGCCTCACACAGCTCTGGGGTTGACTATTACTCTCCCCATTTTTTAGATACAGAAACAACTTCAGGTGGCCTGGCCAGCGTGGCTCAGTGGTTGAGCATCGACCTGTGAATCAGGAGGCCATGGTTCAATTCCTCATCAGGGCATATGCCTGGGTTGCAGGTTGGATCCCCAATGTGGGGCATGCAGGAGGCAACCAATCAATGATTCTTTTTCATCGTTTATGTTTCTCTCTCTCTCTCCCTCTCCCTTCCTCTCTGAAATATATATATAATTTTGTTTTTTGTTTTTTTAAATATATTTTATTGATTATTTACAGAGAGGAAGGGAGAGAGATAGAGAGTTAGAAACATCGATGAGAGAGAAACATTGTGCTGATGTCTTTCCTTCTAGTTGAAGAGTCTCTCCTCAGCCAGCCTTCCTGTGGTTCTGGGTGATGTCCGTTCTGTCTTTTAGATGTATTTTTGAAAGTGGTTGTTGCAGCAGCAGACTCCGGTGTTTACCTATGCCGCCATCTTGGTGGAGTCCTGTTGTTGTTTTTTAAAGAAAAAAACTTCAGAGATGATGTGACTACCCAAGGTCACATAGGTGCAGAGTGGCCGTGCTGGGGGGTCAGGGTTGGGGAGGCCAGCACACTCAAACGCTGAGGCCCAGCTCTCAGGCTTTGCTCCTAGGAACAGGGCATGGATGGAGTCCTTTCTCCATCAAAGGGGCCTTTCCCTGCTGCCTGGATCCTGGCCTTTATCCTAGCCAGGAGATGCTGAGACATGCTGGAAGATGCTATGTTTTTCCCTCCATAGCAGCAGGGTAGCTATTTGCTTCCTGAACATTTACAAAGTGTGAGGAGCTGGGCCAGGAAAGCTGTGTGAATCATCTCACATGATCCCCACAATCACTCTGAGGCTAAATAACTTGCCCAAGACCACTCGTTAGGAGGGGACAAGGCAGGGATCCAAAACAATGCTTTTACCTAAAGGACACAGGCAACCATAGGAAGGATATGGCTGTGGTTGCTTCATCAGCCATTTCCATAACCAGTGGCATCAACCAAGTGACTTCCTGGACAGAGCCTGGACTATCGGTGGCACCCTGAGGACAAGCAGGGCGTTGGGCGGCAGGTCTTCCGGGTGCGGGTGACAGGAGGGAGCAGGGCACGCAAATGTGTGCAGTTGGTGTGGGTTCATTCCCTGAACACCTACTATGTGCCAGGCAAGTGTTGAGGTTACAAGACCCTCCTAGGACTTACAGTCTAGTCGGGGGAAGGCAGATAATAAACAAGTAAATGGATAGGGCAGTACCTTCAGAAATTGATAAGTGGGACAAAGAAAAGAAAACAGGATAATGCAACCAACTTGGAAAACAGCTTGGCAATTTCTTAAAAAGCTACATATACACCCACGCTATAGTCCAGCCACTCCTCTCCTAGATATTTACCCAAGTAGGTGTTCAATAACTATTCTCTGAATGGATGGATGGATGGATGGATGGATGGATGGATGGATGAATGAATGAGTGAGTGAATCTATTCTGCATGTCAGTTTCTTTGTTGAAGGTACAAAGACAAAACTTGGCTGAGACAGAAGGGACTGATGAGGGACATGAAAAACTTAAACTTCACTCCAAAAGTGTCCTCAGAAAGAATGACCTCCTCACCCCAGAGCCTTGTGGAATGTGCTCTGTGGGGGTCCATCTGTCCTTCCATAGTCATGACTGGGTCTCAGCAGGAACTCTGGCTTTGAGAATAGTTGCACTTTCCTTTGTTCCTCTGGGCCCATCCTCATGACTGGGTCTCAGCAGGAACTCTGGCTTCTTTGAGAATAGTTGCACTTTCCTTTGTTCCTCTGGGCTCCATCCCCACCCGGGTCAGCTGGATCTACACCACCACTACCACCACCACCACCACCGCCCCCACCCCACGCCTCTGGCCCCCGCTGGTCGGGATGAATACAGTGTCACTGGGTGAGCTGCTGAGACATTCCACAGACCCAGCCTTGTGTTTCATCTGGCTCCAATCTGTCTTCCCCTGCTTGCCTCCATCCTTGCATCTCAGCCTGGGCAGTGTTTCCCTTAGATGTGGGCAGCAGAGTTGAGTGGCTGAATGTCAAGGCCCTAGAGCCAGATCTCCTTGGGTCCCAGCCCAGTTTCATACAACTAGTGATGTGTCTTTGGTCAAGCCTCTCAACTTCTCTTAACCTCAGTCACCTCACTGAGACTCTGCATAAGAACAGTACCTGCAGCATCGGGTTGCTGTGAGCATGTACTCTGAGTGCTTTTCACACTGTCTGACACAAAATAAGCACTTAATAAATGTCAGCTCTAACCCTAGAAATTGTTTTGCATTTTCTGCTGACAAAGTGATTACAGTCTTGTTATGGACCTACAGGCTTGGGTTAAAGACCTCTAGGATCTGGGGTGCATGGAGAACATTCTTGACTCAAGTGGGCACCAACCATTGGCCCCATGGGTATTGATAATGACAATATCTGATGCGTACTGTTCATTTACTAAGGGCCAGGTACTTTACCCGGACAAACACTCTGTCCTTGACCAAACTTTAGTAGGCTTCTCTCCTTGACTATGCCTCAGCCTGGCCCCTGTGTCTGTCCTGTTCTTGCTGGGCCTCCATAGGCCCATTTTAGCAGGAATCCTGACCTTGATATCTGATCACCTCAGTATCTGTATCTGTTCAAGTCCCCTTCCTTCCCCTCCCCTTCCCCCCACCC
>NW_005365764.1:2111821-2112624 GCF_000412655.1 Myotis brandtii
AGAGGAAGAGATAGAAACATCAATGATGAGCGTGAATCATTGATTGGTTGCCTCCTGCACACCCCCTACTGGGGATCAAGCCCCCAACCCAGGTATGTGCCCTTGACTGGAATCAAACCTAGGACCCTTCATTCTGCAGGCCGACGCTCTATCCACTAGGGCTGTCCTTGCTGTCTTCATAATTAAGCTTGATTTCTCTCTTCTCTTGCAATATTCCTATTGCAAAAGTCTCGAATAAAGTCTTCCTTACCATTTTAACAAGTGTCAAAATAATTTTTCTTCAACAACATGAATTCGTTCACTTAGCTCCTGTGAGGTAGGTCCCGTAAACGTCTCCACTTTAGCATCGGGAAGTGGGAAGGAGAGAGGATGCCCTAAGAAACGAGACACCAGCTGTTGCCACATCTGCAGTTTGCACCTGGACATTCCCCCAAGCTCTCCCGGCTGCAGGTGGTCCTATCGTCCCCCTACTGGGGTATTAACCAGGCAGGATGTTGCACCCTTTGTGACAAATCCTGGGCTTCTCCAGCCGTCGGGGGGAACTGCCGGAGCAGTGAGTGGCAGGAGCTCTGGACAAGAGGACGCGCTGGCAGCCGACGCCATCTCCTAGCAACCGGACAGCGGTCACGTGATTCGGTTCACGTGGCCGGGAGTTGAGCAGGGGTTGGAGCCCGGGTAGCGGGCTGGGCGGGACTGGCAAGTTTTCCTCCGGAGTTCGTAGGTCTGGAGCGTCCGCGGCGGTCGCGCCGGTGCCTTCGGCCGAGGTCGGGATGGATCCGCCCTCCGTGAACCTGAAGGTGGCG
>NW_005365764.1:2113067-2126900 GCF_000412655.1 Myotis brandtii
AAGCGGGACACCCCCTCCACGGAGAGAGGGGCTGGACCTTTTACCTGGCCTCCCAGTGCCGCCTGATAGCCTCGTTTTTCCCAATTGTGTAAACCCTTCGACCTTATTTCCTAAGGAACACGAACTCCGCTAGAAGTTGCTTAATAGCAGAAAACCCCACCTTTGTACACTTAGCAAAACACTGCTGGGCTTCCTGGGGTGTCCTCATTTCCTGAGCCTCCTCCTCAGCTCCCCAGGGTGCCCTTGGCTGTTCTTCTTTTTCTCCCCGCCCACCCCTTGGTCGTATTTGCGACCGAGGGCCCGGGCCCGTAGCTTTCAACAGGAGGCTGTGAACCTTGGACCAATGTTGCGGTTTTGAGTCTCTGTGCTGTCTCCTTTGAGACTTTATTCAGGAATCTTCGAAAATGACAACGCATTTAGCAGCCAGAGGTGTCTGGTACTCAAGGAGGAAGCGAACCCAGGCGATAAGTGACGACAAAACAACACACCGTCCATATTTGGGTTCTGAGAGGAGGTCTGGGCTATTTCGCAGCCACACTCGCTGGGGCAAACCTCCCCGAAGCTTCCCGTCAGCAGCTGCCTGGGCAGGTGGCTGGAGCGAGGGAGCGGGCTTGGAGTCACGTGTTAGCTGGGAAGAAAACTACCTAAGGGCAACTGAGGTTTGTTGGCATCCATACTCATTCTGTGGCAGACAGTGTGGGGTTCATGCCAACTGCCTTTCCTGCAGTGGTTCTCAACCTTCTGGCCCTTTAAATACAGTTCCTCATGTTGTGACCCAACCATAAAATTATTTTCGTTGCTATTTCATAACTGTAATGTTGCTACTGTTATGAATCGTAATGTAAATATCTGATATGCAGGATGGTCTTAGGCGACCCCTGTGAAAGGGTCGTTCGACCGCCAAAGGGGTCGAGACCCACAGGTTGAGAACCGCTGGATTAGAGATTTGCCTAAAATAATGGGAAGGGGAAATCAGGTGACGGGCAGAGGTGCAGGAATCGGAAGGGGCATCTGTGGTATGCCAGGTTATTTATTTAATCCCAGCAGCCTCTCCAGAAAGCTGATCCTGTCATCTTTTTAAGGATGAACAAACCTCGGCTCAGATCAGGCAAACAACTTGCCGAGGTCCCACAGGGATTAGGTGGCAGAGTCAGGACCCAACCCCACCGGGTCAGACTTCAAAGCTGCCCTTTCCTGGCCCCCGGTAAGTAAGTGACAGCTTAGGTACTTCAGAGGCTGTGTTTTTTGAGCAACTTTATGGGCCTGACAGCCATGCACCGCCACAGGTGTGAGCTTTCGGTGCCCAGAATGAAACAGCCGGTCCTTCCCTTGACGGGGGAAATAAGACCCTCTGTCTCTATCCAGTTGAATTTGAATTTCAGATCAACAGTGAGTAATTTTTAAAAAAATATATTTTATTGATTTTTTACAGAGAGGAAGAGAGAGACAGAGAGCTAGAAACATCGATGAGAGAGAAACATCGATCAGCTGCCTCCTGCACATCCCCAACTGGGGATGTGCTCACAACCAAGGCACACGCCCTTAACCGGAATCAAACCCGGGACCCTTGAGTCCGCAGGCCAACGCTCTATCCACTGAGCCAAACCGGTCAGGGCAACAGTGAGTAATTTTTTAGCGTAAGTATGTTCCGGGCAATAGTTGGGACCTACTGACAAAATATTCATGATCCGAAGTTAAAAATTAGCTAGGCGTTCTGTGCTCTTGTTGTTAAGTCTGGCCGCCCTACGGAGGGCAGCTGTCGATTCCTCGTTCACGGGCCACTTAGATGTTCTGAGATCAGGGCCCCGAGGGAGCTGGGAAATGCCCCCCCCGGTGCCCCAGCACTCCCTCCCCACTTCTTCATTGGCCCATTGCCTGCTTGTGCCCCGGCAGAGTGGGCAGTGGTGCCAGATGAGAAGAAATAGGCGCCCCAGGCCCTTTGCACAAAGGACAGGCCCTAACTTGAGCTCTATCATGAGGCAGGTCTGCGCTGGAGGAATGACATTGAGACAAGCTGAGAAAGGACTAGACTTGGGTTCATGAGCCCCTGTTGAAAGAGGCCCTTGGGAAGGGGCAGGGGATCGTGTCGAATTAGGGTTAAGAATTCAGGACAGCTGGTATCAAGGGCTGACTACCTGGTAGGCACTGTGTTCAGTGTTTCATAAACCTCTCCACCTCCCTGTACCGCTAGATCCACACAGCAACCCTATGAAACAGGCATGTTGGCCCTAATATACAGAACAGCAAGCAGCAGTTCTGAGAGGGCAGGTGACTTGCCCACGCTCACACAGCTTCTGCGTCATGGAGCCAGGATCTGACCCACATATTTGGCTCCACACAGTTAGCCAGGGCAGGTCCTGTGCTGGAGGAATGACATTGAGACGAGCTGAGAAAGGACTAGACTTGGGTTCATGGGCCCCTGTTGAAAGAGGCCCTTGGGAAGGGATAGGGGATCGAGTCGAATTAGGGTTAAGAATTCAGGACAGCTGGGTATCAAGGGCTGACTACCTGGTAGGCACTGTGTTCAGGGTTTCATAAACCTCTCCACCTCCCTGTACCACTAGATCCACACAGCAACCCTATGAAACAGGCATGTTGGCCCTAATATACAGAACAGCAAGCAGCAGTTCTGAGAGGGCAGGTGACTTGCCCACGCTCACACAGCTTCTGCGTCATGGAGCCAGGATCTGACCCACATATTTGGCTCCACACAGTTAGCCACTGCCTGGTTCTGTCTCCCCTCGAGGGCAGCCCTGAGGGGTGTCCCTGAGCCTCAGCCACCTCAGGGATCTCACTACCTCATGTAACAGGTCGTGTTGGCACGGGACTGATAGGAATATATTCCATATGTTGATCTGTATGTTGATCTGAGGTCTGTCCACATCTGTCTGGGAAGTTCTCCACCCCCATTCCAGCCCCCACGGGCTCTAGCGGCGAACAAAGGGTCCAAGTCCAGGTCCTCATAACTCCTTGGTTTCCCCTTTGCCTTCCCTCCTCCAGGCTGAACCTGCTTTCCACCCGCCCTTCCCTTGCTCTTCCAGGTCCTGACAGTGTCGCACCGGCCTTGGGGCCAAACCTGCACTCAAGGCCAGGCTTTGCTGCTTACTAGTCGCGTGGCCTTGAGCAGGTTTCTTAACCTCTCCCGAGGATCCGTTTCCTCGCTGTAAAAAGAGGACAAAAATAAACCCTATCTTCTAGGGCGATAAGAGGAGGATCCAGGGGTCCAGGAGGGGGTGGGGCGTTCTATTTTTATTGGCATAAAAACTCGGAACGGATAAACCAGGTCTGAGATTTGCATCTGGGCTGTCTTGTTTATGAGTGTTATGTTCTGGTCCAGTTCACGTCACCTCTCACAGCCTCGGTTTCTTCCTAACTGAAACAGGATTCATACTCTCCCCCACGTAGTTGCGAGGATGCCACGGGCCAAGGGTCCGGGGCAGGGTGGACACGCGGTAGGCACCTCCTCCTCAGGAGCGGGAGTTGCTCTTGTCAACGCTGTTGCGGATGCCTGTCCCACACGGTACCTCTGCTTATTAAACGGGTACCTCCCGGGACCCTCCTGATGCCTGGCTCTGCGGTGGAGGCACCCCCACAGGACATATGGGTGATGGGCATTGCCTCCATTTCACAGCCACCAAGGGACCTGGTGCCTGGACCAGAACCCTGGTCTCTTATTCCTAACCCAGCATCCCACACCCCCGCCCTGCTACCTGGGTTCTTTGACCCTCTCTTGCCCGGTCTTCTGACACATCTGGAAACGGGCTGGGCCAACGCCCTCGGCTGAGCACTGTGTGAAAAGTCTCCCACTCTGAAGGAGAGTTCGGGTCTTCCCTTCCTCTTGCCCAGCCAGGAGCGGTCTGGCTGCCCAGGCACACCCTCAGGCCCCGGCGCCCTCCCGCCCCGCCCCCCGTGGCCGCACCTGAGCATCCCAGGTGGCCCCTCTTTACCGGAGACCTCCCCCAGAGCCTGCGGACAGTTCTTTGGCGCTGAGATGAGTCACTGTTCTCCAGGGGAACCGTGGGGAAGGGCAGGGCCGGTCTGGCCGGGTTTCTTATGGAGCTTTCCTGGACAGAGGCCTGGGGGTGTGCCCACCCATTACAAAGCTGGGAAAACTGAGGGAGGGGAGGCTTGCTCTTCGGTGGGTTTCTTTTCCCAGGGGCTTAAGAGAAGTGATCGGGTCGCGTTAAGTTCCTTAAATATTTATGAGACGAGCGATGTCACACGGAACGGGCCGGATGTCTTTTGAGGATCTGCAGTATTTCCAGGGCATGCCCTTTGCTTCCCAAGAGAGATGGCCTCGTTTTACACCTCAGCCAGGTTCTCACTCGTCTTGCAGGCCCCTCCGACTCTAGGAAAAGCCTTTAAGCCACACGCTTCCCTGCGGATCCGCGGCCCTCCGGTCTCAGCCTTTCCTCTCGCCAGAAAGCCGGGCTCTGCAGGGCCCTTTGGTGCAGACCTGGGTGCGCACAGCGGGGGTGTCGGAGCCAGAGCACTGGGAGAGGAAACGGGTTCTGAGACAGAAATCCATGGTGGGAAGGGTCGGGTGTTGGTTCTCAGGCTGAGGTGGTGCTGTGACTCCCCTGTGCCTCTTTCCTCTGCGCCGCCTCTTAGTCTGGAAGGCAGATGCCAGGACCGCTGTGGCTGGGCACAGTGTGGCCTTGGGCAGATCTCTCTCCTCTGTGGGCAGGGATTCCTGCAGAACAGAGGGGACAGTGGCTGGCTCTGAGGATAGAGATCAGAATCCACCCCCACCCCCAGGGTCAGCCCTGCCCAACCCCCAGCTGACGTCCCTTCCTAACTCTCCTCTTATCTTCTACTCCAGGCACAGTGGCTTCTTCTCAGTTCCCTTTCTATGACCAGCAGTGGAGGCCAGCTCCAGTCAAGGGGGCTGTTCCTTTAAGGACATAGGGGGCAATAGAAAAGGGTGGAATATGACAAAAGAGCCAGAGGGTTTTTTCCCCTGAGCGTAAAGCATACCAAGGAGCCTGCCTTGGCTTCCTCGTGTGGAATGGAATCCACACTCCAAGGCCCTCAAGGCCCCTGCCCCCCCCCCCCCCGCGCCCCCCCCCCCCCCCCCCCCGTGGGAGACACGGCACCCCAGCTCCAGAGTCCCAAGAAATCAGCCTCTTTGAGCGCCTTGCCACCACCCTGGCCATTCCCGTCAAGGTCTCCTCCATTCCAGGGCAGATTCCTGCTTCCCCAAAGGAGCCTCCAGCCTTTGGAAGCAGGAAGAGGGGCAGGGGTCAGCAGCCCCAAGGGAATGGGGCGGAGTGAGGGGGCAGTGTCCCCCGCCTGGCCTGGCCTGGCCTTCCTCCTCCTCCTCCACCAGTTCACTCGCCATGGCAGACATCGGTGTAGCCCTCTTCGGTGCCAGGCAGTGGCTCCACAAGCATCCCCACCCCCTGCTCCCCATGGTGGTCACATTCACAGATCTCCCCCCCCTCCCCCTTTTTGTGCCACAGCTGATCATCCTGGTTCACTGGCTGCTGACGACCTGGTAAGTGACTCCGCAGGTGTGTCCGCCTGTCTCCTGGGATATGGGCCCACATGTCTCCTGTGTCCCCAGCCAGTTCCAAGACTAAATAGCACCTTTGTCAAGAAGATCGGCAGCAAGCCGCCCCCGTCCCAGGGATGGGGGAGGGGCAGGCAGTCCCCCGAGGCCTTGGCCATCGCGGCCTCCTAGGAGCTCCGAGCCCTCATCCAGGGTAGCGAGGTCAAATGCAGATTTCTCAGCCACACTCCTCTAGCTTCGGAGCTGGTGAGCCTGGGCTTCGTTCGGCCCCGGCACTTGCTCTCTTAAAACCCCAGGATGAGTGACTGACTCCAGGACTGTGGAGCCTCGTTGCATTCTACACTGAACTGCTTGGATGAGTTTTCTGGCTGGTGCACTTTAGGGACGGTTGTTTAGTGGATGGAGCGCCTCACTGCACGCTGGGGCAGTCGAGGTCCAGTGAAAATGGCAAATAAGAGCATGGCCCCTGGCTCGGCTGGTGTGGCTCAGTGGTTGAGCGTCGACCTAAGGACCAGGAGGTCACGGTTCGATTCCCGGTCGGGGCACATGCCCAGGCTCCATCCCCAGTAGGGGGCGTGCGGGAGGCAGCCGATCAATGATTCTCTCTCATCATTGATGTTTCTATCTCTTTCTCCTCCCTTCCTCTCTGAAATCAATAAAAATATTTTTTTTTTTAAAAAGAGCATGGCCTCTGGACCCAGATTGCCTGGGTTCAAATCCCAGCGCCGCCACTTAGCAGCTGTGGGATCTCGGGCAGGTTACTTGACCTCTCTGAGCCTCAGCTTCCTCACCTGTAAAATGAGGATAATGATAGTGCCTCCTTCCCTGAGTTAACACAAATGCACA
Source organism: Myotis brandtii (assembly GCF_000412655.1). Taxonomy (NCBI): domain Eukaryota; kingdom Metazoa; phylum Chordata; class Mammalia; order Chiroptera; family Vespertilionidae; genus Myotis; species Myotis brandtii. Next base: position 2,119,426 of record NW_005365764.1, read on the forward strand.
TAAACGAGTTCATTTAAAGCATGTAGAAATGTGCCAGATACTAGTAAGGGCTCTGTGGTAATTAGTATTTTCATTGGGTTGACAATAAGTAAACATCAGTTAGTAGCAATACCCTAAGAAATAAAACAGGGTGGGCATTGTTCCAGTGGTTCTCAACCTTCCTAATGCCATGACCCTTGAATACAGTTCCTCATGTTGTGGTGACCCCCAACCATGAAATTATTTTCGTTGCTACTTCATAACTGTAATTTTGCTACTGTTATGAATCGTAATATAAATATCTGATATGCAGGATATATTTTCAGGGGTCGCAACCCACAGGTTGAGAATTAAATTAGACAGTGACGAGGTGGCATTTAAAATTGGGCGGTCAGGGAAGGAGTCTTGGTGAACATTTGAGCTGAGTCTGAAATGACAAAAAGGGGCCAGGTGTTCAGGGTAGAGGTAGGCACAGGTGTCACCAGTGGCTCCCACTGGGCCCCTTAGGCCATGAGAGAGCCTCTTATTTCAAGTGGGGCAGAAAACTGGTAGGACTTGGAGTGGAGGAGATATCACCAGATGAACTTTACTGGTTGCTATTTAGAGAATGGCCCGGAGGGGGCAGGAGTGGAAGGAAGCAGGCAGGCTGGTACGACCTGGCAGGAGAGGATGGTGGTTTGGGCCCGAAGGGATCCATTTGGGAAGCAGAGCCGTTTGACGTTCCTGGATTTGTTGACGTTCCTGGCTCACAGCTGGGGCACAAGAGGCCTGGCCGACTGTGGCCTCTTCTCAGAGGCTCCCTGAGACCCTGGCGCTCCAGGGAGGTAGCCTGTGGGGGGTGGGGGGGTCACCTGTGGGGCCGTCACCTGCTAACCTGACTCAGATCCATCTTCCCACAGGGGCTGCCTCATGTTCGGGGGCCCCTATGCCTGGGCCAACTTCACCGCCCTGGCCTTGGGCGTTTGGGCCGTCGCTCAGAAGGATTCCATCGACGCTATAAGCATGGTGAGCTGGGGAAGCAGCACTGGGCCAAGCTTCAGGATGATCTGTGGCCCTTGCTCTGTCTTCCCTGCACCTGTTCCAATCTTCTGCCTGTTCCTATCTCCCGTTTTCTAAAGCCGGGCTGCAGCCTGCGTGTATTTGCTAGCCTGGCCTGGGCCTGCTTCTCTGCCTGCCTGGCTCAGAGAGCCCGGAGCGTGCCCATTGTCTTCCCGCAAAAAGGCATGGGGCGTGGTCCCACCAGTGGCCCAGGCTGGCCACGCCCCGAGGGCAGTGGGACGCGTACTCAAGACCCCCCCGCCAATCCCCCACCCCGCCAGGACCCTCTTTTAGGAGGAGACCCGCAAAGAGGGAACTCTACTACTTTGTGAGGTCAAAGTGGATACAGCCCAGTTAAGCTCTCCCTGAAGGGTGGTGGCTGGGGCCTCTCAGGATGACAGAGAAGGGATTTCCTTGGTGGTGGAGACAGAGTGGGTGAACTCAGGTACCTTCCATCTCAGAGGTTCTGGAACCAAGTCTTGTACCTTGTCTTGGCCTCAAGGGTGACAGGAGATGGGCGGGGGCTTGGGTGGGGCTGGCAGGCTGGGCTGGGCCTCAGGTACCCCCGCCCCCGCCCCCGAATCCCTGCTCCACTCTGCAGTCCCGTCGGGCGTCTCATCCACAGGGTCCCGCCTGCTTGCTGGGCCTGTTTTCCAGCAACCCCTGAGGTCACAGTAGGGCTCAAAGGCAGCTTCCGGCCTGGTTACGTGACGGGGGGCAGGACGGGAGGCAATGAACTCTGATGCCACGTGGTCACACCTGGGCTCTGTGCTGGCCTGTCTTGCAGTTTCTGGGTGGCTTGGTGGTCACCATCCTCCTGGACATCATCCACATCAGCATCTTCTACCCGCGGGCCGGCCTCTTGGACGTAGGGCGCTTCGGCGCCGGCATGGCCATCCTCAGCCTGCTCCTCAAGCCCTTCTCCTGCTTCATGCTCTACAACATGTACCTGCAGCGCGGGGGCGAGGGCCCGTTCAGCTCTGTGTATCCAGGTGAGCATGCTACCAGCTCCCCACGTCTCCTCTGTCTCCCCCGCAGCCCCTGCCCCTAATCTGTGCCAGCTCCCGGTCTCCGCCGAAGGGTATTGAAGCCGGCCCTAATGGACCTAATGTGGAACGTGTCCTAGTCCCCATCTCAGGTGTTGGCCTGAATGGCTCTGTGCACACAGCTGTCCCAGCCTGGTGTGACCTTGCCCTGCCATCAGGCTAGAGGCAGAGTTGGAGGCAGCAGCCAGGACTCCCTCTGAGCCCAAACACCGGATCCAGCTGGGGGAGTGATCCGGTTCCACGGGCAGCTCTGGGCAGTCTGCAGCCTGAGACTCGAGGCACCTGCAGGGCCACCCTCTCTTCTCCACTCCCACCAACCCCATCCCTAGAGCCCCCTTCTCCTGTCTCCTGGGGTCTGGGTGGCCGAGGGAGAGATGGTGCCGGCATGAGCCAGGGAGCCTCAGCCGAAGGCAGCACTCACCTGCAGGGCTTACCCTGCCTACCGGCCCTCTCCCTTAGCCAGCCCCGCCCTGCCCTGCTGCACGGCCTCACCTGGTTGTAACCCTCCTCATGGTGGCCGAGCCATTTCCCACACATGTCCTCTGTTCCTCTCTCTCTCTCAGAAGTGGGGAGAGATGGGTGAGGTTTCCTACCGTTCACTCCTGAGATAGGCCGAGAGTGACCGGTGACCTGCCTGGTGGAGCAGTGGGGCCCAGGGTAGGCAGGAGTGGCCTGTGGCCTGCCCTGGGGTGAGGGGAGCCAGTAACATTCCTCCCATTGGACAGATGGGGAAACTGAGGCCCTTGTTCAGGATCATCGGACAGATGAGCAGCGTGGAGACGGGAGTGTGGAGGGTGGGCACTGAGAGCCCTGCCGCCTGCCTCGCACCCCCGGCCCCAGCCTCTGCAGCGGCCAGGCTCTGAGCCTCTGGATAGAGAGAGCAGCGACTTTCAACCCGTGTGCCGCGAGAATTTTTAAAACACGCGGTACCTGGCTATTTAGTCAGGAGCACTGACCTCTCTTCCCTTAGATTGTCAGGGAAAGAAATTATAGCAGCCAACGCAATAGCCATCCAGTGTGAATGAATCAAAGTTATACTTTTTTTTTGGTCAGATTGGCAAAAAATACATGTTTTGGTGTGCCACAGAATTTGAGTGATGTGTGTGTGTGTGTGTGTGTTGTGTGTGTGTGTGCACGCGGTTCACTCCTGAGATAGGCCGAGAGTGACCGGTGACCTGCCTGGTGGAGCAGTGGGGCCCAGGGTAGGCAGGAGTGGCCTGTGGCCTGCCCTGGGGTGAGGGGAGCCAGTAACATTCCTCCCATTGGACAGATGGGGAAACTGAGGCCCTTGTTCAGGATCATCGGACAGATGAGCAGCGTGGAGACGGGAGTGTGGAGGGTGGGCACTGAGAGCCCTGCCGCCTGCCTCGCACCCCCGGCCCCAGCCTCTGCAGCGGCCAGGCTCTGAGCCTCTGGATAGAGAGAGCAGCGACTTTCAACCCGTGTGCCGCGAGAATTTTTAAAACACGCGGTACCTGGCTATTTAGTCAGGAGCACTGACCTCTCTTCCCTTAGATTGTCAGGGAAAGAAATTATAGCAGCCAACGCAATAGCCATCCAGTGTGAATGAATCAAAGTTATACTTTTTTTTTGGTCAGATTGGCAAAAAATACATGTTTTGGTGTGCCACAGAATTTGAGTGATGTGTGTGTGTGTGTGTGTGTGTGCGCGCGCGCCATATGAGCAGGGTGGGAAATCGCTGGGATAGAGGAACACAGCGCTCCCGTTTGCATCCTCGTCCTCAGCTTTGAGCTGTGTAATCTCAGGCAAGTCAGTTCATCTCATTGACCCTCAGTTTCCTCATCTGTAAAGTGGGGACAGTAAAAATGCCTGCTCCGTAGGGATATGGGAGGATTGAATGAACATTGTGGTGAAAGGCTTGGTATCTGGGGCTGTGGCCACTGTCACTGCCCTGGGTGCGCGCCATATGAGCAGGGTGGGAAATTGCTGGGATAGAGGAACACAACGCTCCCGTTTGCATCCTCGTCCTCAGCTTTGAGCTGTGTAATCTCAGGCAAGTCAGTTCATCTCGTTGACCCTCAGTTTCCTCATCTGTAAAGTGGGGACAGTAAAAATGCCTGCTCCGTAGGGATATGGGAGGATTGAATGAACATTGTGGTGAAAGGCTTGGTATCTGGGGCTGTGGCCACTGTCACTGCCCTGGGTGCCAGGATGCCAGCTCTGGCCTGCCTGGTGGGGGTGGAGTGGGTCTTGGTTTGGACTCAGTGGAATGTCCTGAGCCTCACCCCTCATTTTTGCTTCCTCTCCATCTCCCTGCCCTCCTAGGTATTGGAAGCACATCTCAGCGCAGTGCCTACCAGACCATTGACTCACCAGAGGCCCCCACAAACTTTTATGCAGGCGCGGAGGACAAGGGTCACACCTCCCAAGGGTACTGAAGCCAGCCCTGCTGCCCTGGCCGCAGCTCCGGGGCCAGAATCACAAACTGTAGGGGAGGTTGGTCAGCAGGGCCTTCCTTGTGCCCTGGACACTGATCTACGGCTGCCCTTGACCCCCACCTCTCTTGGACCTAATGTGGAACGTGTCCTATTCCCCATCTCAGGTGTTGCCGGAATGGCTCTGTGCACACAGCTGTCCCAGGCTCCCCGAGACTCCCCACCCACTTCCGCAGTTGTCGAGCCCCCCACCCCCCACCCCCGGCAGAAGGAGGTCTGTGGTATAGGGCGAGGTGCTGTGCTTCTCACCACCTGATCACTTGCTCCTGGGAACCCCGGGGCTGGAGGCAGGCGGTGTCGACTAAACTTGAGACCCACGACAGCCCTCAGCTTCCCTTCTCAGAGACATGGCATTAAAGTTTGGGGAATTCTGTAGCTGGATGTGTGTGGAGCCGTGTTTAATACCCCAGCAGGGCTGGCGCCTGGACCTGCCATTCCCAGGAAGGTTTCTGCTGCGAACCCACAGGGTACCCGGACTGAGCGGCCTGTTCTGCTGCGACAGAAGGCAGGGGCTCACGACCAGGGGCCTGTGTTCAGTGTGGCAGGGGGATGTCTGCGTCTCTGAATCAGTGGACTCAGGGGATGGTTTGAGTCTTGCTCTGCCATCTCTTGGCTGTGTGCCCTTTGCCCCTTAGCCTCTCTGGCCTCAGTGTCTCCGGATGGGGACTGACGCCTGCCAGAGGGCGATGATGCAAATGGAATGTGAAGCGCCTGGCCCCGGAGGGGCTCCTGAGATAGAAGCTAAGTTGTTGGTGGGGTTGCTCCTCCAGCCTGGGATGGTGTTGGGTCAGGAGGCGACAGGTGACCGCTTCCTGGCTGACCCTGGGTCTTGGCCTCAGAGCTAACCGGAGCTGATCTGTCCAGAAGCTCTGAGGGTCCTTTGGCCAGGGCCCCGCCCCACTGACTGGGATGGACATTGACTACTGGGCCGGGTGTCTGGCCCATCCTGGCTTGTCCCCAGTACAAAGAGGTCAAGGCCTGGTGCCCAGCCCCAACACTTAATGTCCTCATACTGGAACTTGGTTCACTCACTGCTGTCCTTTCAGCACCTGGGACAGTGCCCGCACCCAGTAAGTGCTTTATGATAGGGGTAGAATGAATGGATGAAGAAAAACTGCAGGACACCAAACACAAACATCGAGATCCCCAAGGCAGCCAGGTAGAAAAGATATCATCCGAAAAGGAATGACAACTACACCAGCAACCGATGACCTGCCAGCAGCCACAATAAACGTCAGAAGACAGGAGTGTTATCATCAAAGTGGTGATAAAAATAACTCCGCCTGAAGTTTGTAATAGTGAGTTAGCGTTCAGGGATGAGGGTGAAATAAAGACATTTAGAGAAATGACAATGAGTTTATCACCAACAGACCTTCAAGACAGAAACGTATGAAGAATCTTTGTGGAAGGACATTTTTCCATAAGGAAGATCTGAGAAGCAAGAAGGAAACAGTAAATGTGGTTTAGTGTTCACGACAATAATAATACAGTTCAGGGGGAGTTGACCAGAAACAGTGTTATAAAGTCTTCGGTTTTTGGTTTGTTTACTTGTTCAGTTGTTGTTGTTGTTGTTTGTCTGGAAGGAGGGTAAATACTGGATTAACTTTAGACTTTGTCAAATTAAATACACAAATTAAAATGTGTTGGATAACCACTGAAAGAATAGAAATAGGATGTGTAAGTTGCAAGACATTTGTAAGGGGGGAAAACATGAGCAAAAAAGACAAGAAAGAAGGAAAAAAAACATGAAGTTTGATCATTAACAGGCACAAAAATGAGATGGTTTGTATATGTCATAATCATGTAATTGTAAATGGTTTTTTTAAAAAAATTCCAGCCATATTGTGTCATAAGAGACCCACCTAAAATATGTGGACACAGCAAGGCTGAAAGTAAAAGGATGCAAACATTAAACCAGGCAAATAACCCCAATAGAGCTGGTGTAGCTGAATTAGTATCAGAACGATTTGACTTTAAGGCAAAAGTTTTACTGGAGACAAAGGAAGAACAAGACCTGAATACCAAAAGGTTCAAGCCAGTGGTTTACGAGGAGTTATTAGATGCATAGACTTATGAAGGAAGTAAGCACACACACACACACATACACACACACACACCCCTTCAAGATCTGCTTTAGAGTTTGAAAGGCTGGCTGGCTGGCATTTGTTAAACATCTGACTCAGGTCAAGACAAAGGGTAGCAGAGTGGGTGTCGACACTCCCCTTTTACAGATAAGGATCCTGAGGTTCAGAGAAGTGAGGGACTTACCTACCGTCACACAGCGGCAGAACCCATCTTGATCGGGTCTTCAGACTCCTGGCCCAGTGCTCCTTCCTCCTCCAGCGCGTGTTTAGAAAGGAGAAACAGCACCATCTAGAGCAGCGGTTCTCAACCTCCCTAATGCCGAGACCCTTTAATACAGTTCCTCATGTCGTGGTGCCCCCCAACCATAAAATTATTTTCGTTGCTCCTTCATAACTGTAATTTTGCTACTGTTATGAATCGTAATGTAAATATCTGATATGCAGAATGTATTTTCATTGTTACAAATTGAACATAAAGCATAGTGAGTAATCACAAAAACAGTATATATGTGTTTTCCGATGGTCTTAGGCGACCCCTGTGAAAGGGTCGTTCGACCCACAGGTTGAGAACCGCTGCTCTAGACGGAGGAAGGAAAGGACAGGGCAGGGTGGCGTGGGGAACCGCAGGGACAAGGGCTTGACCTGGGGAGGGCCTGGAGGGAGGAGTGGGTAGGGCAGATTCCAGCCAGTTTCGGAGGGACCCGAGGGCTAGCAGGCTTACAGGTCTTGCGCGCGCAAGAAGTTTGCACGAGGTCACGTGCTTTGCTGCTCCATGCACAGCGGGGGGATGGGGGGCAGAACCCTGGGGGCGGAGGACCCCTGGCCACGCCCTCGGGCCCACGCATGCGCAGACAACGGCGGCCACGCTCAGG
>NW_005365764.1:2127057-2129321 GCF_000412655.1 Myotis brandtii
GGCGCGGGGCGCTGGGCGCACGCTCTCCGCTCTCTGACGTTGCCCCGCCCCTACCGAGTTGGATCGTTAGCCGTCCTGGGCCGGCCCGAGGTCCCCTCTAGGTTCAAACCCAACTGGGTGAGAGAGGGCCCGAGGAAGACAGATATGTATATGTCATAATCATATAATTGTAAATTATATGCACTGGAGGGCAAGTTCAGGACAAGAAAACTGACCGAGGTGCTTTTGGTGAGAAGAGGAGGGGTTGGGGGGCGGGGGGCGATAGAAAGGGTTATGTGGACTGAGCTGTCTACCTGCTGTCAACTGGACAGGGATGGGGTAGAGTGGTAAGGGCGTTAGGAGCAGATAGGGAGCCCAGGCGTGGGGTGAGAGAGGAGGGGGGCGGGGGGGGGAAGAAAGGGATATGTGGACTGAGCTGTCTCAAGTATCCTTTGGGAAGAGGTGGGGAGCGGGGTTGTCCTGGTGAGGAAGCGGGGCCCAGGTGGCCCCCCTGCAGCCACTGGCCTTGGGGGGCAGGTAGCCTTTAAGCTCCAGCTTCCTCTTCTGTAAAGAGAAGGACCTAAGTCCTTGGGCTGCGGTGCAGAGTAAGTGATGTGAGCCCCTACTGCAGTGATGGCGAACCTTTTGAGCTCAGCGTGTCAGCATTTTGAAAAACCCTAACTTAACTCTGGTGCCGTGTCACATATAGAAATTTTTTGATATTTGCAACCATAGTAAAACAAAGACTTATATTTTTGATATTTATTTTATATATTTAAATGCCATTTAACGAAGAAAAATCAACCAAAAAAATGAGTTCGCGTGTCACCTCTGACACGCGTGTCATAGGTTCGCCATCACTGCCCTACTGTGTGCCAGGGACTATTCCACATGCTGTGGATACAGCATGGAAAAAAGAGACAGTGGCTCATAGTCCACTGGAGGGAGAAAGGCAAACCCCAATTTCTTCAGTCAGTTGGGTGGTGCTAAGTCATGGGGTAGAGAGAGGAGGGAACGAGGAGGTGCTGTGGTTGGAGAGCCAGTGGTCAGGGAAGAGCTGACTGTGATATTTGAGGCAGAACGTGAACGAGAGAGAGGGAAAGAGAGTTCCAGGCTGAGGGAACAGCAAGTGCAAAGGCCCTGAGGTCAGAACGGGCAGGGCATTTTGGAGGAACAACCAGGAGGCTGGGGTGTTTGGAGCAGAGAGAGCCAGGGAAGAGGAGTAGGGATGAGGCTGGTAAGGTAACTGGGGGCCAGGTATCTGGGGCAGGGGGTTTTTGATGTACAATATAGTGATTTGACATTTTTATACCAGACAGTGGTGATCACGCCACTAATTCTGTTAGCCATCTGTCACCATATAAACTTGCCACAATATTATTGACTATATTCCCCTTTCACCCATTTCCCAAACCCCTCCCTTCTTATGCAAACTTCCTTAAAAACCAGAAAGCAAATGTTTTAGGCTCTGTGGGCCATGCAGTGAGAAAGTAGCCATAGACCAGCGGTCGGCAAACTCATTAGTCAACAGAGCCAAATATCAACAGTACAACGATTGAAATGTCTTTTGAGAGCCAAATTTTTTAAACTTAAACTATACAGGTAGGTACGTTGTTATTAACTTAATTAGGGTACTCCTAAGGCTTAGGAAGAGCCACACTCAAGGGGCCAAAGAGCCGCATGTGGCTCGCGAGCCGCAGTTTGCTGACCACGGCCATAGACAAGCCGTAAGCCAATAGGCTGGCTGTGTGCCAACAGTGTTTCCGTGGCAAAGAGGCCCCTCATGTAGGGCCTTGAAGCCTCCAGTGAGGACGGAGTGGGCTGGGGAGCCCTTGGGGCTGTTTGAGTTGAGTCAGGACATGCTCTGATCTAAGTTCGCAGGATCGCTCTGGCCTCGGTGGGGAGTAGGCCGCAGGTGTGGGGCGAGGGCAGAGTGGGAGGCCAGTCGGGACGCAAGAGGCAATGGCCCTGGACCTGGGCAGGTGGGGCTGGAGGTGGTGAGCAGGGGCTGGGTTCCGGGTATCTTTGGAAGGTAGAGCAGATGCGATTAGCTAATGGATTGCAGGTGATTCGAGGGAACGAGCAGTCGGGGTGGTCAGGGGAGGAAGGAGGCCGTGACACCTCCAATCCTAAGAGCTCAGAGAAGGGGAACCAGCAGGAGGGACAGAAGCCGAGAGGTGGCATCCTGGTGACGACTGTCCTGCTGAGAGCTGGCCAGGGACCTGCATCTCGGAGGTCACCCGGAGGAAAGCAGCTTCGGGGTGGGGGTGCTGATTGCAGGGAGG
>NW_005365764.1:2129436-2131735 GCF_000412655.1 Myotis brandtii
ATGAGGAGGGGGAAGTGGTCTGGGGCCTGGAGGCTGGAGAGGGAGGGTTTTTGGTGTGTTTGCTTGTGGTTTAAGTGCTGATGGGAGTGAGTCAGTGAAGAAGGGGGAAGTGTAAATGATGGGGGAGGGGACCTGTGTCCCTCCCCCCAGGCTCGGTGCCCTGTGTGTGGCTGAGTCAGCTGTGGGGGGTGGGCAGTGTGGTTCCTTTTCCTGGTTCAGAGAATGGCATCTTGGAGGCTGGTGATGGCCCTGGGAGCTGCCCTTGGGCTGGGGAGACAGATGGTACCCAGAGCTTGGGGGAGGGTCTGGCTGGGGATGGGACCACACAGGATGGCGGAGGGGCAGGAGAGGCAGTGGACATGGAGCTGGTGGGGAGCTGGTGGCATGTCTCTTCTGATGGCCGTGTTTGGTGGGGGCAATAGGTCCGCTGAAGGGGGTGTGGGGAGAAGAGGCGGCAGAGGTCTGGGTGGGGGGGGGATATGAGTTAGTGTCTAAGAGGGTGGAGAGGAGGGGAGAAGGCTGTAATTTTGGAAGGAGGCCACAGCGCAGCCTCAGGGGTTTCTTTAGCCACTCTCGCCAGCCTGGTGATTTCACTGAGTGAATGTGGCCGGAGAGAAGGAGCTGAGGGCGTGCAGAAGGGATGGCTGTAATCCTGGTTAAAGCGCAGGAGGGGAGAGAGACATCAGTGAGCAAAAAGAGACCAAGGGTGATGGGGTGGCGGCGGGGAGGGCGTCCCTGGAGGGAAAGACTGTTGGGATCGGGGCACTCGAGGAATGGGCTGGAAAGACGAAAATTATGGAGGAGTGCAGGTATTTAGGATGACAAAACCTGGGGGGATCATGGGAGCTGGTGGCTGAGGTGGGGTGAAGGGCAAGATGGTGGGAGGGGAGAAGGTCAAGGACCCCACAGGCCAGGAGTCGGGGGGATAGTCCATGTGGATGGTGAGCTCACCAAGAACTTAGACAGCTGAGTGAAGAAAGCGTCAGTGAGCCCGGCCGGCCAGCGTGGCTCAGTGGTTGAGCGTCAACCTATGAACCAGGAGGTCACAGTTCGATTCCTGGTCAGGACACATGCCCGGGTTGCAGGCTCGATTCCCAGTAGGGGGCATGGAGGAGGCAGCCGATCGATGATTCTCTCTCCCTCTCCCTTCTTCTCTTTAATCAATAAAAATACATTAAAAAACACAAAAAAAGGAAAGAAAGTCTCAGTGAGCCGGCAGCTGGAATCTCCATGGACTGAGGGGCGACTTCCTGCATGGAGCACCTGGGGCTCGGAATCAGGGTATTAGGGAGGAGGGAGGGAGGACATGGGGGAGTGGGGACAGGAAACAAAGAGAGCCTCACCCCCTCCTGGGGCAGAGCAGGGGGTGGCCTGGAAGCAGGGTGAGAAGACCCCACGGGGGCCTGACCCGGACAGCTGGGGCTGGGCCGGAGGGCAGCAGGGGTGCCAGTGAAGGGCAGGCTGTGGGCCAGGGCTGGGGTGTGGCCTGGTGGGAGCCAGGGCACCCCGTCCTCCTCCCACAGATCTCGTCCGGTCAGCTAGGCTGCTGGCTGTGGTGTGGAGCAGCGACACTGCTGCCACCTGGCTTGGCCCTGAGCCCATGGAGCTGAGACCCGACGCCAGCCAGAAGGAGAATGTGTCCCCCCGGCCTGCGACCCCCCTGAGGCCAGGCAAGAGGCTTGGTGGGTCTGGGTTGGGAGGTGGCAGGAACGGGGTCCCCTCTAGGTCGCGGCCCAGAGCTCCTTTCCCAGACAGGCCAGCCCAGAGCCTCGGCAATTCCAGAGATTAGCTGCATCGGGCCAGCTGGGCCAGGACACAGTCTTCCCAGCCTGGGGCCCAAGGGAGGGTCGGGAGGTCAGGGAGAGGGTGGACCAGGAGCAGGCCTGGCTGGGCCCTGGCTGAGAAGGGGCTCCCCCAGGTAGGTGGGTGGTAGGTGGGTGCCAGGGGTGGTGGGCTGGGGAACCCCGAGTTCAGGTGCCTGGGGCTTTCTGAAGGCCACCGAGCAGCCGCAGCCAAGGGTGGAAGCAGCCCGAGGACAAATTCAGATTCTGGTTCACGTGCCAGTGTCTCTGTTCCAGCTGTGTGGCTGTGAGCAAGTTGCTTAACCTCCCTGAGGTTCCTGTCTACGAACTTTGATGGCCCCAGTCTACTTGCCTGCCTTCCCAGGCATCGCACCAGCTCCAGGACCATGGCTGTGAGGGCTGGGGGCAATCGGAAGGAGGGCTCTAAGCCCCACCCAGGACCCCCAGGGCAGCTTTCAGCTGTTTGATATGCTGGGTCTTGCTTTCATCCTCACCTG
>NW_005365764.1:2131817-2140046 GCF_000412655.1 Myotis brandtii
GCATTGGTCCTTCACTCTCCCCTTTGCCTCGCTCCTCTAAGCCTCCACAGCGGATCTGAATCTGTCTTCTCTCCACCTTCCCTGCCACCCCAGACCTGGTTGTCTCCCCCTCAACAGCCCCCTGTCCCCCAGCCTCCCTCTGCCCTCCTCGCCTCTGACCCTGCCCCGTCCCTGCTCCAAGCAGCCAGGCACAGCCAGATCATGTCACTGTTCTTGCTCAGGACCCCCAGGCACTGCCCATTGTCTGCAGAGCTGACACAGACCCCTGCCGTCCAGGCTCTCTCCTGCCTGGGACCCTGTCCCTCCCGGCTCTGAGGCCTGACCGGCCCCACCTGTCCCACCTGAGCCGAACCCTGAGCGCCCCACTCAGGGCATGACTGTCTCTACTCCCTTTAGAGCAACGGAGACTCCTAAAGAGCCTGGGTGTCGTCCTGGGTAGTGGACACGGCCCGTGGGTGCCCAGGGGCCAGGCCCAGAGAGGAGAGCCGGCCACCACTCCCTCGCCAAGGGCAGCCCTTCGCCAGGAGCCCTGCCAAGTCCAGACCAACCTGGCCAGCCCTAGGCCCCGCCTGGGCCTTGCCCTGAAGGACACGACCGGCCGGCTGATCAACTCGAGATTCCAGCAGCAGAGCAACCTACAGCCCCTGGGAGTCCTCCCGCTGTGGGGGGCGCGAGCGTTCACCGTCCAGCAGAGTAACCTGAGCGCACGGGAGGCCGGCCTGGCCAGGTGTGGAAGCCGCAGCAGCCCCCACCCCTGGTCAGAGCCTCAGGAAGGCTTCTGGCCTCACGGGGTGCCCCGGGGAAGCCCCCGAACTCCAGGGCCACAGGCTCAACCATCCCCCACCCTGAAGCCGTTCTGGCTTCTGGCCACAGACACGCCCTGCCCACGTTCCAGGCCCACCCTGTGCTATGCCCCCAATGATGGGCACACACAGCCAGGCCCCAGATCCTGGGGTGGCCTGGGGGACTGGCCCTCCAGGCTCATGGGGGAACCCCTCACCCTGGACGACCTGGCTGTCCCTGTCAAGAGCCCGGCTCGGGCCCCACCCCAGGCTGCCACCTCCTGGCTGCTGGCCTCCGGGCAGCACCTGGAGCAGGAGGCAGCCCGACTCAGGTGCTGGGGGGCCCAGGAACCCCCAGGCCCTTCGCCACAGGAGCCCTGGACCAGTGGTGGCCAGGCCCTCCCTGCTGGCCCCCCGTGCACCGAGCCTGTTCTCACGTTCTGCGGTCAGAGAAAGAAACACCCCCGAGGTCTCAGGGGAGCCGTGAGTCTCCCAGAGACACCGGGGGTCCAGGCAAGCAGCAAGCCCGCGTCGCCACCGAAGACCGCTTTGGAGGTGCTGACTGGGGGCTTCCCTGACCCCGTGCAGGGGGTCCTTCCTGCCTACCCTCTGAGGCGAGGAAAGAGGCCTGCATACAGCAGGGGGCAGACCGGGGACTCCCTGCTCCCTCAAGAGGTGGGCAGCAGAGAGGCCAGACTGTGCTCCCCCACGTTCTCCGGGCAGCCTGGGGTGCCCTCCCTGGGCAGGAAGGAGGGGAGAAGGCCCCGAGGGAGCAGGTGCGGGGGGAGGGGGGGAGGCCACTTCCTGTCTGCGGGCCTTGGCCCAGCCACTAGTGCCCTGCCTGTAGCAGCCAGAGGAGTCTGGGAGCAGGATTTTGGGGGGCTCCAGGGGGCTGCTGCCTCCCCCAGGAATTCTCACTCCAAGCAGCCAGGTTCGTCAGAAAGGGAGGCCGTGGTGTGGGCTGGGCAGGGGTGTCCGTCCTGCTTGCTGCGGGCCTGAAGGCTGCCTTGTCCTTTTGTTTTCCAAGAACAAAGCCGGAAATCTTGTGAACCTGGAGTCCGAGAGGGCCCGGTGAGGCCACAGCTGGGGCTGGACAGCTCCCCTCCCTTTTGCCTCATAGAGATTGGCCCTGATGGCGGAGCCACACGGGACTTGAGGGGGAGGGACTTCCACGCTGTCCCTACTGGGGATGACAGGGGCCTCCGGGCCCCCAGGGAAGGGACGGACAGCAGCTCCTGGGACTTGTCGCTGCTGGGCATTCTCCCGCCTCCAGAGCTTTCTCATCTGAGATTTCCAAGCCATCAATAGAGGGAAGCCCTTTCTGCTGCACCCTGGGCTGAGGGGCAGGCCCACCCCCTGACCAGCCCCGTCCATCCCCAGCTGGCAGCTGCTGTCCAGATGTTTCAGGGCGTGGCAGCACCTGGTGTGGAGGCGGCAGGCAGTGGCCCTGGGCCACGGGCGGCTGCGGCACAGGGGTCTGCGGCTCCAGGAGGCCCACCTGGAGGTGGCGTGCGGCCGACACAGGAAGGCCCTTCTGGCCCAGAGCTTCCAAAAGGTCAGGGACCTCCAGGTTGGGTGGAGGGGAGGGGATGAAATACTGGTGTGCTCGGGAGGAGGTTCCTCTGGGGTTCGGGTTCTACCTTCTGAGTGACCCCCAGGAGAGCACGCCCACACCTGAACCAGCTCTGCCTCAGCTCATATCCTGCCTCCGCTGCTATCTTTCTTTCTTTCACACTTTCTGGCTGTGCGACTGTGGGCAAGTTACCTAACCTCTCTGTGCCTTGGTCTTGTATCTCTAAAATGGGATAATCATTGAACATACTCCTCAGGGTTGTGGTGAGGTTAAATGAATAAAAGGACTCAGCACATGCCCGGCACATAGCTCGCACTCTGCCACGTACTGTAAGAGTTGCTGTTTTCCACGAGGGGGTTGCAGGCCAGGACTGGGAGGGCTCGTCTGTGCTCTTCCCTCCTTGGGAAAGGGGGTGCTCTGGGAGGACCCAGCTCCAAGTTCGGTCTCCCTGCCTCTGGGCTGCTCTCTCTCCATTCACTCGTGCATTTCCAAGGAGGCAGGGTTGTCTAGTGGTTGAGACCATAGGCTTTGGAGTCTGAGAGAAGTATTTGGCCCCTGTCCCTGCGCCTCCCTGGTGCTCCCTCTCAGGGCACATTGGAGGCTGCAGCCAACGTCCCTCTTCCCTTCCCTCCTGATCCAGTGGAGAAACCTGGCTCAGCAGCAGAAACAAGGGCAGCCCCACTTCCAGGCTGGCCCAGGACCCCCACCCTCTGGGGGAGGCCAGCCCCCAGGTCCCTCAGGAAGGAAGCCAGGGGTGGACCCCGCCCAGAGAAGCAGGTAGGTGGGGACACCCCGGGTTGGTCAGTGTGGCTGGGCAGTGCTGGCAGCCTCCCTCCTCGTCCCCCGTCCCTCTCCCCAACAAGAGAAGGAGGATGCAACCAGCAGACGTGGACACAGGTTTGTGCAGAAAGATGTCCATCACAGCATTATTTATCCTTGTAAAAGCGTTGACACAGCCTCAATGCCCAGTGAGTGAGAAAATTCCCATTTAACTACGTGATGACTATTTGGCAACCATTCCGCATGGTGTTTATGAAGATTTAAAGTTTTTCTCCCCACTCTCTTTTCCTTTATTTTTCTTTTCAATACTTTTCATTTTTATTTCTGATCATGACAGTCATGCATGCTTGATTTGAAAACACATCCAATATAGTTGGAAATTTCATCCCCCTCCCCACGGGTCCCCATTCCTGGAAGTATTTTTATGGACATGTGTGTAGAATTTTTGATGACAAGGAAAAATAGTTATGACAATGTTAAATGAAAAAGAAAAATGAATAAATAGTATCTAAGATATTTTTTAAAAATACATTTTATTGATTTTTTACAGAGAGGAAGGGAGAGGAGTAGAGAGTTAGAAACATCGATGAGAGAGAAACATCGATCAGCTGCCTCCTGCACACCCCCCACTGGGGATGTGCCCGAAACCAAGGTACATGCCCTTGACCGGAATTGAACCCGGGACCCTTCGGTCCGCAGGCCAACGCTCTATCCACTGAGCCAAACCGGTGCTGGCTAAGATATTTTTCTATGCACCTAAAACAGGGCACAAAAAAAGACCAGAAGGAAAAAGACTAAAATGTTGCACAATAATGCAAATGGACTTAACACTACTGAACTGTCCACTTAAAAATGGTTAAGATGGCCCTAGCCGATTTGGCTCAGTGGATAGAGCGTCAGCTCAAGGACTGAAAGATCCAGGGTTCAATTCCGGGCAAGGGTACCTACCTCAGTTGCAGGCTCCTCCATGGTCCCTCAGAGCACATGTGGGAGGCAACCAATTGACATGTCTCTCTCACATCTATGTTTCTCTCTCTTTGTCTCTCCCCATCCCTTCCACTCTCTAAAAATCAATGGAAAAATATCCTTGGGTGAGGATCAACAACAACAAAAAAATGATTAAGATGGTGACCCCAACCTCCAAAAAGATAAAATGCAAATAGTGCTTATCTCTGCAATAGAGGGATTAAGTTGGCTATTTTTTTTTCTGCATTTCCTCAATTTTTCACTACTGTGATGTATTGTTTTTGTTCTTATTTTTAATTTTAAAAATGGGTTTAAAATAATTTAAATAATATCCATTGAATACATGTTTGTTGTGAAAAATCCAAATAGTATTGAAGAGAGTGAAGCAAAAGCAGAACCCCCTCCCCAGATCCCTTGTGTGATCAGGGATAAGTGCACTGCCTGGAAGAGAACAGCAGGTGGCTCAGCGCCCCGTGCTCCTGCGGGCGGGCAGGATCCGCCCCGGGCTGGGGTGGACAGTTGGATCGTGTGCCTTCCCTGGGCCCTGGGCATCAGGTTCTCTCTGGGCAACTTCACTCTCAGCCCAGAGAGCCTGAGGGAGGAGGCAGGAGCCCGGCCAATTCCATCACGTTCTGGGCCGAGACCAGATGGAGGAGATGGGAGGGTCCAGATCCTGCAGGCCCTGCGACGGATGGCTGGTGAGATGTGGGGCCCCGGGAAAGCAGGGCAGATGGAGCTGGGCAGGGCTGAGTCCCCACACAGGGCAGGGGAGGGCAGGGGGTCCTGAGTGGATGAGTGTTCATTGAGCACCTACGCTGGCAACTTCCCAGACACGATCTCATTTGAGCCTCACGGTGACCTCGGCAAGGTGTTGTGCCCATTTCACTGATGGGAAGACTGAGGCACAGAGTAATTAAGGGACTAGCTCGAAGACACACAGTTTATATTGGTGTGCCTCTGACGCTGGCACAGGCCCAGCAGAAGCTTGAGTGTTAGACCTTAGACATCATTCACTCACAGGGAAACAAGCCCAGAGATGAGGAGGTGTCCCAGGTGTCCTCCCCTCTGCTCACTCCCTCTCTCACCCCTCCCTTTACAGTCTTCCTCCTGCGGTGCCAGCAGGAGGAATGGGCCAGGCAGGAGAAGGGGGTCCAGGGAGAGGCCTCCGGGGCCACGCTGAGGACTCAGAGCATGGGGAGGCCCTCCCAGGCCTGGGGCCCTCCTGCCGCAGATACAGCCTGGGTGCCCCCCCTGGCCCCCCAGCATCAGAGAGCCTGGCTCTGCAGGTAGGCAGAAGGGGGAGGGGTGGGAGGGGGATCGCCTTCCCTGAGGCAGACGTTGACTCCTCCTTGTCTTGAGAGACAAAGATGAAAGAGAAATGAAAACAGCTGCGGTTTACGGTTTACGGAGAGCCTGAGACCTGCTAGAAACCACCCAGGAGCTGGGGGTTAGTTACAAGTAAAGCTGAGTGCCAGTCGTCACCTGTCCCATGTGGAACCCCTGGCCAGGTGGGGACAGACAGGAAATTAGTGGTCACAAGTAGGGTGTGCGAACACCCCCTGAGTGTAGTGTTGTGAAGGCAGTTACAAGTAAAGCTGAGTGCCAGTGGGCACCTGTCCCACGTGGAACCCTGGCCAGGTGGGGACAGACAGGAAATTAGCGGTCACAAGGGGGGCGGGTGTGCGAACACCCCCTGAGTGTAGTGTTGTGAAGGGAAGAAACATGGATCTATGAGTTTTCTTCCTTGTTGTTAACGTTTAAATTACGGAACATTTTGTCTTACACAAAACTAAAGAAAATGGTATAGTACACCTGTGTATCACCCAGCTTCAAGGAAGTCACCTCCTGAGAAAGCTCCTTTCGGGTGCACTCCGATTACTCCCCCTCCACGTTACCGTGACGCAAACCCCAAGCCTCACACCATCCACCCATAGCTATTTCCGTAGCATCTCTGAAAGATAAGGACTCTAGTACACAACCTGACCACAAGGCCATGCTCACACCTGGAAAACGAACAGTGATTCCTTAATCCCAGCAAGGATCTGCTCAGCATTCGGATTTTCAGTTGTCTTACAAGCATCCATCTTGTTCCAGTTTATTTGAATCGGGATCTAAATTAGGTCCACATGTTGGAATTGGTCGAGAAGTCATTCAAGTCTTTGTGAGCTGTGGGCCCTCTGAACTCTTTTTCCTTGCAATTTGCCTGCTGAAGAAACCCTATAGCTGCCCGCTGTCTGCATTTTGCTGGTTGCATCCCCCTGAGAGTTTTTCCTGTGAGAACATTTAAACTGAGGGTGCTGACCTCGACCAGGGTTGAGCGGAGGTGTGAAGGATGAATGGTTGACTAGCGGAGGGAGAGCCGGTGAGAGCGCCAGGCAGAGGGAACCGCCTGTGCAAAGGCCCTGTGACAGCAAAGCACAGAAAACTCCAAGAACAGCAGACAAGTTGCAGCTGAGATGAAGTTGGAAAGGTGTGGGGAGCACCTTGCAGGCTTGGGGAGGGGTTGACATTTTATCATACAAGCAAGGGGCTGCCACTGGAGGATTTCAGCAGGGGAATACAATGATTTGATTTGAGATTTGTTTTAAAAATCACTCGGTTACTGAGTAGGAACTGACTGGAGGGGCCAAGAGTGGATGAGGGCAGCCAGGTAGGAGGCTGCGGAGGCCACCCAGGCACGTGGAGGTGATGGTGTCAGGTCCTTCCTGCAGCCCCATTTTACAGATGAGAGAGCTGAGGCCCCGAGAGGGGAAGTAGTGAGTCTGGCGCTTGACAGGAGGCTGTAGCACCTGCACCTGCAACCAGTGCCTGCACTTCCTCTTGGCTCTCCCAGGTGCTTCAGGGCCTGGCGGCGGTCGGTGAAAAGAGGGGCCCAGCCCCGGGAGCACCTGGCTGACCGCCAGATGGGAACCCTGAGGATGTGCCTGAAACAGTGGGTGTGGATGAAGCAGCTCCGGGCTTCGGATGGGGCGAAGGTGACCCAGCTGTCCCTCTGCCGGCAGAAGGTGGGTGAGCGAGGAGGCTGAGGGCTCCTCTTCCCTCCACCCCAGTCTCTTAAGGTCCTGCTGCAGGGGGCCGAGGTGAATTGTGGATTGTTGAAATGGGAGGTGATGGAACTGGGACCTTCCTCAGGGTGCAGCCTGGTGGGCCTGGGAGGGTCCAGGAGGGGTCCCGGGAGTGGGCGCGCCCTAGCGGGACCTTGTTCCCATCGTGAGCTCCTCTAAGCCAGAGACTTGGTTCATCTTCCACCAGGAAGGGATGTGGCCCCTGCTCCCGGGAAGCGCCTGTGGTGAGTGGAGGGCACGGCCTCTGTCCCCACCAAAGCCCGGCCAGGACAGATGGGATCTTTGAGGTGCCTGGAGGGGAGGGTTTGGGGTGTGGGAGGGTGAAGTGCCCTATGAGTGGAGAGGTCTTAGGGGAGGGCCTGAGGCAGCAGCCATCAATGACTTTGGGCAGAGGGAGGTCACGGGGGACATGGCTGATGTGTCTCTTGACTGCTTCTCAGGGAACATGGACCTGGGCAGCTCAGCCCCTGGAGGCCTGAGGTGGGTGGCCCAGGCCCAGGGGCTGCCCCAGGAGCGAGGCCAGGGCTCCCCGCAGAAAGCCTGCCCAAGACGGGCCCTCCACGGGGTGCTGCTGCTCTGGAGGGCAAGGCTCTCCCAGCGCCAGCGGGCTGAGTAGGTGTCCACAGGCTTGTGGCTTGGGCTTGGGCCTGGGGCCGGGTGGGCCCATGAGCGGCGCTCCCCCCAGTGGCTCCAGCAGGGGGCCTGGCACAGGTGGTACCCAGCAGGTGTGGGGGCAGGGGAGGTAGCCCAGGGACACTGAGACAGTGACTGAGCAGAGAGCTGTGGGGACAGACACCGAGTCCTACCCAGGTGGCTGGAACCTGATGGGGAAGTTGGTCTAAAGCTCCTCTCCCTCTCCAGCCTCTAGAATCGCCTCTCCCTCTCCAGCCTCTAGAATCACCTCTCCCTCTCCAGCCTCTAGAATCGCCTCTCCCCCAGCTCCCAGCTCAGTGGGAGCCTCCTGGGGCGGGAACTATATCTGTCTCCTCGCCTCTGTCTCCCCACCGTGCAGGGGCCCAGCCTGCGGCAGGCACGGGATAAATACTGTAAATGAATACGTGAA
>NW_005365764.1:2140521-2143164 GCF_000412655.1 Myotis brandtii
CCCTGCCCCAGTGTGCCTCACTATACGGCTAGGGAAACGGAAGCTCAGAGGGCCGAGCAATTGCTTTAAGTCACACTGTGAACCAGGAGCAAGAAGGTGGATTCAGAGCCCAGGCTGATTGATGGTTTTGTGTGAGGGGAGGGGAGGAGCCAGCCTCCCTCCCAGGACATCAGGGGTATGTAAGCCAGCCGTTGCAGGGTTAAGAATTCTGCTCTTCCTAGCTGGTTTGGCTCAGTGGATAGAGCGTCGGCCTGCGGACTCAAGGGTCCCAGGTTCGATTCCGGTCAAGGGCATGTACCTTGGTTGCGGGCACATCCCCAGTGGGGGGTGGGGGTGTGCAGGATGCAGCTGGTTTCTCTCTCATCGATGTTTCTAACTCTCTATCCCTCTCCCTTCCTCTCTGTGCAATTGCTTTAAGTCACACTGTGAACCAGGAGCAAGAAGGTGGATTCAGAGCCCAGGCTGATTGATGGTTTTGTGTGAGGGGAGGGGAGGAGCCAGCCTCCCTCCCAGGACATCAGGTGGATGTAAGCCAGCCGTTGCAGGGTTACGAATTCTGTCCTTGAAAGCCATGCACCTGGCATCCATCCAGTGGTCCAGTGTGGGCTGGTTTGGGAGGTGGGGTGCAGAGCTCTGGCCAGGTTCTGCCCTTGAAAGCCATGCACCTGGCATCCATCAATCCCACACCTATTTGGTCCACTTAGACCCTCAGTCTCTTTTAATGCACCCCTCGAACTCCAGGGAATCTCAGTTCACCACAACCCTTCAGCATGTAGCCCTTCTACGCCCAGCCCATCCTGTGCCTCCGCATCAGGGTATGGCCGGCCTCTCCCTGTGGCACACCTTTGCTGCCCGTGGCCCGAGATGAGTGTTCGGATCCAAGGCCTGCTGCTATTTGGGGCTTGAGGAAATGCCTTCCCCCAGGCCTCCGCGTCCCTATCTTCATTACTGAGTGGTAGGAGTACTAGTGCGGTTAGGCCTGTGGCCGCTTGAGGCTGGGGTCCCTGGACCTGGGCCCAGTCCCATCCCTCACCCACCCGGGAGCATGTCACGGATCAGCCAGGTGACCAGCACAGGTGGGGCTCAGCAGAGTCACCTGGGAACTTAGGAAACATCAGGAAGCCCAGGCCACTGGATCAGGATCTCTGGGGGTGGGACCCCGGGCGTCCGTGTTTCTTAGGGCCCAGTGGTCCAGTGTGTGGCTGGTTTGGGAGGTGGGGTGCAGAGCTCTGGCCAGGTGTTTGGCATGTGGCAGCACCTTCCAGCTTGGCTCTTTCCAGGGGCCCGGCTGGGGTAGCCCCTGCTTAGCAGTCACTCCAGCCAGGGGGTGAGGCTGGGGCTCGGAACTCATCTGCCCCTTCCTATAGCTCCTTCTCCCAGGGCGTGCAGCGGCGGCTGCTAAAGCGCATCCTGAGGGCGTGGCGCTTGAGGGTGTGGGGACCAGGCAACCGGTCAGGCAGTGCCAGGACCACCTCGGCCTCAGAACTGCTGGGCAGCACAGCCCGAAGCCCACCGGAGAAGGTGAGCAGCAGGGGCTGGGCTGAGCCAGGGTGGGTGGGGGACACGTAGGAGGAGAGGGTGGGGATGGGCAGGGGCCGGGCACCCAGGAGTCCACACCCCCTTCCCCAGGCATCCAGGGCCCCCGCCCTCCTGGAGACGCTTCGGCTGAGCTTTCTGTGGGCCGCTGGGCGGCAGCAGCAGGCGCGGTGCCTCCTGCTCTGGCAGGCGCGGGCTCAGCAGTCCTGGGGTGCAGCAAGGTGGCACCAGCACACCCTTCAGAGGCGGTAGGGACCCTGCCCCAGGATGGTGAGCCAGGCTGCCCACTACTCTCTGAATTTACTGTTTCCTGAAGGCCTCTTTCCCCTCAGTCCTTGGCCTTCACAGCAGCCCCCCCTTGGGGTCTTCATCCCAGAGGGCACCCCTCGCATGCCCCAGTCTCAGATCCTCTCAACTCCTCCTGCCCTCCTACCCTGCCTGCCCTGCTGAGAGGTGTATGCGGAGTCGGGGCGGGGGAAGGGCACTCGTCAGGGCTATGATTGCAGAGATTTCACAGCTGTGGCTCATTCATTCATTCATTCATTCATTCATTCATTATAGATGGGTGCTTCAGAGTTTGTCTGCCTGGATTCTAATCCCGGCTTTGCCCCTCACTGGCTGTGTGATCTTGGGCAATCTGCTTAACCTCTCTGTGCCTCCGTCTCCCCATTTGTAGGAGGTAATAATAGTTCTCGCTTCAATGGGGATCAATGAGGCAGGACACATGCCTCCCCTAGCACAGTGCCTGGCACAGAGCAAGCACTCCATTCCTAGCTAGTTTAGCACTAGAGGTTGGTACAGACCCGGCATTGGAGGTCTGGGGTCCCCTCTTATCCCCATCACCTGTCATTGTGACCCTCGCAGGAGCAGTCATCCAGCCCCCAGCCACGACTCTCCCCCAAGATGGGAACGGGGAGAAGAGTCACCCCAAGCCCCTCCCTGTGGCTGCGGGAAGAGTGGGCTGGGCTGGCCCCCAGGGGCAGTGACCATCCTCAGGGTGGACACTCCTTTCCCAGCATCCTCCTCAGCTGGAGCCACTGGTCAATGGCCCAAGGGGCCCACAGGAAGCTGGCTGCCCGCTGGGCCTGGGACCGGAGCTGCAGGGAC
>NW_005365764.1:2143315-2143921 GCF_000412655.1 Myotis brandtii
CAGGAGCGGGGCCGGAGACGGGTGCGAGACGCCCTGCAGCACTGGCACTCCTCCTGGCAGAGTGAGTGGGGGACGGGGACGGGCCCCACGGGTGAAGGAGGGAGGGCCAGTTGTGGACTGTAAGCAAGCTACTTAAGCCGAGTCTCAGCTTACTTACCTGTAAAATGGGGATAAGAGCAGTAGCACCTCACGGGGGGTTGTGGGGATACTGTGAGACAGCCCACCAACGGGCTTGGCTCAGAACCCAGCTCCTGGCAGGGCTCTTGTTCATCTTCATCCTCATCATCCTCACCTGGCTTTCAGGAGGCACGGCCCCCTCAGAGCCCAGCACAGGAGAGGGAGTCACTAGGGGTGTTTTAGAGGTGTCCCCTACACTCATACTGCGTACTGATGGGCTGGCTGCGGGGACTTGGTTGTTCTGGAAAACTCAGTGATGCCCTAACCCAGTGGTCGGCAAACTCATTAGTCAACAGAGCCCAATATCAACAGTACAACGATTGAAATTTCTTTTGAGAGCCAAATTTTTTAAACTTAAACTATATAGGTAGATACATTGTTATTAACTTAATTAAGGTACTCCTAAGGCTTAGGAAGAGCCACACTCAA
>NW_005365764.1:2144097-2165459 GCF_000412655.1 Myotis brandtii
TGATCGATGTTTCTCTCTCATCAATGTCTCTAACTCTCTATCCCTCTTCCCTTCCTCCTGTAAAAAAATCAATAAAATATATTTATAAAAAACAAAACGCTCAATGCTGTCCACAGGAGACAGTCGCTTCTCCAGCCCCCTTGTCCAGTCGCCCAGGAAGGTGGGCCCAGTGCTGCCAGACCTTGTTTTTTAAAGAAAAGCTGGAAATCTAGATTTTCATGAAATTCTCGGGGTTCCTAAACATCATCAAGACATTTTTTTAAAAAGAAACAACTCCCTGAGTTGGGTTGGCTTGGTCAGCAGTAGCACGTCTGTCAACAAAGCCTTTCAACCCAGACAGCGAGGGTGGCCTCCTCTGCTCCCACTTGGGTAGAGGGCAGAGGGCTGACTAAGCAGGGCCCACGGTCACCCAGAGCCTGGGGGTGAGGCCAGAGTGAGCACCCAGGGCCAGGGGTGAGGCCAGAGTGAGCACCCAGGGCCACTTCAGCATCTCTCTGGCCACAGGGCAGCAGTGCCTGCATGACCGGTACCAGGGGTGGGCACAGCTGCGCCGGCAGGGCCTGCGCAGGGCCGCGTTCCAGAGCTGGCAGCAGGCGGCAGCTCATCAGAGACACAGGATGGCCAGGCCAGAGCGGCTCGCACTGCAGAGGTGGATGGGCCTGGCAGCGGGAGGCAGAGGGTCATCCCCGCCCCGGGAAGAGCAGGGAGAGAGCCCATGGGGATGGGAGGCTGGGTGGCCCCTGCAGCTCTAGGGGAGTCCCCGCTGGAGGCCTGGGACCTGGGAAACTGGGGGTGGGGTGGGGTGTGAAGGGAGTCCCTAGCCTGTGCTGTAGAGCCATGACCACCAGCCTTCACTACCTGCTTTGTGCGGAGGTGAGGCTGGCAGGCCCCTCACCCCACATCCCCTCGCCTTCCTGGCTGGGTCGGTCCTTTGGTGTCAGAGGATACGACTGAGATGGAGAGATGAGCTCCTCAGACACCCACCATCATCGTTGTCCCCGCACCGCGTGTTTGGGGGGCCAGTACAGGGGGCCTCTGTACACAGGGGCCAGACAGAGGGGCTGGCATCTTAAATAGAGATGCTCCAGTAAAAATGCACTTCGTTCATTAATGCCACCAGAGAGCAGAGGGCACAGACGATGCCCGCTGTGCAGTTACAGGCTCACCCTTGTCCAGTGTCCCCACAGCCAGCGAACACCGCTGCAGGGCGGCTGACCCCTGTGCTTTCGCAGCTGAAGGCTGTGCCCTTCAGAGTCCCCTCACTGACCCCCTGCCCCAGAGCGGGCTTGTGAGGGGAGGCAGGGGTGGCTGTCCCAGGGGATCTGGGACTTGAACCACAGCTGCTGGGCTCCCTCAGGCTCCTGAGCAGCATCTACCTCGCCCCGAGTATGTGCGCCCCAAGGCCCCGAATGAAAGCTGGCACTTTCCCCGTTACACGTCGGTCCCTACGTTTTTAAGGCACAGGGTTGTGTATGAAACTGTGTGTAACCTGTAAGACTTTGGGGGGAGGGGGATGTGGGTACCATTTGGAATAAATGTGACTTGTCACTGACAGCAGCTGGGCCCTCCTCTGCTCCTGTTTTGCAGCCATTTCCAGGCCTGGTGTGGGTTTGCGAGAGACGCGGGGACGCTCCGAGCCTGGTGTCGAGCTGGCCAGGCTGGCCTGAGAAGACGGGCACTGGGAGCCGCGTTGGCTGGGCCAGCGCTGTGAGGCCCGCCAGCAGGCAGAAGGGAGAGCTCGGGCCCAGACCCAGCTGGCCCTGTGCTGGACTCTGTGGGTGCATGAGTCCCGCCTCCACCGGCTCAGCCGAGCCCACGCTGCCCGGAAGCTGAGCGCCAGGTGGATGCCCAGGGCCCGAGGGCAGGCCCTCACTGTGCTTCCAGCTGGGGCCTGGAGTTTGTTTGGGGCAGGGGAGAGGGTGTTTGGTGGCTGGTGCCAGGGCTTGGGAGGCTGGGGCTGCCAGGGAGAGGCGATTCTGGTCATGGCAGCTCATCCTGGGCCAAAGCCCAGCTCTGCACTCCCCAGCTGTGTGACCCTTCTTGGGCAAGTCTAATTTTAAAGGTCAAAGAAAGATAACAGAACTGCTCTGCAGGCTGGCGGAGAAATTAGAGATAACGAATGTAAACATTCAGCTCAGGGCCAGACACAACATAGCAGGTGCTCCATAAACCCGGGTTCTTGTGAGGACAGGGGAGGCAGCGTAACTGGCAGGACTGTCCTTCCTCTGAACAGGATGCTTGTCCCTGTTGTGCGATATTCTGCGGCTCTCTGTGCCCAATTAAACCTGTTTGCTCCAGGAAAAGGTGGGGGTGGGGGGGGAGCAGGGCTGGGGGCTTTGCCTGGAGGTCCCCTACCATAGGCACTGGCCAGGGCTGGGAGGGCTCCCTACGCTGCCATGAAGCCTGGTGCTGATGACCTTGGTATGGGCTCCTCCTCTCCCCCCAGGGTCCTAGAGGCCTGGGCCCAATCTGCCGCCCAGGGTCGTGTCCAGCGGGTCGCCATCGCCCGGTTCGAGGTGGTTGGGCACAGGCAGCTCCTGCGGACCCACTGGGCCCAGTGGCGGACAGAGCTGCTCGGCGTGTGGTTGGAACCTCGGATGGAGGCCCAGGAGACGAGCACCGCCCATCCCAGGCCCAGGGCCGACCTCACGCACTGGCCCGGGCTGGCCGGCAGAGGGCGCCTCCTGGCGCTTATGGGCCCTGCAGCCCCATGGAAGCAGGTGAGGTGGGGTCCAGGTGAAGTTGGAGGTTCAGAAATGACCAGAAGGCCAGTGGCTTCAGAATCGGCTTGTTTCAGCCCGTGGTGGCAAGCGTGGCCGGATGCTTCCCCAGGGGCCAGCAGCCTTGGGGACACCACCCTCCCTAGCCCTTAGCCAGCCTCTGGCTCTGGAAGACAGCCAACCCCGGTCCATCGGCAAACATCTCCTGGACACCCACTGAGTGCCAGCCCAGCTCAGGCCTGCTGCAAAGATGAATGCTGGGTCACCGTCTATTAGGCACCCAGAGTCATATATGTCGTGGTGCAGGGTAGCATCAAGACAGACATATGGGGACAGTAGCAATTCTTTGTGGTTCTTTTTCTTATTGAAAAATGAAACATGCTCATTACAGGAAAATCAGAAAATGTGAATGAGAAAGTTTTCTTTCATGATACTCTCTGCCCAAAGAGAGCTGCCAGACCTTCTCCAATCAGCAGCAGTTAGTTCTGAGACGAGCAAGCTTGAGGGCCTGCAGGAGGGAAGAGGCTGCCGGGAAAGCCAGGCAGAGAAGTGACGCCATGCGGCGTCCAGGCCTGTGTCATTGCGGGACGCACAGCCCAGAGTTACCGGCAAGGCCAGTGTCCTGAGATGAACTGCATCACCAGGAATCCTGTGTCAGAACGCCGGGAAGTAGCTAATAGACTCGAGAGAGACCGAGAAGAAAGGGCAAGTGGTTTTTTTAATGGAATGGAAAGGTACTGGCGTTGGATACTTGCAGAGTCCACATCTTCTATGTGGGGCTGCGGCCACAGCAGATTCTGGGGGCTCGAGGTATTTTATTCCTAGTTCTGTGCTACAAGACAATTCTATTTTCAGAGTATGTTTATAAACACGTTCACCCATTCCTGTCAGCAAAGGCAGGCAGGCACCCACTTACTGGTGGAGAAACTGAGGCTGGTAGAAGCTGGAAGTCAGTGCTGGGAATGATAACAGGGGGGCTGAATTCCAGGCCCCTCCTTTCTACAACATGCACACACACGCCCAGGCAACCCTCACCTAACATCATGAGCGGGGATGATGCCATCTCCTGGTGGCACTGGGCCCCTGAGGGAGCCTGGGGTCTGTAGGAACAGTAGCTGGGGGCTCCTGAGAGGGGTGGCCTCAGCCAAGTGACTTCACTTAGTCGACTTTAAGTGGGAGAGTAACACCCGCCTCACAGGCTGTACCTGGCGCAGGGAAGCTCTCGCCTGTGGTAGCTATTATTGATCCACCCGCTGCTTGCGCCTCCAGCCACATGGGAGGACGGGGGAAGAGGCAGTGATGTGTGCTGACGCCCATACTACACTTGGGCACCTTCTCCGTCTCCTCTGGGAGCCGCAGGGCTCACGGGAGAATGTGCAGTCCCATGAACGAGCCCACGTGTGCTCACCCAAGTAGGAGGCCCCAATACGGGGTCAGAGCAGGGTCAAGCCCATTGGGTTCAGGTTTTCCTCTCTGGCTGTTCTCATAGACCCGAAGCTGCAGGCCACAGGGCACGGGGCCCAGGCTGCCCAGCCCAGCACAACATCGCAGCCCCGGTGGGCAGAGGAAGCGGAGAGAAACGTCCTGGGCTCAGAGTAAGGAGACCTGCCCCTGTGCAAGGACGGTGTACGAAGTGCAGGGGTGACGGGTCACCGGCCCTTCAGGGCCCGGAAATGAGCTCCGAGCTCCTGGGCGAATCCATTGTATGTATTTCCCTGTATTTCCACCACCCATTTCCTCTTCAGGAATATCTCAGCCATTTTCAGAAAACAGTACATCCGCCCTGCCTGCCCCACCTGTTACTTCTCTTGGGCAGCAGCCCGGGGCCTGGAGGCGTGGGTGGACATGGGGCACACGCTTCACTCAGCCCCTTTTGCCGCTCACCCCTGTTCGTGCGCTCAGCCTCTGGGGTGGGCTAAGGGGGAGTTGGCCCCCCTGAATGTTAGCCTTTTCTGACTCGATTCCCCTTTCCAGGCCACAGTGCCGGCCAGCTCTGGATGCAGAGGCCTGGACCCAGGGCCCAGGGCTGGCCCCCTTCAGGGCCCGGAGGGGACTGCAGCTCTGAAGGCCAGGTGGACAAGAGGCGGCTGGGGTAAGCAACTGCATGGAGAAGTGGGTGGGGAGGGGGCCCAGGGCGGAGGGGCCTGAGCTGTGGCCAGGGCTGGGCCTCTCTGGCCAGCGCTCGCCCCTGCAGGCTCCTGGAGGAGCGGGCCCAGTCCACGGTTCAGCCCTTTCTCCTGGCCGTCAAGGGGTCATGATGTTCTTGACTGTCAGTCGGGATGCACACAGGGCCTCTCTCCCCAGGAGGAAATACCTGCGACGCTGGCGCCTGGAGGCCCTGCTCCACCGGCTCCAGGGCTCCCAGCAGGCCAGGCGCCTGGCAGGGACATGGCAATGCTGGGTGGATGCTCAGGGGGCAGAGGAGCTGGCGCGGTCGCTGGTGAGTGGGGAGGGGCCCTCACACCAGCCTCTCATGCTATTCTCAACCCTAACCCCTACAATGAAGTCTTTCCAAGTATGGCCTTTGGGCCTACTCAGTCTGAAACCTGGGACAGGCCCAGGAATCTGCACTGTTCACACACCTCGTGGTGTGTGGCACCCTCGTCCTGGTGCCACAGAGGGCCTGGGGGCCGCGGCGAGCACAGGTGTTGTTCACACACCTCGTGGTGTGTGGCACCCTCGTCCCGGTGCCACAGAGGGGCTGGGGGCCGCGGCGAGCACAGGTGCCCAAGGCAGCAGTCGCCCAGTGTGGGGCCTCCGCACCCTGTCCCCACAGCTCAGGCAGTGGCGGCTGAGATGGGTCTGGCGCACGTGGCGGCGGCGGGTCGTACAGCTGCGGGTGGCTCTGCGATTACAGCAACGAGCTGAGGGCTGGGTCCTTTCTCAGGTACTGGCGGGGCAGCCCCAACCCCCAGCAGGCCCTTCAAAAGCCAGCGCCTCTGAGCTGCAAGCCCTCCCTGGGCCCCTTCATTTGCAGGGGAGGGTCAGTGTGGGTAGAGAAACCAGCTTGGATTCGGGAGCCCTGGATATAGCTGGTGGCCCTGTGCCCAGCCCGGTCCTGCCCGGCACTCCCCGTATGTGCTCTGAGCATAGCTTCCCAGGTCACAGGTCCGTTCTATTCTGAGCCTCTGCATTTGGCCGGGGGCAGGGTCGGCTGCCTGCCCGCCTAGGGCAGAGGGAGGGACCTCTATTCCCCACGGGACCGAAGGAGCTGGGCACAAACAGCACAGGCCTGGGAGGGAGCTGGAGAACCTCTCCTTCCCCTCCGGTTCCAGGCCTTTGAGAAGTGGCACCAGAAGCTGGCAGCCAGGGGCCTGAGGAGGGGCCACCAGCAGGTTGAGACCCCAGAATAAGGTGGGCATCGAGCCCAGGGAGCACCCCCTGCGTGTGGCGGACTCGAGGTGGAGCAGGGGCCCGCTGAAGCCGGGACTTGTTGCCATGGACAGAAAATGAGAATGGAGCCCAGCCTTCCCAGGGAGGAACTGTGCCCCCACCCCCTTCCAGGGAGTGCAGACTGGCAGGCCGCGGGGCGCTCAGCCCACCGAAGAGCCCTGGGAGCTCTGAATGCCAATAAACTGCCCTTCTTGGTCCCAGCTGCTTCTCTGGCTCCCAGCAGCCTGGACGGACGTGGAGGGGATGTGCCCACAGGCTGCTCTTTGGATGCCCCCCACCCCCACCCCCTTAAGCTCAGGCAGGGACGGGGACAGAAAAGAGCCCACGTGCACCTGCCAGCCACCACCCTGGGCAGCGCAGCTTGAGGGCCGATTCCTGGGGAGCAGTGCCAGGCAGACAGATTCCGGATGCGCAGAGGGCGGAGCAGCTGGCAGGAGGAGGTCCTGCCTGAACACTAAGCCAGGAAAACAGAAGCCCTGCTCGAGTGACCTCATGTGACCTCGCCTTTGCCCTCGGTGGTAACGGGCAGCAGAGAAAAGGGAAGGCGGAGGCTCCACCAGGCACAGAGATCAGACAGCTTGAGCCCTGAAGAGGGACTTTATCTCTGGCGCCACCAGAATAGAGACAACTGCTCCCTAAAGCAGCATGGCGGAGGTGAAGCCCTGCGGGCCCCAGGGAGGAGGCGGCTTGTATTATTAGGTTTCAGCCCCAGACCCATCCGGGAGCCTGGTGCCCAGGGTAGTGTCTGCCCTTCAGTTACAAGTAGGAAGTGCCCAGCTGCCAACGTCTCGGAGGCAGAAGGGAGCAGCATCTTCACTCTGCCGCAGCGTGCCTGCTGCCCGTGTGTGCTTTGCCCGTCTTCCATAGCCCCAAGTGCAGGGTCACCGGCAGTCTCAGGCTGGCTCTGAGAGGCTGCCTGGTGCCAGGGCCCCGTCAGCCATAACCAGTCTCCTCCCCTTCTCAGGGAGGATGGTGGTCCACCCACCGTGGTCCTGGGCGGATGGAGGTGCTCCCCACAAAAGAGCAAAATCTCCCGGCCGAGCAGGGAACACCAGGTCCCGTGTGGGGCTGACTCAGGTCCAGCCAGAGCCCGGAGCCTCACACCAGCGTGGCTGCCGTTGTATGTGAGGGAGTGTAGGAGCCCAAGGATGTCAGGGTGCAGGGTCACAGAGCCTGTCCCCTCTCGCTCCGGGTCTGTTGAGAAGTTCAAAAGTGTCGATGTAGGAGCCTAAGGATGTCAGGGTGCAGGGTCACCTCTCGCTCCGGGTCTGTTGAGAAGTTCAAAAGTGTCTTCTACCACCTGCCACAGGCAGTTGTCCAGCGGAAACTCGTTGTCTACCAGGTTGACGAGGAAGTAGTTGTCGTGGATGTACTGGATGATCATACGGGACGGGGACTCCTCGTCGTACAGCTTGCCCCACTGCTTCACCCACAGGGCGAAGGCTTCATCCTGTACGTGCACACGAACAGGCACAGGCGCAGGCGCAGTCACACACAGACATACAAGTGCAGACAGGCATAGAGACGCACAGGTGCAGACACAGCCACACAGGCACGGTGAACAGGGCTGCCCTTGGGTCAGGGCTCCGTGCTCAGCGCCACAAGAGTCTCTGCCACAGCCCAGTAGGACCTTCCCGGGAATAGAACAAGGCCCACTGCGGGGCCACCTCCCACTCCCCAGCCCAGAAATAAGCTGTGGCTCAGAGTGAGGGTACAGCCGGGAGGGCCTCGCTGGCCAACCCTGGGGGCATGGCTTCCAGCCACTCTGGGACCCAGCAATCCTGCTTGCCAGGTATCCCAAGTGGGCAGGGCAGGCTCGCTCCCAGCCCCTTACCTTCCAGAACATGAAGCTGACAGGATCCACCACCGTGGGCTGGATGATCTCTCGCCCAGGGAAGATGCCCCAAGTGACAGCGTTGGGCTGCAGCTCAGGGGCATTGGTGATGTTTTCACCCTGGGGTGGGAGGGGAGGTAGGAGCAGACGGGACAAAGCCAACCAGAGCCCCCTGGTTGCCCAGGCAGCTCTCTGCTCCACACTCTCCCCATGCCCTCCCCCCAGCTCTGTGAGCCTGAGACTTAGAGGCCACACAGAGCACTTCCTCTTCTCTCGCTTCAATCAGCTCTACACCCAGCGGTTCTGCCTGCTTCCTCTCCACTCTGCTCCCTTGGGTCTAGCCCAGGTGGGCCTCTTTGCTACTCAGACAAGGGCCTCTGACTCTAGTGTTCCCGGGCCCATTCGTCATCAGCTGTCCACTGTGACCTGCCTAAAATAACACCCGGAGCCAAGTCGGCACTGCTTAGAAAGGCTCCCTCCTGCCTCCAGGGACCAGGGAGGCCCCTGAGCCCCTGCTCAACACTTTAGCCTCGCGCTCCGCAGTAGGCGGTGACCCACTAGCTGTAGACGCTGCCTCTGCACACCCTGCCCTTCCCCAGGAATGCCCTTCCCTCCTTGTCCTGAAGGATTCAGGCCACAGAGGACCCTCCAAGAAGCCTCCGTGACCTCCCAGGTTAAGTGCCCCTCCCCTGGGTCCCAACATCCTTACTGAACTGAACTGTCCCTTATCCACTGACGGGCCTCGCTCACTAGGCTGGGAGCTCCATCTGCCCGGGGCCAGTGCCTGCTGAGTGCGGGAGTGACCGTGGGTGCCCTCGGCTGGCAGCTGCCCCGCTGAGCACCTGTGCGTGGAGCTGGCCTACCTTCACGTCCACGATGTGGTAGTTCACCCGCTGCTCGTACTTCTTCAGCACCTGCAGGAGTGCCCCCACCGTCTCTCGGGAAGTGAAGAACTCCAAGTAGGCCTGGGGGAGCAGGCGCCCGTCACCCCCGGTCCCTGCTGGCCGCCTTCTCGGCGCTCAGCAATCCGGTCGGATGCCCCCAGGGAGGACCCACGCGCACAGGTGTGTGGGACACTGAAGACAGGGGCACTAGTGGTGGCCACCGGATGGAGTCTGGAGCAGGTGGTGAGACTTCCCAGCTGGCCAGTCTGCGGGACCTCTGCCAGCCCGCCTCCCGTTAGGCAGGGAGGCCCCCGGAGAAGCCACCGTAAAGATGGCGAGGAGGCCAGCCCCATCCCACCCGCCCCCTCACTGGAGGTGACAGTGACTCTACTGGCTGCTCTGGCACCAACTGGATCAGAGATTGAGCTGGGCTTACGTTGTCACTTGCCGTAATGCCCGTAATACTGCAGGGTGGGCCCTCTCAGCCCCATTTCCCAGATGAGGCAAGTTCAGGGAAGGTGAGGACCTGGGCCCACTGGTGATAAACAGCAGAGCTGGTCTCCTCACACCGGGGTCGTTCTAATCAGGGCCCAGGGGTTCAGTGTGAGTGTAACTCTCACTCCAGCTGCCCAGGGGAGAGGTGGCAGCTTGGAAGAGAAGCGAGTGCTTCCTGTTCCTCCCACTTGCTAAGCTGTACGTGCCTTGCCACGCCTCCTCCCCACAACATGGGGTGATCCGTCCCACCTGAGAAGGCGGAGGCTCGGAGCGGTCAGGGGACCCCACCCAGGGAGCTCCCGTCCACCTTGCTGCTCAGTGAAGGGCCCAGAGAGGAAGGCTTCCTGTCCCCATCACCGGGGCTCCTGGGAGCCAGTCAAGCTGGGGCGGCCCTGGGCCCCTGCACACCTTCTGGAAGACATAGCCCCCGCTGGGGCCCCAGCCCACGACCGGGTCAGAGGACGGCTTCCCATTGATGTTGGGCTGGGAGTTGATGGTGAGGATGCCCTGCCGGTTCACGCGCAGCAGCTCCTCCTTCATCAGGCTGGTCTCGGCCGCCAGGGGCTCGTCATTCCAGGGCAGGCAAGTGACCTGGGAGGGGGGAGCCGGGCCGGGCTGACCATCGGATCTGGTACTCTGGGCGCCCCCCTCTCGGGGGCCCCTCGAGACACCCAGCCTGTCTCTGCCTCTGTAAGCCCCTCCCAGGCCCCCCAGCTGGCGACTTCCCAACTCACCCTTCTCCCTGGGCTGAGGTGCCACGTCCAGAGCAGAGAGAGGAGGCTGAGGGTGGGCAGGCCACAGGGAGACGGGGCGGGGGTGTAACCAGGGACCCCACCGAGCACCACTCACTTGACGGCCGCTCTGGTTTGGCTCCCCCGAGAGGTAGTGGACAAAGACTTCAAAGACACTTTCTTCACTGGTCAGCTCCTCCCCCCACATCTTCAGCAGCTCCTCCCTCGGGGCCTTGCTCGTCAGGTAGAAGAGGTAGTAGTCCTTCAGCTCCCCGAAGGCTGGCGAGGAGGAATGGCCCCTGCAGAGGACGTGCCCCGCGGTCAGGGCACAGCCTCACCTCGGGCTCCTCACAGGAGGACAGCTGTCCCACACACCAGAGGTCATTCTGTGACTCCTGTCCCTCCAGGGCAGAGAAACATGCCAACTCCTGCCTCCTGCCTCCTGCCTCCCCGAGAATAGGACCTATTTGCAAAGGACAGTCTGTGGCCTCACCAGCGGCCGTTGGGGAACTCGTCCCAGTCCTGGGTGCGGTAGATGTAACTCTTCGGTCTGGAGGCCCAGAAGATGGGACGCACATCTTCCTCCCGGCGCTTGGGGTGGGCGCTGACAGCCCAGGGCAGGGGACGCCTGGGTGAGATTGGGGACAGGACGGGACTGGCTCAGGTCCTCAGGGAGAGGACCCACTGAGCTGGGTCTTTCAATCTCACTTGTAAACATCAAGGTGCACACGGACCTCCCACGGAGGCTGGAACCCCGTGTGCCTCCAGCCACAGCACGGACAAGCCCTGCACCCGTGGCGTCCAGCCCTGCTAGGGCGCACTCTTGCTGTGACTCCTGTGACTTCCATCTGACTTCCCTGCCCACTGACTTCCCTCTGTGGCTCCCGGGCCTCAACTCGGGGCCCCTGGCCTCACCTGGGGTCCTCGGCCCACATGCCCAGGCGCTTCAGCACCTTGGTGGTGGCCTTCCTGCAGTTGAGGGTGTAGAAGTGCAGGCCCGGCACCAGGCCACTGGCCAGCAGTTCCTGGCACAGGCTCACGGCCTGGTCGATGCCGTAGTTGCGGATGGCTTCGTCGTTGTCCTTGATGGGCTCGATCACCTCCCTGATCTTCTGCGGCACCTCCAGCTTGGACAGCTTCACGAGCTGCCGCAGGGAGTGGTAGCCCTGCCGAGACACGGGGGGTGTGTCTCTCACCCTGCTTCTCCCCTTCTGTTCCCTACCAGGGACACGGGGGGTGTGTCTCTCACCCCGTCTCTCACCCTGCTTCTCCCCTTCTGTTCCCTACCAGGCCTCCGGGCCAACTGCAGTGTGACACAGACCCAGGAAAGTCAGACCACACTGTACAAGGACCCTTGCCTGGTCCTGCTTTTCCCAGTCTGCAGGGGACTCGGCTGCCCAGAGCATCCCTGCCGTCGGTCTGAGCCAGCCCTTTAGTCCCAGTGGTTCCCAAGCCTCCCGGGTCATCGGAATCACCCACAAGACTTAAGAAGTAAGGTACACATTCCCAGGCCCCACCTCAGACCTACTAAATCAGAACTTCTAGGCATGGGATCTGAAGTCCATCTTTTGAAAAAGCTTATCGAATGATTCTGATGACAGCCGAGTTTCGGAAACACTGATTTAATAAAAATTGAGGGTGAGAGTTATCATGATCCCTTGTAGCGACACTTGTCAGTAAGCCAAGTACAACAAGCCCCTCCGTCAGGTGCTGTTGCTGGGTTTGGGGGGGAAACTGGAGGTAACCCAAATGGGGTGGTGAGAGGACATCTGCCAGAGGCATCTGGCAGGAAATCCACTGAGCGTCCAAGAACCTGACCACGAACTGAGCGCCTGACCCCGGGCCCTGGCCTGTGGGAGGCCGGGGGTGGGAGGAGTCCGCCAGCCCGCCCGGGCCCCTCACCTGAATGGGGAAGATTCCGGGGAGGATGGGGCAGGTGATGCCTATCGCGGAACAAGCCTTAACAAAGTGGAAGAACGTGTCAGCCTCAAAGAAAAGCTGGGTGATGATGAAGTCGGCTCCCGCAGACACCTTCTCCTTCAAGTGCTTCAGGTCGTCCTCAAAGCTCTCGGCGTCGGGGTGGCCCTTGGGGTAACCTGTCAACGGGATGGCAGTCGGGAGAGGCTGGCTCCACCTGCTCCAGGTGAGGGAGGAAGAACCCAGGGAGCTGGCAACACAGCTCTCTGCCTCCAGGGTCCGGACTCGGACCTCCCAACACCACCGCATGGCCGGGTTGACACGGTGAGTAGCTGGGCTCACAGCTGATGTCCCCCTCACCCAGGAGGTGACGTCTGGCGAGCGGTGGCTTACAGCCACCCTCCCAGAAGTGGGAGCAGATTGCTCCAAAGCCCACACTGTCCTGCCTCATGTCCCTTGCAACCAGCCAGGTAAACCAGCCTGTGCTTGGTGGTCCTGGAGGAGAGAAAATGCCTCGCTCAGCAGTTGGGCAGCACTTGTACTGCACTAGACTCTACACATTGGATTAAAGCAGCGCTTTTAACATTAAAATTACTTAAAAAAAAAAAACAACCACCACACACACACAAAATAAAACATTGAAATCACTCAGAGGTCCAAGAAAGGGAAAAGCCAGCATGTTACATGAGGAAAAAGGGGAGAAAGCTCAGATGTTCTGCTTGAAGAAAAGAATGAAGAGCATATAGTAACTATTTCTAAGTGGCCAAAGGGCCGTCGTGGTCAAGTTCATATTCTCTGATGCTTCTCATGGCAGAACCAGGATCAGCCAGAGGCTGCCTGACAAGGGACCTAAACCAGCCTGTGCTTGGTGGCCCTGGAGGAGAGAAAATGCCCCGCTCAGCAGTTGGGCAGCACTTGTACTGCACTGGACTCTACACATTGAATTAAAGCAGCGCTTTTAACATTAAAATTACTAAAAAAAAAAACAAAAAACCCACCACACACACAAAAAAAATAAAACATTGAAATTACTCAGAGGTCCAAGAAAGGGAAAAGCCAGCATGTAACATGAGGAAAAAGGGGAGAAAGCTGAGATGTTCTGTTTGAAGAAAAGAATGAAGAGAATATAGTAACGATTTCTAAGTGGCCAAAGGGCCGTCATGGTCAAGTTCATATTCTCTGATGCTTCTCATGGCAGAACCAGGATCAGCCAGAGGCTGCCTGACAAGGGACCCAGCAGCCCCACTGAGCAGGGGGCTCCTGGGGTATGAGGACATGGGCGCAGCCGGGATACCCACATGCCAAGGACACACGACAGACTCGGAACTGCCTGGGAGGCGGGAGCGGGTGACCCTGGCTCCTCGCTGGCTCCAGGAACTCTCTGACCACTCGCCTAAAGGACCGAGCTCACTGAGCCCGGCCTGCACAGGAAGCCTGGCTCACTCAGCCAGGGCCGGGGGCAGGCCTCAGACCCAGGCTGGTGGGAAGCCAAGCTGCTCTGCACGTGGGGCCTGGGGTTAAACCCAAAGTCACCTACAACGAGTAATTTCCTTGCAGCCACATGGCTTATGTTTTAAAGTCTGGATCACTTTTGATATACTACTCCATAAAGTGGCTTTGTTTAATATAAAAAATTGTTTTAAAGCTGGATCACTTTTGATATACTACTCCATAAAGTGGCTTTGTTTAATATAAAAAATGAATTTCCCCAAAAGATTTGAGGGAAAATGTCATGTCAAGATGATGTACCAATGAATCCCCAGACCTCGCCACACCCAAGACCCTATTTGAGAAGCTGGAGGCCCGACCCTGTTAGTGGGATAGGAGGGAAGACCCCCCACCCGTTTCCAGCAGATAAACCTTGCCTCCTGGCTGCAGCCAATGGAACTAGAGTTCAGCTGATCTGATTCTCCTGAGAATGTGGAGTTGACATTGAAGCCTGTCAGTCAGTCTGGATTATTAGTGGAACTCCTGAGTGTGCAGCAAAGAGGCAGAGCTGGGGGTTCTGTGGCCCCAAAGAGATTGAGGGCCTTGGTTTCTTTAAAAAAAAATTTTTAAATATGTTTTCATTGCTTTTTAGAGGAAGGGAAAGGGAGAGAGAGAAACACCGGTATGAGAAAGAAACATCAACCTGTATGCCTCCCGTATGCACCCCGACCCGGATCGAACCCCAACCCAAGCATGTGCCCTGACCAGGTATGGAACCTGTGACCTTTTGTTGTACAGGACGACGCTCAACCAGCTGAGCCACACTGGCCAGCGGGGCCTTGGTTTCCGACTGCCTCCCGGCTCCAGCACCCAGTGAGGCCTGGTGCGGCTTCCTGACCTTGGGTTCTGCGATTCCCTGCCGCCTAATAAACACTCCTCTTTTGTGTTAAAGAAGAACAGGCCGGGAAGCAGGCTAAGGACATGAAAAGGCAGAGAAACAAAACCTTCGGGGTGGTGGTAGCCTGGGCGGAGAGCGGATGATAGAACGTTGAGTCAGGGCATTAACCCACCTCTGCCCCGCTCTCCTCTGGCACAGGCCCGCAATGCACGGGGTCACCACACCCTGAACTGACTACAGGTGAGCTCTCTGTGCCTGTCCCCACCCACTGGGACACTCCCGCCACTCACCTGCCACACAGATGTCAAAGTAGTCACCAAACTCGCTGCGGATGAGCTTCACCAGGTCTGTGGCGTAGCGGAAACAGCCTTCCTCCTCCTCCCACTGGTCACCTACAGGGTCTGCAGGGTTGGTGAAGGTCATGGTCACTGAGGCTCACTGATCTGCAGCTAGTTTTTCTGTGCCTTCTCCTTACCCCTCCACCCGGGACCATGAGCTCCTCAAAGGCAGAGCCCTGGTGCTATTCCAGTTGGTGTCTCCTCGTGCTAGCGTAGCACTTGGTAAGCAGTGGGAGGGAAGACAGTGCCCAGCCTGTCGGACATTTACCAAGCACTGACTCTGCGGGCACCGGGCTGGCAGTGTAGAGCAGGGGACAGCTGCTGCTCTCAGCTTAGCTTGGAGCATCTGAGACCCCCCGCCTCCCACTCAAACCTGGGTGCCTAGCCTCACCCAACCAACCCCACTGCTCGCTGTCCTACCCTCTTGGAGCTCTTCCCTCCTGGGAGAATCTTCTACTCATCTCAAGTGAGAAGTGGTCTTGTAGTGGGGAGCACAAGGCCGCACGACCCCACCCATCAGGCTACCTCTTCCCACACTGGCCAGAGGCACAAGCAGCTACTTTCACTCCCGGGACAAGTGCCAGAACCGCAGTCTTCATTGTGCCAAGAGCTGGGTGCAACCAGTGATCAATGAAGCTATGGAGCCAGGGCAGAGGGTTATCAGGCACCAGCTGCACTCCTGACTGAACGCCTACGTCAGGGTCAAGAGCTCAAGAGGTGGCTCCCACTGGGCAGGGCTCCACACCTCCTCTCAGTGCCAGGATGTTCTTCAGGCCCAGCCGCTTGGCCTTGTGCAGATGGCCCGTGATCTCCTCCTGGCTCTGACGGCAGCAGGTCATGTGCAGCACGGTCTCCAGGCCACAGTAGTTGACAGCAGCGCTGGCGATGGCCATGGAGGAGGTCTCCTTGTCCGAGCCAGGGTCTCCTGCTGGGTGCCAGGTCACATCTATGAAGAGGGGGCCACCTGCCCCCATCTGGTCAAACCTGTTGGGAATTTCTTTCTGAAGGGGGACTCCTGCGGGCACACCACCCTTCGCCACCTTTCGTGGGGTCCGGGACTTAGAGAAGCATCACAGGAGGCTGGGATCAGACTGACCCGCATTCATGTCCTGACTTTGCTACTTATTAGCTGTGTGACCTTGGGAAAATTAATCTCCTGTTCCTCATTTCTACAAGGTGACAGAGAACAGTACCTACTTCATAACTCTATGGGACTATTATGATAGATGGCTCCTCAGCTCTTAGAACAGTGCCTGGTACATGGTGAGCTGCTTTCATCAGGATTACTATTGTGGAGGTAATATATAACAATATAACCATGCTGTTCGAAAGCAGTACTGTAGACTTTCCAGTGCTGGCATATTTGTTATATTGGGTGAGATAAGTTGACTGGGCGAGGGTTGGAGAACGCTCAAGGCGGCAAGCAGGGCCTCATTCCAGGAACACGAGAGAAGAGGGTCAGCAGACACAAGTTTCTATCATGCTACCCCTCCCCCCGAGCCGGGTGCAGCAAGCAGTGCTGCAGAGCAAGGCCACAGTCCAGGAACCAGACTCAAGAGGCACGGGTGTGTGCACGCGCTGTGTCACAAGCTATTTAACGAGGCATTTAAACATCCTCGTGCCTTCAACTTCAAGCCTTGGGAGCTAAACATGAGAAGTGAAAGTGGTAAAAAGCACCAGCTTTTAAGAAAAGGAGCTGTGATTCATAAAGTGCTAACGTAATTCAGTTGGCATTTCTAGATTCCAAGAGGCACAACCCAAAAGCCTAACTTGTGGAAATGTTCTACGCGACGCTGCTTTGTGATTTCCTAAACTACACTCATGATCCAGCTTGACTTGCTGCCAAAGAATGCTGAGAGTCAACATGTTTAACCCGATGTGGAGTGTGTCTAACACTCCAGAGGCTTGGGGGGACTTTTTCTGACAACTGCGAAGCTGCAGGTCCAATGGCCGACCCTGCCTTTACTCTTCCGCCCCCTCTGGTGGCCTCTTTCTGCCGAGGCAAAGCGGCCCTTCTCTCCACCCGCCCCTCCTAACCTGACCCTGCTCCGTAACCTCACATCCACTCACCCTGAGATGAGATTGACAGCGCCCTGTGCCGTCCGAGGAGGGAAGAATTCCAGAGAGAACCACTTGTCACCGGACTCCATCCTCCGCCTCATCTTCTCCCTGAGTCTCTCGTGCCGCTCAGGGTCCAGCCCTGGCGAGGAAC
The DNA here is from genome assembly GCF_000412655.1 of Myotis brandtii. NCBI lineage: Eukaryota > Metazoa > Chordata > Mammalia > Chiroptera > Vespertilionidae > Myotis > Myotis brandtii. The sequence goes on from NW_005365764.1 coordinate 2,160,948, forward strand.
ATCTCGAACTATCCTTGGGGCTCTCCATGCCGCTGCTGCTGCTGCCCTCCAGGCAGGGGTTGGGGCTGCCATTCCCTCTGGGTTCGTTCACCATGGCCGAGTTCCTGCTACATGAGATGGGGGCAGGGGGCGTCAGAAGCCGGCAGGCAGCCAAGCCCCAGAGAGGCAGGGTCAAGTGACAGTTGCTGCATTTCCACGCAGGGTCAGGGTGAGAAGGCCCCCGCCGGCTGGCTCACACGCCACAGCTACCACCCACTGCGCGGCCTCACTCAAAGCTTCTCCCCCTGCTGCTGCCCCCGACTCCGTGTATGACAGCCCCCTCCCGTACAGAAACATGCCCCTTCAGCCCTCGGATCCGCAGTGGCAGCTACCTGATGGAGGGTGGCACTGAGAACCTCATGATGCCAGCCTCCAGGGCCCGCATTCCTAGGGAGGGGCAGCAGTGCCTGGCTGGGAGGACCTCGGGTTTTAGATGGTCCATCTCTGCCAGCTTGGACCCAGACTGGGCTGGGAACAGGAAACTTCCCCTGCGGGTGTTTCTCTCATGGGCGGAGCAGTGACAGAGGAAGAGCTTAGAGCTACAGCTGGGACCTGCGTAAGGGAGAAGGAGGCGGGGGCAAGGCCTCCGGGCAGAGGGAGGGCTGAGGCTCCAGCTGTAGTAGGCAGATAGAAGGAGGGCCAGACACTGTGGGGGTTGGTGGAGCTGAGGCCAACAGACGTTCAGGGTCACTGGATCACTCTCCAAAGAAGAAATAGCTGATCCTGTCCTGCCTGGGACATCTCCTGTTGCTTGGAACAGTTTGTGTGCAGGATGGAGGAGGCGAGGGCTTGACAAAGCAGCCAGATTTCTCCTGAATTCTTGCTACTCCAAAAAGACTAGGTCATGCGTTAGAACTTGATAATTGGCTGGGTTCCAAAAGTAGCCAGAACCAAGTTCAGTGCGGGCTGAGGTTATGTCCAACTCAGAATAAAGGCTACCTGATGGAAGGAGACTTTGACTTGGGGTGATGAAGACAATACAAAGCACAGATGATGTATTATAGAACTGTACACCTGAAACCTGTATAACTTTACCTGCCAATGGTTACCCCAATAAATTTTAAAAAGTTTTTTTAAAAGAGCAAAGGCTGCCTTCCAGGTACACCCCCACTAACACACACCACTGAGGTCAGTTAAACTAATTATAGTGACTGCTCAGCCACACATCCCAAGCTCTGAGCCATGGCAACCACAGGCAGGCCAACAAAGGGCATGGTGCCAGTGGGCAGTTTAGTGGGAAAAATAAGTCAAATACTTAAAAACAAAACACTACTCTTGCACAACTATGTACAAATAGTCCTTAAAATCTAGTCCTTAAAATCAGAGGAACAATCAGGCCAAGTTCATTCCTTTCAGGGCACATCCACAGCTAAGCTGGTGTTCTTTTTTTTCTAATCCTATATAATAAAGAGGTAATATGCAAATTAACCCTCACGCCCTCACAAGATGGCCGCCTACAACCAGGCTGGCAGGGGGGTTAGTGAGGGATGACCAAATGACTGAACAAGCAGGCTGTGTGGGGCAACCAGGCCGGGGGGGGGGGCAGTTGGGGGCGACCAGGCCAGCAGACAGGGCAGCTGGGGGCGATCAGGCTGGCAGGGGGGGCAACTGGGGGCAATTAGGCTGGCAGAGGGGGGCAGTGAGGGGTGACTAGGGCGGCAGCGGGGGCAGTTGGGGGCAACCAGGCCGGCAGAGGGGGGCAGTTGGGGGTGACCAGGCCAGCAGGGGGGCAGTTGGGGGCGACCAGGCCAGCAGACAGGGCAGCTGGGGGCGATCAGGCTGGCAGGGGGGGCAACTGGGGGCAATTAGGCTGGCAGAGGGGGGCAGTGAGGGGTGACTAGGGCGGCAGCGGGGGCAGTTGGGGGCAACCAGGCCGGCAGAGGGGGGCAGTTGGGGGCGACCAGGTTGGCAGGGGGGGCAATAAGGGGTGACCAGGCCAGTGGGTGTGGGGGACAGTTAGGAGCGACCAGGCCAGCAGCGAGGGGCAGTTAGGGGTGACCAGGCTGGCAGCAGTGGCAGTTAGGGGTGGTCAGGTCGGCACGCAGAGGCAGTGAGGGGCAATCAGGCCAGCAGAGGAGGGCAGTTAGGGGCGACCAGGCAGGCAGGCAGGTGAGCGATTAGGAGCCAGTGGTCCAGTATTGTGAGAGGGATGTCCAACTGCCAGTTTAGGCCCAATCCCAGGGCTGGGGCTGGGGCTGGGGACATTAATAGTTGATTCATTTATATTTCCTACATGAAATAAATTTAATCTTTATGATTAATTTTTTTTTTTTGGTTGGCCGCAGGAGCTGCCCCCTGGTGGTCAGTGCGCTCCCAGACTGCAAGAGGGTGCAGGCTGGGCTGAGGGACTCCCCCCACTGCACCAAATTCATGCATGGGGCTTGGCCCTCGAAGCCATGGCCCTCACTGCCTTGGCTTCATCTGGAAAGTCATCCAGAAGGTCGTTCAGCTGTCTGGCCTAATTAGCATATTACGCTTTTATTATTATAGACTAGAGCAGGGGTCCTCAAACTTTTTAAACAGGGGGCCAGTTCACTGTCCCTCAGACGTTGGAGGGCCAGACTATAGTTTAAAAAAAAACTAGTCGGCTGCTAAGCAACAGGCAGTGGCAGCAAAAACACCCGTCGGGCGGGATAAATGTTTTCGGCGGGCTGCATGTGGCCCGCGGGCCGTCGTTTGAGGACCCCTGGACTAGAGGCTCAGCGTGCACGAAATCGTGAGCAGTTAGGGTCCCTAGGCCTAGCCTGGCCTCCGTCACATGGCCTCTGCTGCCCTGTGACACTACGTGAAGCTCCCTGCCCCAGGATGCTCCGCGATGCTCGCGGCCCCTTGACTGCTCCGTGAGGATCCCCCTGGCTCTTGACGGCTTCGCAAGCCCCGCAACTGCTCTGCAAAGCTTCGCCACTGGACGCTCCATGAAACTCCCCTGCCCCGCGACTGCTTTGCGAAACTCACTGCCGCCCGGGTGACTGCTCCCCTAAGCTCACAGCCAACCCACGAAGTACCCCGCCACCGCCGCTCAACAGGCCCCAGTCCCGCCCCACCGCCAGCCCCCCCTCATGGTGAGCTGCTTGGGTCGGGGGAGGGGGTACCAAGAGGTGCTCCATGCACTTCATGGTGACCAGTCACCCGTTCGGTCGTGACAGCACCTAGCTCTTTATATATATTAGGATATTTTTAAATGGATTTCAGAGAGGAAGAGAGGAGAGAGAAACATCAATGATGAGAATAATTGATCGGCTGCTTCCTGCATGCCCCACACTGGGGATTGAGCCTGTGACCAGGGTATGGGCCCTGATGAGAATTGAACTGTGACCTCCTGGTTCATAGGTCGTTGCTCAACCACTGAGCCACACCAGCTGGGCTAAGCTGGTGTTCTTAACCACTCTGGGATCCTAGAGTCTTGAGAAACTAATGAAATCCAGAGCTCCTCTCCCCTAAAACACAGAGGCGCCATCACGCACAGCGACACACCAAAAGTCAAGAAGTCAAGACCAGACTAAGAACACTTGTGCCAACATTTGCTCTCCCCAGGGATGCCCTGTTTTGGTTCTGACATAAAACTCCTGCTTCTCAGTGAGGGTGGCCATCGGGAGTGAGAAACAGGTAAGTGTGTCAAGATCTGCCTGGCTGGCCTTTCTGCTGGAACAAAGTCAAGAGAGGGGGAGGAGACGGAACCACCTACAAATTACCTGCTCTTTCATTGGTTCCATAAAAACTGACTGCGTTCCTAGTATGTGCCAGGCACAGCCCTTTCCACCTTCTTTCCCGTGCCTCTACTTACCCATTTCAAGCTGCGCTCCCGCAGCACCCTGGATTGTACTTGTGGGTTCACAGGTTTGTCTCCCCTCCTGCTGCCCCCCTGCCCCGCCCCCCAGTTCCAAGACCAGAGTGGGATCCTGCCTTTGACGGATATCCTGATATTCCTGTGACTGGCACAAGGTAATGCGACAGCCAGCCCTGAGCGCCAACAGGCCCGGCTCTGTCGCTCTGATCTCAGAATAGCCTTCTGCCATTTACTAAGCACTTAATCGGCGAGCGGTGGGGGCATATGGAGGCCACAACTGAGCGCAGCCCGACGCGATGGGCCCGGGGTGGGGGGTGGGGTGCCGGGGAGGCATGTGTGCCAGCGGCCCAGGGCAGGGAGTCAGGTTTAAATGGCTGGAGCCGCAAAAACACCTCCCGCGCCTAGGTGGCTCCGGAGCCGCCTCCTCCTCTGGTGTCTGGTGTCTGGGACTAAAAGAGAGTGTTTGCTTCAGGACTGGGGGTGGCTGGGGGTGACAGCCTTTGGGGGTTACACTCGTCCCGCGAAAGAAGCTCACAGAGGTGGCGGGAGCCCCCGCCTAGAGGGGCAGACCGGCCTCCACTGCCCCCCACACAAAGGTAAGTCACGGCCCCAGCTGGTGGCCCCCGATGCCAGGTCTGTGTACCCCGCGCCACGCCGTCACTCACCCTCCCGTAGCGGGCGCCGCA
>NW_005365764.1:2165935-2167953 GCF_000412655.1 Myotis brandtii
GCTCTCGCAGAATCGGCCCTGCTTCCCGTGCCCAAGTCCGGAGGCTAATTCTCATAACTCCGCCCTGGGATCTAAGAGAATCCGGGCCAGCTTCAGTGAATCCCATAGATTTCTTTTTTTAATTCCCATCTGGAAGGAGTGTTGAGTGAAACGAGCATTTTCGGAATGAGCCCTTTCATGCTTGTCATGCCGCTGGCTTAGGTTCTCCAGCGCTTTTCTCACTCCGTCCCTGAGCCTTTCGGGGTCATTGACAAGCCAGCTTCCCCCTGCAAGGCATCCTGGGAAAACTGGAGGTGCTGTGTCCCCAAAGTTGACAGGTCCCTTCGGATTTCAGATTGGGCACCTTGTCAGACGGATCTGGATTTTCCCCCCGCTGAAGCTGGCAGTGGGCATCTTTGACGTGTCCTGAAGACAAGAGTGGTTATTTGGAGAATGTATCAATAGAGATGAAAAGCTCAGCTGGATCTCCACCCACATCACCCCCTATCCCAAAAGGATTTTGTGGGAGGTTTTTGTTGTGTGTTTTTTTTTTTGCGATCTTGTTCCCATTGATGACAATGGTTCTAGACAATTTAGAAACTAGCAACAGATGTCGGTAAACACTTCTGCCTCCTGTTCCTTTTAACCACTAAGAGGGTCTCCCTTCTGTGAATCTGTTTTTGTAGACCATCCTTGGAGAAACACAGGAGGAGGAGGATGAGATCCTGCCAAGGAAAGACTATGAGGTGAGCTTCTTAGCGCTGTCTTGGTAACAGAAGCAGTGACTGACCTGGGCCCTTCAGACGGGAGCTTTAGGATGCCAACCAAGGGAGTGAGTGAGAGGTAACTTCCCTCTGGGAAAGGGGCTGTTTAACAAGCCCCCTGCTGTTTTTAAATATAGTTTTATTGATTTTATTGTTTTCAGAGAGGAAGGGAGTAGGAGAGAAAGATAGAAAATGTTTAAGTTGTTATTCCCCCAAATCAAAGAGCAACATATACAGCAAAAATAAAAGGAAATGAGTCATGGTAGAGAAATGACAGCCCCGGCTGGCGTGGTTCAGCGGTTAGACTGTTGGCTGGAGTACGGAAGGGTCTTGGGTTTGATTCCAGTCAAGGGCACGAATCTGGGTTGCAGGTTTGATCCCAGTACTTGGTCAGGCATGTGCAGGAGGCAGCCAATCAATGTGTCTCACATTTCTCTCTCTCTCTCTCTTCATCTCCCCCCTTCTCCTTCTCTCTGCCCCTCCCCCCTTCCTTCCACTATCTGAAAATCAATGGAAAAAATATCCTCGGGTGAGGTTTAACCAAGAGAGAGAGAGAGAGAGAGAGAGAGAGAGAGAGAGAGAAGTGACAATATCTGATTTTAATACAGATATATATAGTTCATTGATGTATATTTACAAAGTGTTAGGCTCTCAGCTGATTTATTTTAAAAAAAGAAAAGATTGATGTTCTGGCATTGCATTTGTTTCTAAATGCCCCTTTAAATAGCTTTATTCAGGGTTAGGGCTAGTATATAATTCACATGCTATACAATTTACCTATTTAATGTGTACTACAAGGTAGTATATTCAGAGTTGTGCAGCCCTCACCAAATCAATTTTAGAACATTTTTGTCACCTTGGAGAGAAACCCAGTACCCATTAGCAGAGTCACTGCCCATTGTCCTTGTCCCTGACCCTAGGCAACCACTGATCTACTTCCTGTTGCTGTAGAGTTGCCTCTTCTGGGCATCTGAAAACCTTTTCATTGTTTGTGGAGTCATAGCATTATTAGGCAAAACCATTAACAAGTAATTAATTGGCCATTCATTTCTATAAATATTTGGTATGAAGAATATTCATAGTTTTCAACATTTTAATTTTTCCCCTTTTGTTCCTAGAATGTGATGTCACTAACTTGATTAAAATATATATACACATATATAAATATACTAGAGGCCCGGTGCACAAAAATTTGTGCACTCGGGGGGCGGGGGGAGGGGGGTCCCCCAGCCCGGCCTGTGCCCTCTCGCAGTCTGGGACCCCTCGGGAGATAAC
>NW_005365764.1:2169181-2186376 GCF_000412655.1 Myotis brandtii
TATCTTTTTATTGATTTCAGAGAGGAAGAGAGAGGGAGAGAGAAACATCAATGATGAGAGAGAATCATTGATCGGCTGCCTCCTGTACGCCCCCTACTGGGGATCAAGCCCACAACCCGGGCATGTGCCCTGGACTGGAATCGAACCCTGGACCTTTCTATCCACTGAGCCAAACCAGGTAGGGCTCTATGGTGTGTTTTTTTGTAATCAGAAAAAAAAAAAAGGTTTTTTTTCCATATATAAAAAGTACCATGTTTGCTGTGAAAATTTTAAACAATACCCAGATGGGAAGAACACCTCCTAAACTATCACCTCAGAGATAGCCATTATTAACAGTTTTCCCAGATGCTTTTGCTTTATGTATGCTGACACAAAATAAATCTTAATTTTATTTACTCAAAATGGGATTGTGTACCATAGTATGCCGTTTTTACTCACATGCCCCTCTTTCAGAGTTTGGATTATGATCGCTGTATCAATGACCCTTACCTGGAAGTTTTGGAGACCATGGATAATAAGGTGAGTCCCTTATTGATCTCTTGGGACTGAGGAAGTCTTACGATAGCTCCTTTACCTTTATCCCTTGCACTTTTAACCCTCATGAGACAATAGCATTTATCCCTTAGACTACTTCCTCCTGCCAACCCAAATACCCGCTGACCCAACCTCTTAGAGTCCATCATTCTTGCATTATAAAGCACCCTCCATATCAGGCATCATCTTTGACATTTTTGCTGTCCTTGTGAAATTCACTCTAAAACTGGTTGGCCAAGATGTGTTCCTTCCCTGCTGCCAACATAATCCTGAAACAAACTGAGTCATTTTTTTCCTGTGTGAACAGAAAGGTCGCAGGTATGAGGCGGTGAAGTGGATGATGGTGTTTGCCATTGGCGTCTGCACGGGTTTGGTGAGCAGGCGGGGCATGAGGGGGTGGCGGGCCAGAGGGCTGGAGTGGGTCAGAGGTCAAGCTCCAGCCTGACATATAAGTTGTTTGTCATAACAGGGACTGCCTTGTCTTTTTTCCTCTTTCTTTTCTTAATTAATAATCTGACACTTTTTTATACTTCTCTTTTTCTTTCACTTTATGAAACAAAAGTAAGTCATACAACTTCGGTGTTCTTTAAAGCACTCAAAGGTTGGGTCAAGTTCTCTTACGATAAGCTATGGTCCTGTTAGGTAGACAACGTGGAGGGGAGAGTACTCAGTGGATGCTGAGTCACTCTGTAGGGAAAAAGCAAAGTGATGGGAACAAAACTAAAGCTTAGGCCCTTGCCTTTAGCACAGCGTGCCAGCCACCAGGACACCGCTGATCTCAGTGAATGCTTTGTCCTGACCTGGGCTCTTCCCTGCACATTGCTTGTTTTTTCTAGAAGGTGGAGCTGGCCGGTTTGGGCAGAGGATTATACCTGAAAGCATAGGGTTCTGGGGTCAGCACATTCACACATGAATCATGCACAAGAAAAGATTATGAAACATTGCCAAAGATGATAGTAGCACAAGGTCTGGAACCATAGCTGCTGACTTACCATGGTAAAACCTGGCAAAGAAAAGCTGAAAAAGGTTGCAGCCAGTCCAAACGAGACCGGTCCGATCTGATTCGCCATCGCTGTGTTAAATAGGGGGTTGTCTTGGTCCATTTGGGCTGCTATCACAAAAATGCCATAGACTAGATGGCTTGAAACAGACATTTATTTCTCACAGTTCTGGGGGCTAGAAGTTCAAGATCAAGGGCCAACAGATTAGTGTCTGCTGAGGACCTGCTTTCCAGTTCAGAGATGACCATCTTTGCCCTGTCCTCACATGGCAGAAGGGAGCAAGAGAGCTCTCTGGCTGGGGTCTCTCTTTAATCATGATAAACTTGGCATATAAGATAATGCATATTTTAAGTATATTACATTATAGTTCAACTAGAGGCCCGGTGCATGAAATCCGTGCACTCGGGGGCCAATTGGACAACCAGACACTTAGCATATTAGGCTTTTATTATATAGGATATTTGTGTATACTACATAGTGTTTATTACTGTAAGTCTAGTAACCCTCTCACCATACAGTTGATCCCCTTCACCTATTCTGCACTCCCCCAGTCCCTTTTCCCTCTTGGGGTCTCTTTATAAGGGCACTAATCCTATTCATGAGGGCTCCACCCTCTTGGCCTTATCACCTCCTAAAGGCCCCCACCTCCAAATACCATCATATTGGGGGTTAGGTTTTCAACATGAATTTGGAGTGGGGGGCAAACACAAACATTCAGTCCATAATAAGGGATATATATATATATATATTCCTAAGCAGCAGCCTATTTATCATCTTTCTCTAGAATTGACCACAAGTCTCATAATTAAGTATACATGATATACCCATAAAATGTAAACACGTTTTTAATATAATATAGCCACAAGTGCTGACCACAGTTTTTGTTTTCACGGCACTTGTCCAATTTTTACTGTAGTAAATTAGAGGTCAAGGAACATCTTAGTAGTTAAGACTAATGGCGTTTAGAGGCCTCTTTGGTAACATTCTGATGGATACCAGTGTGGGGCAACTTGGGTGGATTTAATTGTTTTGTGGAAATTTCAGAGTGTGAATTTTGCTATATATGGTTCTGGTTGCAAATTTCCCTGTAATAGGCATAGTCATTAGCTATCTAGTTGTTAGTCTTTCTGCCACTTTCATATCAAACTCCTTTGAACTGCCATTTATCAATAGTAACAGCTTTACCTCCCACCCTCATGTTAAAGGCAGGCAGACCTGCCTTTATAACGTACTACCTGTTCCTCTCGCTACTGGCTCTCTTGTCCTTTGATCTGTCACCACTTACTGCTTTAATGTTAAAAGCCTCAGCATTGGCTAGAGGGAAGTCTGGAGTTAAAGGCATGAATCCTTTGATCCTGAATCTACAAAATCAGAAGTCTTTCCAGTTCTCCTTTAAGCCCAGAGCAGGGACTTAGGAGAGTGGAAGAGTGGTTGACCAGGGTAATCATTGACTACATAAGACAGTTAAAAGTCAAAGTAGTGACTTACGTAAAATAGAAATAACCAACTTGCAAAACCCATATACAGCTAAGTGAATGTTGTCGTACAAAGTAATTTAAGCTAGCCCAGAGCAGATTGGCTCAGTGGGTTGGAGCATCATCCCATACACCTGAAGATGTTGAGTTCGATTCCCAGTCAGGGCACATACCCAGGTTGTGGGTTCAATCCCAGTCAGGGCCCATATGGGAGGCAGCTGATTGATATTTCTCACATCAATGTTTCTCTCTCTCTAAAATCAACTTAAAAGTTTGCTGTTGATTTTTTCAAAGTAATCTAAGCTCTGTGCTTATCTAGCTAAGCATCGCTAAAGACACAGTGGTCTTCCTTGGTCTCACATCTTTTTCTGCATAATTTTCTTTCTTTGCTTTACTTTGCTGCTCTCATAGCTGTACTCCATTCTTTTGTTCTTTAGTGGGCAGAGGGCAAGGCTGGAGCGGGGCCTCTGCAGAGCCAGAGTGACTAACGAAAGCCCATCCACCCACTGCTGGTTGATAACGCAGGTGGGCGTGCGCAGCAGGCGTGCGTGCACCGTGAATGCAGTGGGGGAAGTCTGTGCTTTTGAGGGCAGTGCCCGTAACACACCAGGAAGCTGTGTGACTGACGCTCCTTTGCTCTTCCCAGGTGGGTCTCTTTGTGGATTTCTTCGTGCGCCTCTTCACGCAGCTCAAGTTTGGAGTGGTACAGACATGTATCCTTTTCACGGTTTCTGATTGTGCTTTCTTGTCTAGAAATGAGTTGAACAGTAGACATGATCTGTGGAGAGCTATTATTAGCCATTCGGCTTTAAGGTGTTTATCATTGAAGGACACAGAAAGAACACTTTAATAATCAAGAGATACGTTCATGGTTGGTAAGACATAAACCACCAAGATGCCGCTTTCCCCAATCAATCTATAAATTCAGTGTAGTTCCAATGAAAGTGCAATAGAATTGTTCATAGAACTTGAAAATTCTCTTCCTAAGTTTGTTTGGAAGAGGCAAGAGCCAAAAGTAGTTGAGATAGTTTTGAATAAGCAGGAGACTTATATAATTTAAGATATAGTCATTGAGACAGTGTCACATTGGTGCAGTAACACCCAGACAATGGAAAATAGTGGAGAAGCAGAAACTGGCCTGTAGGGGTGTAGAAGTGCAGTGAATGACTGAGCCCGTGTGATAAATCAGTGAGGATAAAATGGGTCACTTAATAAAAGATGCTGGAACATCGGTTAACCATCTGGAAAAACATAATTAGATTCCTACTTTGTACTAGAAATTAATTCTAAATGGATTAAAGAGGTAAATAGGCAAAATGAAACTTTAAGAGACTGTATGATGTAAAGAGTAGGGAATCAGCTCTGGCCGGTGGTGCTTGGTGGTTAGAGATGGATTAAAGAGGTAAATAGGCAAAGTGAAACTTAAAGAGACTGTATGATGTAAAGAGGGAATCAGCTCTGGCCGGTGGTGCTTGGTGGTTAGAATGTTGTCCCTAGCACTGAAGGGTCTCGGGTTCGATTCCCAGGAAAGGGCACGTGCCTGGGTTTCAGGTTTCATCTCTGGCCCCGGTAGGGGCTCAGGCTGGAGGCCATGAATCAGTGTATCTCTCCCATCGATGTTTTTCTCTCTCTCTCCTTCCTTCCCTCCTGTCTCTAAAAATCAATGGAAAAAATATCCTCAAGTGAGAATTAACAAAATTTTTTTAAAAGGGTAGGGAATTATTTCTTAAAACGCCAGAAGGCACACAGTGAAAGGGAAAAGATCAGAGAACTTGATCACATCAAAGTCAATATTCTATTTATACAAACAAACAAAACCCAAAACAATAATGTAAACGAAGTGAAAAGTCCACAGCCTCAGCGAGGTTCTTCACTGTGCATTTAAGAGACATAATTCGTATCCAGAATAGAGGAGAACTACAACCCTAAGAAATAAAGCCCAACAGCCCAATAAATAATCTGGCAAAGGTGTCGAACAGCCATTCTCAGGAGAGGAAACTGAACAGCCAATAAACCTGTGCAAAAGTGCTCCCCTCACCACTGGTTAGGGAACTGGAAATTAATAAACAGGAAGCTGCTTCTTCCCATGACTCGTGAATGCCTCTCCCGGCTGTGGGCCTTAGACATGTACGAAGATGTGCACCGCAGCTTTGTGATTGCGAAAAGTTGGAATCACCCCAAATGGAGAAATTATGGTATGTTCATCTGATACAGAAGTTAAAATGAGCAAACCAGAACTGTTTATCAACATGGCTAATTTTCAGAACAGGCATCAACTGAGAGAGAGGAAGTTGGAGTATATTCCTAAAATACAATACCATATTTTAATTTTGAAACAAAGCAAGGATACATCTGAAAAACAAGTGCTAACCTAAGACTAAAAGGCCAAAGTGAAAGGCAACAAGCATTTATTCCAGATTCAGAGAATAGCTGTTTGGGAAGCCCTGGTTCAGGCAGAAGCCCCAATCGTGTTGCTGTTGGGAGGCGAAGGCGAGGGGTATTTATGAGAAAGGGAAGGGGGGGCGATTACATCAGTAGGAGGAAGAAGTTTCTCTGGGTGCTGGTAAGCTAAGGAAGGGATGTCTTTAACGTAAATGATGCTCTTGGTGTAATGTGTGCTTTCTTGTTATCTTTGTAAACAGTTGTTTGGAAACCTCTGCCTTAGGCCCAGTCCAAGAGTTAATTTGCCCGGTGGTGACATTCCTAGGGTTTGAGTAGTACAGCCGCAAGGCAGTTCCTCTGGGATGGCAGCTCCGACTCCACTTTAAAGTGATTCCATTTACATTTTCACAGAGGAAAGGCAGCGCGATAATTTCAGGGTAGTTAGTGTTTTCTCCCAGAGGAGAGAGGGACAGAAACATAAAGGTGTTTTTCTTAATGTTTTAATTTTTTTTTAATCATATATGAGCATTTATTCCAATACTGCTGGCAGTACGGAAGAGCAGCAGGCCATCCACAAAAATCTGCTCTGCAGCCCCCCATAAGCCAGCTGCTTATACTGGGGAAGCAGGAGGCTGGGGTGGGACTCCATTGTTTGCACAACAAGGTTGTTAACCTTTCCGTGATAACAGGCAGTTCTTGAATGAGAATGGACCACATTCAAAGGTTGACTCCAGTCCAAGGTTCACTCCCAGGTCCAAGGTTCACTCCCAGGTCCAAGGTTCACTCCCAGGTCCTGGGGCGTACAATTCCCAGCCAGATCAGAATGTCCTTTCTTTAACCAACACAAGGCAGTCATGGTTAACAGAGCATGATTAATATTTCCCATAACCATAGCTAGTCCCCAATATTCTATTTTTGCCCCTAACATTTCCCCACTGCTATTTCTATCATCTCATATCTATGAGATTAGTTTTAGATGAAAAGTCTCATCCTGCTGGAACTGCAGCTGCTTCTGCCTTGAAAGTAGTTCCCAGGGATGGAATACACGAAATAAATGAAGGATCTTGGATATGTTTTCTATAAACAGAATTGTCAGGAAGATTAAAACAGCACATTCCTTTACATTCCTTACAACCATGGTTATGCTGCAGCAGCAAACAATCTATTGCTGCCCGATTCTCTAGAACTGCCTCCCTGACCTGGCTCAGCTCTTGCTTTATCCCATGTATAGCCCTGGAGGTGGCATTACGGCTTTTACCCTGCTACAAGCCAGCCGGGTCACTTTTGCATTAAGGGAGCCTACCATTACCGGCATAACAAAAATGGTCAAAGCAATATAGGCAGCAGGCTCACAGGTGGAGACGGTCATTGCAGTCCGGTGCCTCGGGCTTGAGAAAGTCTCTTGGTTTAGACCCTGTGATGTTTCTGAGGCATAAAGACAGTCGGTCATCCTATGGAACAGGGCCCCCTGGTGCTGTTAACAGGGATAAATAGTTACCCACATATCAGAAACCCACCAGCCAGCATCTTAGTATGTCCATTACTATAAGGGAGGGTGAAATTATCAGAACAATTCATATTGTAGTTATTAGATACTTAAGGACAATAACTAGAACACCTGGTAGAAGTCAGACATTGGCCACAGGGAACGACTGCAGTAACTTTTAGAGGAAACATCCCTGCATCCTTTTCCCAGACAGAGGGTCCCAACATATAAAGGTCCCCATCTGTGACTTTCTCCCCAAAATGAATGGAAGAGTCTATATATTATCAGTAGGTGTCCCAACTCCTACTCAGCAAGGTAAAGGTCAGATCTATATAGGTTCCTCCACTGCCAGCTTCAGAGCAGTTGGAGTGGTGAAAAGCACGCCTCAGGGTCTTGTCCATTTCTCCTCCAGTTGGCCCATCGTCCTTGCTCTGCTCAGGTCTGTCTAACTGCCTACCACATGCCCTCAAGGATCTTGGCTCCGAATTCTTCCGGAGAAAAGGGGCACAGGGTCCCTTCTGTAACTGCTGCATGCTGAGGAGGGGCGAAGTTTTTCCTTCAGAGGCAAGAGCTGCTTGCTCTCTGTCAGAGGGACGATGAGGCCTGGGCACGGAAGGAGGTGGCAGGGTGTCTAGAGGTGGTATTCCCTGAGTGTGAGTAGGGCTTGTCAGCTGGTGGAGTCAAACTGTGTTATAAAATTTATTATTACTGGGCAAAAGTTAGAATAGCAAGAATTACGGCAATAGTCTGGTAAAAGAAAAAAACATTTCAGTTCTAATAATTTCCTATTGAAACACAATTTTTCTCTTTAAAATCACCCTCATTTTTATTAAAGAGCCAACTTAAAACCAATTTATTTACTGTATTAAGTCTAGTTACCATTTGGCTTGATTGTTTGCATGAACACAATAAGAATAACCGTTGATCACATAGACTATTTTAAAAAGATACGCTTTCCTGGAATTTCATGATCAAGCTTTAAGTAGCCCCGCAGGGCAAAGACGCTGAGCCACCTATCCGCCATCAGGTTTGCCTGCAATACCTGTAGATATGGGTGACTTCCTCAAGTTGAGGTCCCAGTGATGTCTTGAGGTTCCTTCTTTGCCATCTCTCAGGAAAGCAGCCTTTGTTTCTTACCTGGAAAGACTGCCATGAACCCTGTGACCAGGCAAGGCACCAGGCTTTCTCCAAGTTGCTCTTATTGGCTTCATTCCTTAAAGCTTTCCGGTGACATCCAGAGTCCAGGCATGTCTCTGCAGGCATGACACGCCAGTCAAAGTCTTGGTTAACAGCCACAATTGGAAACAGGTCTTATTGAATTCATGCAAAGAACGTATTGCCACTTACTAAGAATTGCCAAATTCTGGAGGGACAGGCAGGGAGAAAAATATATAATTTACCAAATTGCTTTAAAAATGCTACCTTATATCTGATAAACAAAAAGTTCAAGAATCAGCAATACTTTCAACAAAAGTTACAAAAACTGTATAATTATTTTCCATTCATTCAGTCCCATAATCAAATTTTTGTTTCTCCTGATTTTTTCTGCCAGTACTTCTATAAATCCAGATACTTTAGAGTAATGTGAATGACATGGAATCTTGTCCTTTCTGTAAAACACAGTATTCCAGGATAACAATTAGAGCTATAAATGGAAGCATAATATAGTTATTATTATTTGACAAAGCTTCCCATGTGCCTTAAGCAGAAAATTTTCCTTCATGAGAGAAAACAAATTCTTGAGGCATTTCAGGGCCAATTGGAATGACCTAAAGCCAATTCTAGGTCAAGAAAAGTTTCTTAAAATTCAAACCTTGGAAAGATTGTCAAACGTATTTTACCAAAAGATCATATACCAAATTGACAAAAGGGTATTAGACACAATCATAGGCTAGCAAACTTTAGTTCCCATGATTAAGAAGATGACTTTTTTTTTAATGAAAAAAAGTGCCTAATTAATATAACATACAACTATTTCCATAATTTATAGAACTTTTGCTTCCTGGGCAAAAGCAGGAAAGACCTTTTCCCTTTTAATAGACTAGAAAAGAACTAACTAAAATGAGGTTTATTCTGTAACTTCATTTGTCCTTGGGTGTGGTCAGTAAATGACACTGATTGGATTTCTGCTGTCTGTCTCCTGAGTAGGTTGACATTAGCTATTTACCCTCTGGTTAGGGAGCCAAAGTGCAAGTCATTTACTCTTAAGTGTGCTTGGTTTAGGGAAGATAGGATTTACTAGATGGCTGCCAATTGTTGTTTGACCATCTCAATTTCCCTATTGTACTACTCCTCCTAGCTTATTGGCCTGTGTCATTTATATAACTTCCGTTCAACATTTCTTTTTACAAATATTTTACAACTTTCACAAACCTTACAACTTTCAAAAATAACCAACTTTAGAACCCACTTTCTTTTCCTTCAAAATGCATCTCCATGCCGCATGCCTTCTATTACACCAAAACCATCCTTTCTTTCCAATTAGTTAGAATTCTTAACCTTAGAAACCTTAATTTTTAGGTGACATGTAAGTAATTAACATTCCTCAGATTAGCAATACATTCATATTTTTAAGAGATATTTCAAATAAAATACAAGACTTATTCATTAACAGATTCAAATCCACCCTCTAGATTTTTCATACGAGGCAAACTCAGATTAATAGTTCAGTATCCTGATATTTCAAAATACCTAGATATTTAAGAATTTTTACTAATTAACCCTGCAAACTCCAAAGTTTTTAGTTACCAAAGACTTTGGAAAACTATGTTTAGGTATATATAATTATCACTTTAAAAAAAGCTTTATCATAAACCCTTCACTTTAGTTATTTCATTTTGTCTTAACAACTTTGAGATTTTAAAGCCAATTATTATTACCCAAGGCATTTTCTAGACCAATTTTTTTTAACAGGGATAACTCACTAGCCTTAGGTGGCTTTAATGTGAAAGTACTATTTTATTTTTTCTTACAAAGAAGGAAGTGGCCCTCCACTGCTATTTTTGTAGTCTGCTGGGGGGCACTTCTGCAGATCTGATCCTCTTAGGAAAAGAACCTGTGGGGGGTGGGGGGCGTTCAGAAGGTTTACCTCCCATATCTTTATTTCTGAGTAGACTAACAACATGAAATCTTGCATATAAGATGATAGCTTTTAAAAATAAACAGAAAACAAACAAGCAAACAAAAACCCCTACAGTGAATAGATGAATATTCTGAAAAGGGTGGACTGGGACATTAGCCTTAGAATCTTCTCTCACACTAACCCAGCACAGCACAAGGGTTCTGAGTGGCACAAAGCCCAAACAGCAGACAGAGGATTCCTTATGTTCATAAACCAGCGAAGAGCAAACTAAGTCCCCCAAAGATAAGAAAGCAAGCAAAGAACATCAGTAACCAAGTTACAATACAGACAAGAACTTTCCCCAGCTTAGAGTTTCCAGTGGCTGATGCCTTGAGAGGGAGAGCAGGAAGGGTCCCCAAGATTAAGAATTCTTGGCAGCTGCTGGGAAGTTCCTGCAATCCCTGCCACGGGTAGCTGGAGCCCCTAGCAAAATAGGATATGCCCCATCTTTAAACAAATTAAACCAAAGACACAAAACAACAATCAGCAGAGACACTCTATGTACAATATTTACAGGTGGGCCCAACCCACAGGCAAGAGCGTCACACCATGCTCCTTGTCTGTCCAGCCACAGACACCTCAGAATGCCCTGCGTTTAAACTGACCGAAGCAGAGCAATGTCTCATGCCAGAGTGGGTCAGACTAAGGGCTCGGAGACCAGGCAAGAACCACTGGAGGTCCTTACCATCAGGAGCTGACCAGGCTCGTCCAGACGAGAGGCAGTAAAATGCCTCCTGTGCCATACACAGTGCATGCATCCTTACAAGGAAGCCCAGACGAGAGGCAGCCACTGCTTATGCCACACAAAACGCTTGATTCCTCCTACAAAAACGCTTGATTCAACTTAGGTCTCAGGTGAGACGACAGGGATTGCTGAGGCTGCGCCTGGAACTCACAATGAACATTCCTGACAGCGCTGCAAATAGGAGTCCAGGCCTCAGCCCCAGGAACCCCCAGTCCAGGCAGCAAGCACACTCACTCCAGAGGAGTCTCGCTTACGTCCCTTACTGGACAATCAGTGGGTCTGGGCTGCCTGTCACTACTTGATCGCTTACGTCTCTTCCTGGTCGCCAGAATATGTAACCGGACAATTAGTGGGTCCGGGCTGCCTGTCACTCCTTGAGCCAATTAAGCAGAGAGGGTTGAATCATATATGAGCGTTTATTCCAGTACTGCCAGCAGCATGGGAGAGCAGCAGGTCAGCCACAAAAATGGGCTCTTAACGTTTTAATTTTTAAAAGTATCGAGCAAATATGCTACCACCCTGAGATTTATTAAAGGTAGGGCTGGGAAGGTACGGGTGAGGGTTATTCTTCGCAATGTTTGAAGCATTTCATAATGAGAAACGGTGCCTAGTGTAGATGACATCTCAGGCAGTTTTCTTGTTCATACTCGACGCGGAGAACAGGAAGAGGCCAGTAAGCACTTCAAGAGGAGGAGCTGCCCCATGTCGGGTGTTTGCAGGAAAGGCCTTGGCGTGGCTGGGGAGCACGGTTCCTTAACTCACTCTCTAGCGGTGGAGGAATGCAGCCAGAAAGGGTGCCTCGCCTTGTCCCTCCTTGAACTCCTGGGTTTCAACTTGACCTTTGTCTTCCTAGGGAGTCTTCTTGTCCTAATTGAGGTAAGAGGCCTTTTTGTTGTCAAGACTTTGGGTCCTACACTCCTCATCTCCATCGCCATGACTGGGAGCTGAGAGAACTGAATTCGACTTGGAATATAGATTCCTGCAGAAAGTGGCCTCTCGTTCACTTAGAAATGTTTCCGAAAGTCAAGTGTGAGCCTGTGGTGAGATTAAAGAGCAAACATCTAGATGAGGAGGGTGGTTCTCCACCTTGGGGAGCACATCAGGGTAGGATCCCCTGGAGAACTTTAAAAATGACTGGCCCCCGGGCCCCAGCTCACGTGAGTGAGCTCAGGATCTCCAGAAGCGGGGCGCCTGCATGGATTGTTGAAGGCTCCGCAGGTGATGCTGAATCACTGTGAACTTTTTAGAAATGCACGTCCTCCCATCCCCCCTCAGACCTGCTGAGTCGGAAACCCAGGCCAGCAGGTCGTCCCTCTGGGGAGGTCGATGGATTTGAGTGTACGGGTGTGCCTCCTCTTCCAGCCAGTGGCAGCAGGTTCTGGAATACCCGAGATCAAGTGCTATCTGAATGGGGTGAAGGTGCCCGGAATCGTCCGTCTCCGGACCCTGGTCTGCAAAGTCTTCGGGGTGCTGTTCAGTGTGGCTGGAGGTAAGAGGGGTGTTTCTGACTGGTCCCTTCTTTTCTTCAAAGGGTGAAGAGGACAAGAAGCATTCTGTATGTAAATGAAGTAGATTTGGATTGGAGGGCCTGCCCTTAACAAATCTCTGTACTTTCTGTTCATGGCTTCGTTTTTTAAATGCAGACCTGTTAGTTACCATTCAGAGCTCTCTGCGTAACACATTAGGTTTTGAAGTAGACCCACCATCCAGTTGGTTTATGGAGTTGGCTTTTAGCAAAGTCAGTGAGCTTTTTGTGTAAACAGCTAGATAGTCAATGTTTTAGGCTTTGTGGGCCAAAGAGGCAAAATTGAAAATATTATTTAGGTGCTTAAATTTACATAACCATTTAAAACATATCCAGGTGAGAATGGAAAAATTATTCTTAGCTCGCCAGCTGTACAAAAACAGCGAGCCGTTTGGCCCACAGACTGTAGTTTGCTGATGCCCAATTGAGAGTTTAAAGAGTATTTTCTCTTATTCGATGGGAATTTGACTCTTTCTGTTAGACAGTCACAGGAGCATCTGTTTTATCGAGAGGAAGGTTTACACAGCAGAGGTCTCCCGAGCCAGAGTGGTTCTGTGCTGACTGATGGTCTCCTTCTCCACCTGCTCCCAGGGCTCTTTGTGGGGAAGGAAGGCCCCATGATCCACAGTGGAGCCGTGGTGGGCGCTGGCCTCCCTCAGGTAAGGTTGCTGGGTTGGGAAGGTGAGTCCCTTGCAGTGGTCTCCCAGGCAGGAGTGTCTGGAAGAACATCCATTGGCAGCACCCTAGCGTGGCTTTGGAGTCTGACGTCAGTTTGGGTTGATGTAAAAACTATGTGGCCTGTCTCCTGGGAGAGGGGGTAACTGGTACCCCAGAGATTTAACTAGGTCCTAGGAACAGAAATGGCACATAAAGTCTGTTCAAATGAAGTCACCTGGTGCTCCCACAGCCATTGCCCGGCGCCTCCACGGAAGGTGGCTCAGTGGGTCAGCTCAGCGCTGCCCTATCCCAAGATGCTAGAAGCACGTCTGAGGTGGTTCCGGGCACGGCTGTGCTGCGTGCACCCGAGGTAGCACAGGACTAATAACACAGGGTGAGGAGCTAGCTCAGGACGGCGAAGCTCCCATCCTTACGGGCTCTCCGATT
This sequence comes from Myotis brandtii, assembly GCF_000412655.1. NCBI lineage: Eukaryota > Metazoa > Chordata > Mammalia > Chiroptera > Vespertilionidae > Myotis > Myotis brandtii. The sequence goes on from NW_005365764.1 coordinate 2,182,555, forward strand.
CGGGCTGCAGGTTGGAGACACCTCGGTTCCTTGTGGTCCGTCACTTGTGGGCATGTTCCTCTCTCGTCCTGAGAGGAGGGAATGTTCCTAGTGAGTGGTCAAAGCCAAGGAGAGAAGACTTGCCCAGAGCCCATCTTCTGCTCTCTCTCTGCTGCTGCCTCACCCTCCCAGCCAGCCCCGGCCTCCCAGAAGTGGGCAGGGACGGTGGGAGCGTGAGCATTTGGGGGACAGGTTGAAGGTGGTGCTTGGGCCCTTCCTTACTGCCACCCCTGAGCAGGGCTCACGGTATCTTCTGCAGCAGCTTTCATTTCCTCCTAGCCCTTCGCTCAGCTGTTTCCTTCCCCATTTTCTTTCTGACTTGTTGATTATGTACAAAATGCAATTTCGGAAGAGCCTAGAAATTTAGGGGCAGGAAAGGAAGTTTCTCCCAGAGACAGCTTCTTTTTCCCAGGCTGCTCGTCTGGACTCTCCCTTCTGCAGCACATCTGCCTGCTGTGCTCAAGGCGGGGGCTCCCGCGGGGTTCCTGCAGGTGGCCTGTGGGCCCCCCTCTGACTTGGTTTTCTCTTGTTTTAGTTTCAGAGCATCTCCTTCCGGAAGATCCAGTTTAACTTCCCCTATTTCCGAAGTGACAGGTATGGAAAGGTTAGGAATTGGATTTTCTTTTCTTTAAGTTAAATTTATTGGGGTGACATTGGGTAATAAGATTATATAGGTTTCCAGTGTAGATTTCTAGGCTACATGATCTGTATATTGCATTGTTTTACCATCACCCAAAGTGAAGTCATCTTCTGTCACCATACATTTGGCTCCCTTTGCCTTTACTACCTCCCACCCCCTTCCGTCTGGTAACCACCATATTGTTGTCTGTGTCTGAGTTTCAGTTTTATATCCTACAGATGAGTGAAATCACATAGTTCTTAGCTTTTTCTGATTGACTTACTTTGCTTAGCATAATCTGAAAGTCCATCCATGTCACAAATGGCAGTATTTCATTTCTTATGGCTGAGTAGTATTCTATTATGTATATACTAGAGGCTGGTGCATGAAGATTTGTGCACTCAGGGCCGGGGATCCCTCAGCCAAGCCTGAGCCCTCTTGCAGTCTGGGACCCCTCGGAGGATGTCCACCTGCCAACTTAGGCCCACAGCCCAGGAGCCCTCAGGGGATGTCCGTAGTCGGATATCCTTAGCACTGCCGAGAAGGGAAGAGAGGCTTCCGCCACCGCCGCCGCTGCACTTGAAGCTGTCAGCCCAGCTTGTGGCTGAGCGGAGCTCCCCCTGTGGGAGCACACTGACCACCGGGGGCAGCTCCTGCATTGAGCATCTGCCCCCTGGTGGTCAGTACGCGTCATAGCGACCGCTTGTTCCGCCCTTAGGATCAATTTGCATATTACCCTTTTATTATATAGAATGCCACATCTTCTTTATCCAGTTGTCCATTGAAGGACACTTTGGTTGTGTCCATGTCTTTTGCCACTGTGAATAATGCTGCAGTGAATATAGGGGTGCATAAACCTTTGCCAATAAAAGTTTTCAAATTTTTCGGTTAAAAACTACCGAGAAGAAGGATTGCTGGGTGATATAGGAACTCTTCTCTTAATGTTTTGAGGCACCTCCATACTGTTTTCCATAGAGGCTGCACCAGTTTACATTCCCTCCAGCAGTGATGAGGGTCCCATTTTCTCCCCAACCTCTCCACCACTTATTATTACTCATCTTGTTGATTAATAGGAATTGGAGTTTTTTTTTCTTTTTTTAAAGGTTTTTTGTTGTTGTGTTTTTCTTCTTCAGAGAGAGGGGAAGGGAGAGGGAGAGAGAGAGTTCATTGGCTGCTTCCTGCCCCACAACCTGGGCATGTGCCCTGACCCGGAATCAAACAGGCAGCCTTTTGGTGCATGGACAACACCCAACCATTGAGCCACACTGGCCAGGGCAGAATTGGATTCTCTTGAAAAAAATAAACTGTCCATTTACTGCCTCTCAGACACCATACTTGCTCTAGCTGGCTTATTGCCTCCCCTGCTGGGCAGGTCGCGTGCAAAACCCGGTGTCAGAAAGAAGGTGGGCTTTGAGCTACTGTCCTGAAAATAAGCAACCAGGGCCCGACTGGTCTCGTGGCTGCCACTGTGTCGTGACCTAAGGCCTGGAAGCATCTCAGGCAGTGGCGGTGAAAAGCACGGCCGAGACAGTCCACAGCTACTCGCAAGAGCATCGTCCATATTCCAGAGCAGTGTGCTGGGTCGCCGCCCTGGGTGGGCAGGTGCTCTTCTCGGAACTTTTTGCCCTGTGGGATCTGTGTGTGTGAAACTGGCTGCACACGAGGCCCTTGGAATCGGCCCTGGGTCAGAGCTGTGGTCTACCTTCCCGCCTTGGTGCTCCGCATGTCATTGTCACCTGCTCCTCTGCATGTCACCAGCACTTCGGCCTTTTCATGAGGCTGTGCCCTTTGGAAGGAAGATCTGGGGAGAGTGTAGCTCAGCGGGGACTGAGCCGGGGCTGAAATTCCATCTTCAGAGGAGACTGGTGTGAGGGGGCCTCTCCCCCTGGAGGAACTCGGGCTGCGGAGTGGATCTGGCTCTCAGGTGAACCTGTTCGTTGCCCAGTTGGCCTGCTTCAAACCCTGACTTCATGGGTCCTTCATGAGATAAAATGTTGGCAGAGAAGGCCCTGGCCGGTGTGGCTCAGTTGGTTGGGCGTCATCCATGCACCAAGAAGTTGCTTCTTTGATTCCCGGTCAGCGCACGTGCCCAGGTTGCAGGCTCAGTCCCCACTTGGGGTGTGCAGGAGGTAGCTGATCGATGTTTCACTCTCACATCAACATTTCTCTCTCTCTCAAAATCAATTTAAAAAACACACACAAACGTTGGCAAATAAGGCAGGGAAAACCGGCTTTTGTGGCCTGAGGGCTCTTTGTCCAATAAAGCATCTGTCTCTTCTTTCCTCAGAGACAAGCGGGACTTTGTATCAGCAGGTGCAGCTGCTGGCGTCGCTGCAGCCTTCGGGGCTCCCATTGGGGGGACCCTGTTCAGTCTGGAGGAGGGCTCGTCCTTCTGGAACCAAGGGCTCACGTGGAAAGTGGTGAGGAGGACTTCCAAGGACAACCTTCTCCTGGACATAACCACCCCGTTTAAGCGGTAGTTCTGACGAGCCCAGTCCTTTGCTTTAGACGCCCGTAACTGCCGAACTGCGGGCTTTCCTGTGCTTTCCGTACGCACACGCTCCCATCCCCCACATCAAGCTGCCAGTATCGTCTCTTGTTGATGAGCCACCTGGCGTGAAGGCGTGGGACTGGTCATGAGGCGGCGGCAGAGCCCAGACTTGAACCCCGACTCCTGCCTTAGAGTAGCGCGTTCTTCCTCTCATGTTCACTCTTTCTCTTGGCACAGGATTCAGTGTGTATCTGGCTCTAAGTAAACAGATCTCACAACAGGCTGTTGAAATGAAAGCTTCTGTGGCCTGTGGTCCAGTTGTCCACATGGGGTGCCTTTCTTGCCGTGGTTACCGGACACCTGTACCGGGCCTGGAGTCGGCAGGTTTCTGTGTAGAGCAGCAGGTGTTATGAGGAGGGACAGGGAGGAAGTAGGACTTGTCGCTATTGAATGTTCTTGTTTTTGTCACCTGTCCCTAGCTCTTCTGCTCCATGTCTGCCACCTTCACCCTCAACTTCTTTCGTTCTGGGATTCAGTTTGGAAGTTGGGGCTCCTTCCAGCTCCCTGGATTGCTGAACTTTGGCGAGTTCAAGGTATGCTTTGTCTTTTTCCCCCAGAATTTCTTTCTTTTTAAAAAATAAGATGCAATTACAAAATTTTTTGATATATATAT
>NW_005365764.1:2186417-2196039 GCF_000412655.1 Myotis brandtii
TTTTTTTTTTTATTGATTTCAGAGAGGAAGGAAGAGGGAGAGAGGGATCAATGATAAGAGGAAATCATTGATTGGCTGCCTCCTGTATGCCCCCTGTTGGGGATTGAGCCTGCAATCCAGGCATGTGCCCTTGACTGGAATCGAACCTGGGACCCTTCAGCCCGAAGGCTGACGCTCTATCCACTGAGCCAAACCAGCTAGGGCCCCCAGAATTTCTTGCTTGACCGGTGACAATTGCTCTAAGTGATGTACCAGATAGAAGCAATCAGGGGCAGCTTCTGGCGGGGCTCTCTGCCCCTGTAGCCTCCTGTGGGTGCCCCTGCCCAGTGTGGGCAGGCCCTGCACTGCGCTGGCTCTTGAAGAGAGAAGGCAGCCTCCCCTCCTGTGTCTGTCTGCTCCGCCTCCACCCCTTCCTGTTCTCATGGGCACCATGGTTTTTCTCTCCCTTTCCTGCCCCTTCTCTCAGTGCTCTGACTCTGATAAAAAATGTCACCTCTGGACAGCTGTGGATTTGGGTTTCTTCGTCCTGATGGGGGTCACTGGGGGCCTCCTGGGAGCCACATTCAACTGTCTGAACAAGAGGCTTGCAAAGTACCGGATGCGAAACGTGCACCCGAAGCCTAAGCTCGTCAGGTACCTGCGCAGCCGCCTCCCCCAGCCTGCGGGGCTCCCCGAGCTTCGTGTGGATGGGCCGTCTCCCCGAGGGAGGCAATGGTGTGAACAGACCCTGCTTCCCACACCAGCTCTGATTTCACATCTGAGACAGAATGTAGAAGGGGTCGTGTCCACTGTATTTGTCAGGCCTAAAGGCTGAGTCTGAGCTTCATTTATATCCGAGTGGCTGGTTGCCTCCCGCCCCACCTGACTTCCACTAGGACACATGACAGTCAGGAAGGTCAGTGCGATTCTCACCCCTGGGACCTAAAATGAAAGGCATTTTGTTCCCCGGAGAGAGATGATGTGGACGCAGCAGCCTTGTCCCTGGCCGCCCACTTTTTACATAGGAATTGCTGAACGCAGCATGTCGCTGACAGATTCTGCGCGTGCTGACTGGCGGGGGCTCCTACACATGCTCTTTGGGGAGAAAGGGGTTAGGGGTAGGCCGGGTTGTGTATTTGAGTTCCCTAGAAGGGGTTGTCTTATGCCCACTTTTTACATAGGAATTGCTGAACGCAGCAAGTTGCTGACAGATTCTGTGCGTGCTGACTGGCGGGGGCTCCTACACATGCTCTTGGGGAGAAAGGGGTTAGGGTAGGCGGGGTTGTGTATTTGAGTTCCCTAGAAGGGGTTGTCTTATTACCTATAACAGCTATCCTTTGCTTCCTAGAGTCTTAGAGAGCCTCCTGGTGTCTCTGGTAACCACCGTGGTGGTGTTTGTGGCCTCGATGGTGTTAGGAGAATGCCGACAGATGTCTTCAAGTCAAATCGGGAATGACTCGCTCCTGCTCCAGGTAACCCCAGTGCACCTGCTCCCTCTGTCCTGCATCCGCAACAAGGGTCCAGAAATGGGTGGCGTGCCTCTTAGAGCTCAGGAATGTGTTGGGTTCATGGTTCCCACCTGATCAGATTGCTGAGAGAGGAATGTGCAGTCGCCTTTTCACAGGAGAGAGGATGTGCACCTCCGTCTTTTTCATGTTTGTGGATGATCCTGGTTATCATAGAGGGGAACTCCTGTCTGTCTGTCTGTCTCTCTATCTCTGTTGAACAACACTAATCGGAAACAGAAGCTCGGGAAGTGGACCATCTGCTTCTTCTCCGGCCCCAGTTTCCCTTCTCGCTCTCACACCTGAATGTGCTACCAGCCTCCCCTGCACCCCCTTGTGAGAGTCGCTCGCTCTCGGCTGGGAGAAAGGAGCGCCTGCCCAGGAGCACAGCAGTCCTGCTTCCTCACAGCTCCGAGGCACTTACTGGCATACGTCCTGTCGCATTTCTCCTTTTCCCTTCTTAGGAGGATGGTATTTTTCAGAACCTTCCCCTGAAAGAGCAGGTCTGTGAGGTAGGATTGGAGCTTACTTTACCCTGCGTTTTTGGATCTAACCTGGATGTGGGTCTGAGAGCTGGACTGTGGTCGGTCAGCTGTGTGGTCTGGACTGCAGGGGGAGCCAGGGGAGTGCTAGGTACCTGTCATCTTACAGTCCCTGGACAGGCACTCTGGCCCCCAGAGCCCCTTTGGAGCTTTTGTCTTGGCTGCTGCTTTAGTGTCCCCAGGGCCGGTCCATGTGCAGCTAGACCATATCAGATCAGAGATGGGCAAACTATAGCTCACAGGCCAGATCTGCCCTGTGCACCCGCTTGTTTCTGTGGAACCCCCAAGCTAAGAATGGTTTTTACATTTTTAAAGAGCTGGGAAAGATGGAGAAGATGGGCCATGGCCTGCAAAGGCTGAAATATTTACTGTCTGGCTCTTTACGGAAAAATGTGGCTGACCCATTACTAGTTACCAGACCACATTTCTAAAATGTGTTCCAGGGAACATTGAATTATATTATTTAGAAACAAATGGAAAAGGATTCTGTGGTCAAATGGGTTAACCAGAATTAAATAAGTTTCTTTAATGCCAGACTTTCTAGGGCCCTTAAAATTCCAGGGAGAGTTATGAACATTTGGAATGTTTATTGTGCTAGATATTCCACCAAGCTCTTTCCATACATGACCATATAATCCTTACCACTACCAGGTTGGCTGGTGTTATTCCCATTTTCCAGATGGGAAAATGGAGGCAAAGTGAGGTCTTGACCAAGATCACTCAGCTAGTAAAATATAGCATGAGGTGGGAATTATTCCCAATTTATAGATGAGAAAGCTGAAGCATCACAAAATGAAATATCTTTGCTAAGGTCACTAGAGTGTCCGTCCCTCTGGTTATGGACCCTGTGCTCTGCTTTTAGTGGAAACTCTGATATCCAACAGGTGCTCTGGAGCCTCTCAGTGCATTGACTGCAGGACTTTCCAGAGAGCCTTCAGGACTGGTGTTCCTCCAGACGTAGTTTGGGAACCACTGCCTGTGTGTCTTCTCAGCTAGCTCACGGGTTACTGTTCTAAACACGTTTCTCCTTTGCCAGCTCGTCCTGTCATGTTCCACCACTAGGGGGCACTGTCCTATTTCCTAGGCAGCCTTCGTCTAACGTGTTGGCCAGCCAGGTTCACCTGGTGGGTTTATCCAAACCCACCACCCGGTCCACCTAGTATTGTTACAGTGTTCACATAAGGGCATCTCTGCAGTGTTATCTGTAGAATGGAGTCCAGGAAAAGTCCATATCCTTACTGAGCATTGTAACAACACTTATACTACTGGACACCATCAAATAGAAAACAAATTCCCTTACCCTCTAATGAGCAAGGCAGTACCGGAATTTCATCTTCCTACACAAAATGATGGAGAGAGTGGGAGGTCTGAAACGTGGAGAAGGAATCTCTTCCCAGCCGGGGTTTTGTTCAGCCAGGTGGAGCCTGTGGGCGGCAGCCAGGAGCACGGTGTCTGCACCGTGTGGACGTGGTTTAGCTTCTGCAGCAAATTCAGGGCGGAGGCTTTTTCCATTTGGAACCAACGTTGGGGCATTAGGTCAGCCGTACCCTGGAAGCTCCTCTGAAAAGCTGTCAGCTCCCAACCACTGGTCTGTCACCTGCCTCATCTTCCCCTAGTCCATGCGGTTTCCAGCCAGGCTTCCAGGAGTGTCACACACAAAATGAGCACTGGGAGGAGAGACGGCGGATTCCCTGGTGAACCATCATTGTAGTTACAGTGTCATTATGAGTGGATGAGCGAGGGCCCACATCTTGGTTCATTCATTCTCAAAATGCAAGGAACACAGTATCAGTTGGCCGCTCTTGGGTCTAGATCTGTTTTTGCTACCGGTTTAATTCACAGGAAAAGCAAGAATGCCAGACTCTTTTGACCTAGGTGGGGACCTCCCACTCAAAGATTCAGTGCCCTGGTCAGGTGCTGACCTTGTACTGATTTCTGTTTCTTAGGTCACATCAGAAGATGTGAATTCAAGTATCAAGACCTTTTTTTGTCCCAATGAGACCTACAATGACATGGCCACCCTCTTCTTCAATCCCCAGGAGTCTGCCATCCTTCAGCTCTTCCACCAGGATGGTGAGCCCCAATGCGCCTCCCCATGCCTGTGTGGTGGGATTGATTTTTCTACAGAGAACAAATAATAATGATTCCTGTGCTCCTCTGTTGGCCCTCAGATACAGCCAGGCTTACCCTTAATTCTGAGCAAAAAACAGGACTTTCCCTTTGTAATTCCAACCCAGACAAGATTAGCCTTTCTGCCTCCAGTGTTGGAGGTGACCTGGTTGGTGTGCAGAAGGACCTGTGGGGACCAAGGCGGCCCAGTGGGCCATGGCGGGCATCAGGCAGTGGGGCTCAGTCTGTCCTTGCCTTGCAGGTACCTTCAGCCCCATCACTTTGGCTTTGTTCTTCATCCTTTATTTCTTGCTTGCGTGTTGGACTTACGGCATTTCTGTTCCAAGTGGCCTCTTTGTGCCTTCTCTGCTGTGTGGAGCTGCTTTTGGACGTTTAGTTGCCAATGTCCTCAAAAGGTACAGTGTGTGTACGTGTGTGCATGAGCGTGCACGTGTGTACATGTGCAAGTGCTCGAACTGTAGCCCTGCCCCTCCACCCAGCATGATTCCAAGCCACATTCTTGTTTTCTCTCTTCACCAGCTACATTGGCTTGGGCCATGTCTATTCGGGGACCTTTGCCCTGATTGGTGCTGCGGCTTTCCTGGGCGGGGTCGTCCGTATGACCATCAGTCTCACGGTCATCCTGATCGAATCCACCAATGAGATCACTTACGGGCTTCCCATTATGATCACTCTGATGGTGAGCACTCCCCTTCTAGGCCACTTTCGGGTTCAGGGCCAAGTTCGCCCCACAGCAGCCTCTTTTCAAGTCTTTACTTTGTGTTTCAGGTGGCCAAGTGGACAGGGGACTTTTTCAATAAGGGCATTTATGACATCCACGTGGGCCTGCGAGGAGTGCCGCTTCTGGAGTGGGAGACAGAGGCGGAAATGGACAGGTGAGGCCATGAGGTCTCGTCACATCCTAGGACCCAAGGAATGTTTCTATCAGGGTAGGAAATGGTTACTTAGATTCTTGGGTGAGAATGAAGTGAAACGGGGTCATTAAAAGAGCAAGTGTGTTTGGGAACATTGAGCAGTTCCTGTGGCTGGGAGCTGGGAGCTAGGGAAGGGCATGGAGGGCAGGGCCGATGCATGGCTTTGTTTGGGTCCTGTGTTCTGGTTCAGTAGGACGTGAGGGCTGTGCATAAAGTCTGTGTTAGGATTAAATGTCTAAACTACAGGCATGCTAGCCCTGGCTGGCTTTTCTCAGTGGTCAGGGTGCCCGAGGACCGAAGGGTTGCGGGTTCAATTCCTAGTCGTACCTCGGTTGCAGGTTTGCTCCCCACCCCAGTCAGGACCTGTGCAGGAGGCAACCAGTCGATGTGTCTCCCTCACATCAATGTTTTTCTCTCTCTATCTCCCCTCCTCCTCCTCCTTCCCTTTCACTCTAAAAATCAATGGAAAAAATATCCTCAGGTGAGGATTAAGCTAAGGGTCTGCTAGCCCCGTTTGAGAACTAGCCTGCCTGGCATGTGCCTAACGAAATCTCGTATTATAATCACCAAATTGTCCATCAGCCCACAAATAGTTTGGGCTTCCCACGTCTGGTACCACACAAGTCCCTGTGGTCTAGCGTAGGGTCCTCAAGCCTCTGTAAAGGGCAGAGTCAGTGTTGTCAGCTCTGCAGGCACGTGGTCTCTGCCCTGGTGATGCAGAGGCAGCGTCGACGGCATGTAGACAAGACAGGCAGGGACTTGCCCTGTGGCTGCAGCTGCCATCCGGGTCTAAAGGGACGCCAGACTTTTTTTTAATTCCAATAGTGTAATTACCAACTCAGTGCGATACGAGGAATGTGCCATGGGGTGCTGAGGAGGGGGTGGCCGGTCAGTCCCCTGGGCAAGCAGAGGGGTTTGTGGTGAGGGGACTTTTCATGTTGAGCCGAGGGATGAGTCCAGGCCCACACACAGCGGGGAAGGGCGTTTCAGGCCTGGGGAAGGGCATGTGCAGCAGAAGAGCCAGTGCAGCCCATCGCACTTGCTTCCGGGTGCTGTGGGCTCAGGCGTGGGGCTGATGGCTTCCCTCCCTCCGCAGACTGAGAGCCAGTGACATCATGGAGCCCAACCTGACCTACGTCTACCCGCACACCCGCATCCAGTCTCTGGTCAGCATCCTGCGCACCACTGTCCACCACGCCTTCCCCGTGGTCACCGAGAACCGGGGCAACGAGAAGGAGTTCATGAAGGGCAACCAGCTCATCAGTAACAACATCAAGTTCAAAGTGAGAAAACAGCCGAGAGGAGGGGTGGGTGGCAATGGTTCCATGGTGCTCACACTGACTGGTGCTCGTCACGCCCCACAGGTGGGTGGCTCTTAGGAGAAATCAGCACCCCATTATGTGCGACAGTGAGTGTAGACTGGACAGCGAGCGTGGACTCCGTTAGGCCATCAGGGCGTGTCCATTCTCCCAGTAAGCGCGGGCACAGGCTTGTTTTGTTCTGTTTTTAAGTTTATTTTTATTGATTTCAGAGAAGAAGGGGAAGAGGGATAGACAAATCAATGATGAGGGAGAATCATTGATCAGCTGTCTCCTGCTCGCCCCACCGTGGGGATGGGAGCCTGCAACCCAGGAATCGAACTGTGACCTCCTGGTTCATAGGTCAGTGCTCACTGCTGAGCCACACCAGCTGGGTGGGACAGATTTGTTTTTAATCATCAGTCTTCGGGATTCCTGCAAGTTGGATCAGCGAGGGTTCTAGAGTTGCCAACCACAGAAATGGACTTTGCCCTACTTAAGAGAGGAAAAGAAATCAGTTGTTGGAAGCAGCAGGACTGACAGGAAGTGAAGGAGCCAGAGCGGAGTGCTCGGGCGTGCAGGTGGCGAGGGGACCCTCTGGGAGTCCGGGCCTCGGAGCTGCTCTTCTCTGTCCTTGGGCTGCTCCCGGTTTGAAATCCAGGCAGAGGGAGAGTCCCGTTGCCTCACCTGGGTCGTGTGCCCACCCCTGGGCTTGCTGGGAGAGAGGGTTTGTTCCCCACTGGAGAATTGAGGTGCTTTTCCAAATCCAAGGAGCAAGGACGTTGGGCCGGCAGAAACCACAGGGTCTGCAGCAAGCCCTGCGGAGCCCAGAGGCTCCTGTGAAACGGCCCCTGAGCCACTGCCAGCATTTCCTGCAGTTCCTGTCGGCATGTGCTTTTGATCCCCACTGCCCCCCAAATCCTTACGCTAAGTAGGTGCTGTGTTGGTGTGCCTGCACATGCAGCAGTCCAGGACCTCCCTGGTGGATACCTCTGCCATTGTCACCCCTCCCCACCCTCAGAAATCCAGCATCCTCACCCGAGCCGGCGAGCAGCGCAGGCGCAGCCAATCCATGAAGTCCTACCCGTCGAGTGAGCTGCGGAACATGTGTGACGAGCACGTGACCTCAGAGGAGCCGGCCGAGAAGGAGGACCTCCTGCAGCAGATGCTCGAGCGAAGGTGAGCGCACAGTCCTCCCACCGCACAGGCACCGGCACCTACAGGGGTTCAGGAAGGGCCGGCCCTCTGCTCCGGCCTTGTTAGGTAGCTCCTGAGTTTTTTGGGAATTTGGGGAGTGGGTTGGGACGTGGGTGAAACGCGATCCTGCTGAGGGTATACTAGGCAGTGTCTGGTTTTTATATAACAGATACACTCCCTACCCCAACCTATACCCTGACCAGTCCCCAAGTGAAGACTGGACCATGGAGGAACGCTTCCGCCCTCTGACCTTCCACGGCCTGATCCTGCGGTCGCAACTGGTCACCCTGCTCGTCCGAGGAGTTTGCTATTCCGAAAGCCAGTCGGTAAGTGCCTCTTCCTGCACCGCATTCCGGAGGCAGGAGGGTAGGAGCACACTTCCGCCTCAGGAGAAGGGGAGACAGGGAGTCATGTGCCAGCAGCTGCTTAGGGGGTGCATGCTGCCCCGCTTCCTTCTGCTGCAGTCGGTGTCCTCCCGGGTCACCAGGCGGGGGGGTGAGTCCCCCCATTCTCCACAGTCTCTGCACCTGTGTCAGGTGTCCTGCCAGCCTGCAGGCTTTTCATAGTCTCTACATTTTATTTTATTTAATTGATCTTTTTTACAGAAAGGAAGGAAGAGGGATAGAGAGTTAGAAACATCAATCAGCTGCCTCCTGCACACCCCTTACTGGGGATGTGCCCGCAACCAAGGTACATGCCCCTGACCGGAATCGAACATGGGACCCTTGAGTCCGCAGGCCGACGCTCTATCCACTGAGCCAAACCGGTTACAGCTATAGTCTCTACATTTTAGTTTCTGGTGTGCATGAACCTTCTTACATGTGTTACCAGAGGAAGTCCCATTCTTCCCATGAGTTCCCCTGCCGTTTCTTTCTCTCTTTTGTTTGGTTTTTGTAGAGAGAAGCAGGGGTGGGTGGGGGGTGTTGTTCAGAGCGGTCCCGCTCACTGAGACCCGCTCACTCACACACTCATCCTGAGAAAGGAGCCTGAAAATGTTGCCTAGAGACCTGGTTTCCAAACTGGCTCTCCTGGTTCGGGCCTTGTCCGAAGGGGTCAGCCTTGGGTCCCTCGTGGCCCAAGTGGCCTGCAGAAGAGCAGCTAACAGGGCAGGGCAGGGAGGGCCGTGGTGCAGAGCCTGGGCCCTGAGCGTGTGGTCTGTGGGGAGGACCCGCCTGGCTGGGAGTGGGGCACAGGTCAAGGAAGTGGAGGCATGAAGCCAGATGACAGAGGCCTCGCCTGCAGGCAGGAACCAGCCAGAGCCAGCCGGTGCAGCACTGGGAGGCAGTGGTGCACGGAGAAAGCTGTGTCAGAGTGGAGTTAGGGGAGGAAGACGGGGACAGAGCAGTGACCAGTACGTGTGGTCACTTGTGGTGACCCAGGTGCCCAGTGACAGCAGCAGTGAGACTCGGGATGGGGGGAAGTAGCAGCTGTTGTCTGAGTTTGCTGTGGCTGCTGCGTCCGGTTGCCACTAACAGATGGCTTCAAACAGGTTTGCTGTTCATAGCTCTCAAGGCCAGAGCGCGGAGTCCAGGTGTCGGCGGGGCCACACTCTCTCTAGGGCTCCAGGGGAGATCCTCTCTTGCCCTCCTGGCCTGTGGCGGTGCCAGCGGTCCTTGACATTCCTGACTGCAGACCGATCACGCCCCCCCCCCCACTCCTCATCACGTGGTCTTCTCCCTGTGTCTCCTCTTTGTATAAGGACAGCAGTCATGGGATCTAAGGCCCTCCCCAATCCAATATGACCTCGTCTGACCTTGATCACATCTGCGGAGACCTGGTTTCCAATAAGGCCACATTCACAGGCACTGGGGTTGGGCTTGGACATCTCTTTTGGGGGCACACAAGTCAACCCACACAGCTACTATGAGTTAGCACTTTTCTCCTTTAAACTTCACTGGCCCATGTCCATTTTACAGGTGCAGGAAAGGGAAGTTGGGGGGATTAGGAGGCTTGCCTGAGGGACACAGCGGGGAGCAGGCTGGGAACTGGCTCTGGATCACTGTGTCTCACTCCAAAGCACGTGTTCTGGCCACGGCCCCCCCCCCCCCCCCGGGGGG
>NW_005365764.1:2196136-2223842 GCF_000412655.1 Myotis brandtii
CCCCCCCCCCCCCCCCCCCCCCCCGGGGGACCATGGCTGGGTGGATACAGACCGGACGAGGGGGGTGGGGCTCTACACATGACCCTGCCTGTTGCTGCACTCGCTGCAAGGACAGTGTCTTGGTTGGGTTTGCAGAGCGCCAGCCAGCCGCGCCTTTCCTACGCGGAGATGGCCGAGGATTACCCACGGTACCCTGACATCCACGACCTGGACCTGACGCTGCTGAACCCGCGGATGATAGTGGTGAGAGGCTGTCCCCCAGGATGGGCCGGGAAAGGACCTCTCTGGTCGGTGCTGGTTGGCATCCCATCCTGGTTAGGGCAGAGCCGGCCGCAGGAAACTAGTTGTCTTTCCTCCGCAGGATGTCACCCCATACATGAACCCGTCACCCTTCACCGTGTCACCTAACAGCAGCGTCTCCCAAGTTTTCAACCTGTTCAGAACAATGGGGCTGCGGCACTTGCCGGTGGTGAATGCCGTGGGAGAGGTGAGAGTTCCGGGGGGAAGGGAGCACCCACGGCCTGTAGCAGCCTGGCCTCATCCCCCGACCACCACCACCTTCAGGAAAGGACCCTCCAACCACAGAATCCAGCAGGGAGGTCTCTAGACTAAAACCTCCTCTGAAACTCCCACCAGGAGTGAGGAGAGAGTGGGCGCGTGGAGCCTGGGATAACTTCACACACCTTTCCCCCTTTGCCTTCCGTTTCTTATATGCAATCTCCAGCGTGGCCAGCAGATGTCGCCAGTGGCACCGTGGACTAGAAAAGTTTAGGGCCCCGTCTCTTCACCCAAGACCTGGCAGCACCTGGGGGGATGGGGTGAGGTGTCAGTTCCCCAGCTGTTATGGGCACTGTAACGTTAAATGGGAGACTCTCAAGCCAAATACTGGGGAGCGTGTGCCCCCCCCCCTCGTCCGGTCTGTACAGATGCACACATTCAGATTGTCACCGGCCGGACTACAGCCCATCGGCCTCCCCTTTAGGAGCCCTAGTTATCTGTGTATCCTGTTCCATAGAGATCAGGTGACCTTTGACGTGGGGGTCATGGTGTCGTGTCTGCGCTGCACCATCCAGGACCCTGTCGGACCTCCACTCCTCCTGACAGACTGGGCCAGCTCCGTCCACTCCTGGTCTTGCCCCACTGCGTTTGACTCGGCAGGTGACTGGGTCTTTTTCTCCTCATTCTAGATCGTTGGGATCATCACCCGACACAACCTGACGTACGAATTCCTGCAGGCCCGGCTGCGGCAGCACTACCAGACCATCTGAGGCCCGGCCTCATCCACAGGCCAGCGCCCTCCTGGAGCTCCGGGGAGGCAGCTCTGCTCCACCTCGGTTGGCGGGGCTGCCCCAGGGCACGGCAGAGCCCGTCACCCCTCGCTCGGAAAGCCTGCAGTCATCGAACGCTTGCTGGTCTAGATCCTGGGGATGGTTTGACCCGTCAGAGTTTGGACTTATCTGACTTTCTCAGCAAGTACCTTCCTGTTCCCTGCTCCCCGAGCTCCTTCCATCCAGGTCGGCACAGGCCCCAGCCCCTGCCCCACAAATGCCAGGACCCTCGAGAGGGGTCAGGCTCACCGCCGGAGAATGACACCCAGAGCAGGGTTCCTGCCCCTCCCCTGCTTTCCTGGGGGACCCAGCTCTGCCGTAAACCATGAGGGAGGGATGTGGCCTCAGCAAACCCCGGGGAAGCGCCAGTTGCAAAATGAAGTGAATTACTGGCTCGGGAGCTGGGCACTGAGAAGACGGCCCATGTTCAGGGAGGCCTTCCTTCGCGGTCCCCCTCAATCTGCAGGTTCACTGGGGGATGCGCTGCTTCCGGGGTGAGCTTAGCTCTGGCCCCTGTGGTTTCAGTCTCCTTAGAACCACCACCCCCAGGAAGCACAAAGCATTAACCCCACTAATAATCCCTGAGCAGTGGATCTGACCATGGGGCCAGCTTTCCATCTGCCCTGGTTTTAACATTTCAGCTTTCTCTCCATTTCCCAAGTGACCCACGGTCCCCTGGTGACGCATTTTTACCCCATTCGTTCCTGCTCCTTTTCACCTCCACTGAATCACTAAACTTTCCCCATGTTTGCCTGCATCTTCCTGGTAAAGCCCCGAGGATCTTGATCCCCAAGTTAACTAAGAGCAGGCCCCCAATTTAAGAGCAGGCCCCCCCAATTTAAGAGCAGGGCCCCTAGATAAACCGCTCGGCTCTGGAGAACGGTATGGTTACTTCCAAATGGGAAAGAGTGAGTCTGAGCCATCGACCACCACAAGGTACGAGATGCGGCTTGAAAGGCCTGAGTGTGGCGACGAAGTAGATGCGTGTTCGAGGACGCAGGTGTCCGCACCCCACAGACCTCTGTCACTTCCCGCTGCCACCCCCAACCGGCTGAGGGGCTCAGCAGTGAAACTCAGGATGCTTCCTGCTGGGACGTGCCCAAGGCTTTAGCATCGAACCAGGAAGCCTCCCTCTGTGCCAGTGACTCAGCTTCTCCAGGCGCTGGTCCTCTGCACAGGCCCCGAGTGGGCCTTTGGGCGGCGCCATTTGCTCTCACTGGCCTCCGCTCTCTACACGATCATCAGCATCCTGGGCCTTCAGGAAACCCCGGGCAGGTGGGCCTTGCACTCGAGGTGGCGTCATTGGCGTTTCGTTCCCTCGTGTTTTAACCTGGGAGTTGCCTGAGGGCGTCCGGGCCTGGCCCTGGCCCTGGCAGCACTTCTCGCCCTCCGCCTCGAGTTGACTTCGATGGGAAGACCCTTTCCGGGGGTGGGTGTCAGCCTTTGCTCTGCCCGCCCAGGTCTTGGCTCAACACACTCAGGTGAACAATCCCACTTAGTGAGGGGCCGCGTGGGGCCTTTTCCAGCAGACGGTGGCCCTCCGCCCCATCTTATCTCTTCGACCAAAAGTACTTCGAGGTCTGAGTGTGTCAGCTTCCTGGAGGCACTTGATTTGTGAAACGTGATGAAACCCCCACTGCATCGTTTGGGAAATCACAAGGACCAAAGAGGCCAGCCCTTCTCACCGTGGTGTGAGCCAGCCGCCACTTCGCTTTAGTGTTCAGAGCTTGACCGCCTTCTTTCCTCCTTTCGTGAAGAACGGGACCAGGAGCATGGTGTGACCCCCTCACGGGAACTGGACCCTCTTCCCAGCCCTCCCTGAGATGGGCCAGGCCAGGTTCTGCAGGGGATCCGGAGGCCTCTTGTCCTGGGCTGGGTCACCAGGAAATTGCCCCTCCTGCACATCGCATTGCTTTTAAGTCACCAGGCATTTGTTCCCTTCGGTGTGGCCCAGAGGTAGACGACAGAATGCAGATGCCTTCCCCACGGAGCTGGCTGGACGGCTGCCTCGAGTTGACTTCGATGGGAAGACCCTTTCCGGGGGTGGGTGTCAGCCTTTGCTCTGCCCGCCCACCCTCCCTTTCACGGGCCCCTCGTGAAAGGCGCTTCCTGTCCCCTATGACGGCGGTCCTCTCCTGGTGCCCAAAGACAGCCAGGCCCACTCGCAGCAGAATACTGGAAGCCCGCTCCTCGGAAGTCTGCTAGAAACCTGCATCTCCAGCCCTCTCCTGGTGCCAGCAGCCCCGTGCCTCCTGGGATCTGGTCCCTCCATAGAGGACGGCACAGGGCTCGGGCTTGGCTAGCGGTGGCTGTTTGGTCTCAGTGTGGTGGTTCGTGGTCCCAGGCTGTGGTCAGGGGAGATGGGGGTAGAGTCCCCACAGCTAGAGGACTTGCACCTGAGGTGATTTGCTGATGACCTTGCTTAACGAGTGGCTCTGGCCGGAATGGACATGGCCTGACCCAGCCGACCACATGGCATGTCCGATGTGAGGTTGCACACCAACACCGCCCTGGGTGTCGGGAAAGGCCGGGAGCGGACGGCCCGTGACGTTCGTGTGCGGATTGCACGCCGCCTGCGGGCCTTGGCCGTTGGGACAGCAGCAGCTTCCTTTTTGTGTTTGCACTGGTTGTTTATACGTAACCTTAGCTAATTCCACTGTGTATATAAATTGTATTTTTTTAATTTGTAAAATCCTATTTTTATTTGAACTTTTAGAACTTGGAAGTTCTCATTATAACCTTACCACGTCGGAATAAAACGTCTCCATCGGTCTCCTTTAGCCTGTCTCCACAGTGTTCTTTAAAGTGGTTTTTTTGTCTTACACCCTCTTACTAACCTGTAAGATGGCAAGCTAGGAAGTAGCTTCATAGTCTCAGCTCTTCCTCAGTTTCCCGCGGGACTCTCCACTCACAGGGTCCACTCGCTGCCTTGGAAACCAGGCGAGTCCTGTGGATCCTGGCAGACACCACAAAGTCACCCCTCCTCCCAACCTCCCTTCTCACTGACACTGTCAGACCTTATTACTGATGCTCTTCTCTTGTAAACACGGCCTGTCCCTTCCCATAGCGGTCGCGGGGAGCCCACAGCGATAGCGGGGAGCCCACAGAGATAACGGGGAGCCCACAGCGATAGCGGGGAGCCCACAGTGATAGCGGGGAGCCCACAGCGATAGCGGGGAGCCCACAGTGATAGCGGGGAGCCCACAGCGGTTGCGGGGAGCCCCCAGTGATAGCGGAGAGCCCCCAGTGATAGCGGGGAGCCCACAGCAGTCGCGGGGAGCCCATTTATATTCCTGACAGTGTTGTGTTTAGGAATTTTCCCCACAAACAGATTCCCCTGAGAACCAACCAGAGGAAATGAAGTCGATGCTGAGCCTGTAGAGGTCTGGCCTGTGGCAGCTTCTGCCGGTACCATGTGCCGTTGCTTTGTGTTCACTTCGGGTCTTGCCAGAAACGTGCCTTTTTCTCTAACTGATCTGCTTCGAGCTGCCATTCCAGCAGCGGGAGAGTGGTCTCATGCGGTCCCCTTCACCTCCCCCACGTTGCCTGTTTCTGGAGCACTTTCTGTGTATTTGGCACTTTGAGGCAACCCACTGCATCATGGTGACACCTTGGGAGTATGGCCCGCCCACCCTCCCTCCTCCTAGCACCTCCCACTCCCCAGTGCCGGACCTCCAAGGCCAGGTGTGGGCAGACGCTGCTTCCGGTCTCTGCCCTTGTCCTTGTCAGTCTGCTTCCCGGTTGTCTGCCCTCCTGTGCGTGAAGTCCACACAAGGGCCGTCTTTAGTGGAAGAGGTGAGGTTAGAGGTCTTTCCTCGTCTCCACTCCCTACATCATTCACTTCTGGCTTCCCTGTCCCTTGACAGGGAGCCAGTTGCTACATTATTACCCCTTTCCCCAATTTCCACACAAGACCAGGACAAGTGGACTGATATTTACTGAGCATTGACTGCATGTGCTGCTGGGAGTAAATGCCCGAAAGGGGCGGTTACCCTCAGAGAGCTTGCAACCCAGGGGCAGACACAATTGCTACCAAGACAAACTGTCCTATTATAATAGTTATACAGCCTGGCCAGCGTGGCTCAGTGGTTGAGCATCAGCCTATGAATCAGGAGGTCACGGTTCAATTCCCAGTTAGGGCACATGCCCGAGTTGCGGGCTCGATCCCCAGTAGGGGGCGTGCAGGAGGCAGCTGATCAATGATTCTCATCACTGATGTTTCTATCTCTCCCTCTCCCTTCCTCTCTGAAATCAATACAAATGTGTGTGTGTGTGTGTGTGTGTGTGTATAAAATAGTTATACACAAAACACTGCCAGTGAAGTTTAATTTATACTGGGCATATGGTATCAAGGAAGGCTTCAGGGAGGAGGTGGCATTTGCGATGAGCCTTGAGGAAGACTGAGTAGATGTTCCCTGGATAAAGGGTGTTCTGGGTGGAAGGAACAGCATGTATCAGGGCCCAGAGAAGCTGTCGTGTAGGTGTAGGAGGAGTGTCGCAGAAGCTGATCCAGAGAGAGGCGCAGGGAGGTGATGGTGGGAAATGGGTGTGAGAGCTACTCCCTTATGTTGGTGAGCTTAGTGGCTGGTGGTTTCTGCTTAGGACACCTTTTCAGAAGCAGATACAACGGAACTGTCTTCCCCAGGGGCTCCCGCCTCATGAAGTCTACAAGTCCAGGCACCTTGGGCCTGAATTAGTGAAAGGCAATGGCTATTTTTTAAACACATGTTCGCACCCAAAAGGTGCATGAGCTTGCAGTTTGTCAGCATAGCAAACATTTCTTTCTTCACTTTGCTCAGCTTTTAAACCCATTCTTTGCCTACTCTTCTTAAAACAGTAAGTGCAACCCACTCATGGCAGCGGCTGTCTCAAATGGATCAGAAAATGTAGTGCCCTCCTTCTATGAATGTGCCTTTGCTAAAAAGCTGTAACCAAAAAGTACTAGGGGTGCAAACTGTCTATTGCATACAAGCTACATTGGGTGTAACCGGAGAAAGGAAAGCGTAGATGCTTAAGTTTTCTTTTTCATAGAAAAGGATCCTGAATAAGAGCAAATCTGAAAAATAAATGCCCTGTTAGTCTCTTGGGGGCTTTTTCAGTATCTGTGATGAGGCTGGAGTGAGAGAGCAGGTTCAGAACTGCAGCTTAAATCCAACCCCCCACCCCCAAAAATAATAGAGGGAAGGAAGAAAGGAAGGAAGGAAGGAAGGAAGGAAGGAAGGAAGGAAGGAAGGAAGGAAGGAAGGAAGGAAGGAAGACATAATTTGTCCAAATCCACTGAATGTACACCACCAAGAATGAACTCTGTGTAAACTATGGAATTTGGGTGACAATGACGTGTCAGTGCAGGTTCATCAGCTAACGAATGTATCCCCCGGTGGGGGGTGTTGATGACGGGGAAGGCGGAGCATGTGAGAGCAAGGGGTCCCTGGGAAATTGGGAAATGTGTCTTTTCTGCTCAATTTCGCTGTGAACCTAAAATTGCTCTAGAAACAAAGTTTATTAATTATTTTTAAAAGGAGGGAGGAAGGCACTGAGCATTCTTCATTCTGACAAAAGGTAAAACGATAAGGAATACCAGGCTGCATTCTTTCGCCGCCCGACCGCCAAACAGAAAGAAATCACACCCACACCGCGCTTTCGGCTTCTGTCCGAGGTGCTGAAGTTTATTCATTTTCAAGCACGGGGTGGGCGAGGCGGGGAAGCCACAGGTAAGCCATCTTATCTACATTTAGCATCAAATGTGAGACATGTCGACAGGCAGCTTGATTAGGGTGCTCGTCACAACTCCACTTGCCGGCGACGAGATGGGACCAAGAGGCGTGGAAGACCCGGGGGTGAGGGTCTGTCGGTCCGCGGGCCCGGCCACTATCTTCGGTACTACAAAGAAAACACAGGCCTGATTAGCGTGGCGGCCTGGCTCCACTGGAAAAGCCGGCTTCATAGGACTGTGCTCACCTCCCACCAGCCCCCACGTCAGCCTGATGATGACCCTCTGAGTTGCACGAACCGATAAACAAGTTGCTCGCTAGACGCTCAGAAGGTCAATCAATTTCAATTGACCTTTGGGATCTGACAGTTCTGGGGAGGAACATCACCTGCCAACCAGCAGTATGATGGCGACTTGGTCCCCTGAGCACGTTAAGTACCCGATGCTCCAGGCAGTAACGTTTTTTCTCAGCAAGCTGTAGCTGAGGATGATGCCACGGTCCCTAGATTCATGGGACAGGCCCCCCCGTTGGGGCAGACATTTCCAAGGGAGTAGCGCCCATGCTGGTCCCTCTCCTGCGGAAGGCGTCCCCGTGGTGGTGGCTTCTAAGATGAGGCGCGAGACTCCACGGAACCACACCTTCCTTCCTCCCCACCCCGTTCCCATCCCCAGTTCCTCTTACCCGGAAGCTGTTGCAGCCCAGGCCGCTCTGGGCTCCGATCCTGTCCATCCTGCCCCCGAAGCAGCTGGACCTCCGCAGGCTGCGAGGGGCAGCGAGCAGCGCCCTCAGCTTGTTTTTCAGGAGGGCGGACCTGTCGGAGGAGTCCCAGGGGCCCCGCCCAAGGGCACCCCCCTCTCTCGGGGCTGGGTTGACTTCCCCCGTCCAGGGAGACATCTCAGGGAGGGGGCTGAGCGCTGCCCCAGCTTCCTCGTTCTGCTCGCTTAGTACTTGGGGGGGCATGACCTCATCTTCTAGCGGCATCTTGTCCTCTAAATGGTCCAGCAAATTCTTTACGAGGGGAAAACACAGGGAACGGATGAGGTCTCACTGACCGGCAGTCTCCCCAAGCCCCCCGGCCCCAGGCCAAGCCCCTACCTTGAAATCCATCAGGTCGGCGTTGGCCACGGAGCTGTACACGGGGTTGGCTCTGGTCTGCCCTGGGAGCTGGACCGCCAGGAGGAGGAGGAAGCTGGCGGTGATGGTGGAGAAGGAGCCCATGCTGGCGGCGGTCAGGGAGTGGTCTGCTGCTGGCTGCCTTCTCTCTCTCCTCTCCGGTTCCCGTCTACTGACCTTCGCTCAGCTCCGTCTCCCGGCTGCTCTGCGCCTCCTCTTTTTATAGCCCCCCCGGCTCTCCGAGAGCGCCAGGGGGACAGAACCCTCCCCATTCTGTCACTTGCCGCGATAAAGCTGCTGCGTGAGGAGCCAGCAGAAGATGCCCTTTTAAAGTTATCGGCCCAGCCGAGCTCTCCACAGCCCCTCCGCCTTGAGCAGCCCCCGCTACCTCCGGGAACCTCAGTGGTGAGAGCCACATTCTTGTTGATTTGCCTCAAGAGGCTCCCACTTCAAAGGTGTGAGAAGAGCAAAAAAGAGTCCTTGGTTATCTCACAGCCATGCGCTGCTTCTGCCTCGGCTGCTCTCTCCCGGGCAACGGGACCCGGTGCCCGGAATCGCCCGATGGTTTGCGGCTCAGCTGTCAGGGCCTCCAAATAAGGGCGGGAGAGGAGGAAGTGGCGGGCGGCCGGCTGCGAGGGACAAATTAGTCCAGATGCTCGCGCCGGCCTCACTCACACCTGACTCATCAGCGCCCAGGGCAGAGCCTCGCCCTCCACGGGGCTGCCCTCCCTGTTGGCAGCTGCTGTCAGCGGTCAGGTGCAATGGGGGTGAGTTTTCTGAGTACTAACTCAGCCGGGGACCAAAGGTGATGAACGCCTGAAGAATTAAGCTCCCAAATATGAGCACCAAGAAAAGTTTGGGGAGCACAGTCATTCCCCTGCTGAGCTCCGCCCCCTGCACCCCCACGGCCCCTTCACGGTGCCAAGGAGACAGGCACGGAGCCAATGCCTCTTTTCATTCTGCTGCTTGAAGGAGCTCAGATTCTTTGAGTTTGAAGCTTGTCATAGTCCCAGGAGACGGATGGTATGGTTCCCGTGGACTGAAGGACAGAACTGAGACTAAGAACTTAGGTCCCTTGCCCAAGGTCATAAGCAGCAGAACCAGGACTTGAACCCCAGGTCTGACAGCAACGCCCATGTTCTTAAGCCATTTCATGGAGACTGTGGCTCCTTAGCACATTGGCTCCTTGCAAGCCCTTTGGTGCAGTCCCTGATGAAATGCACCCTGTTCCCATCTCTCAGGCTGCCTCTGAGCGGCACCTCACCTTCCCCCTGCCCAGGGGCTGCAGCTGTGCGTTCATGGCAGGTGTGTGTGTGTGTGTGTGTGTGTGTGTGTGTATTGTCTCAAGGACAGCGCCACATCCAACCTCCTCCACCTCATTAACACACCTAACACATCTGCACAGGAGCTCAGGAAATGCGTGTTGGTGACCAGCTCCCTCCCAGCCTGACCCTCCCCAGCTGTGCTCACTCCTTGGCTCTCGGGCAGCGAGAGCAGGATGCGGCGGTGGTTTCATTCTGAGAAGGGAGAAAGGAGCCTCTTCAGTCACTGGTTTGGGCCAGACTCAGCTTGAAATCAAAAGGGGTGTCATCCTGAGTAGAAGCTCTGGGGGCAAAGAACCCTCGCATCCTGATGAGCCCCTGGAATGTGCCCAGAGCTTAATTGCTCGGTTTGCAGGGTTATTATTAGCAAAGAGGACTCAGTGAGCAGCCATGCCGGGAGGAACCGGGCTCTGGCTGCGTGCGTCACACGGCGTCTCCTGGAGATGCCCTTTAACACAGGCCTTTGATGCTGGCGAGGACCTCTGGGAGGGTGTCGATCGATCGTGGGGGGTGGCCGCTGAGGGCCCACACTGCCCTCCGTCCTGAGCCACTTCTGGAGTCTGCAGGAGGCCCGAGGAGGAGGAAGTCCTGTCCCAGGTTCCAGAAAGAGAACTCAGAGTTCACCCACCTCCTTTTACTCAAGGGGGGTTCCCTCTCCCAGAGTGGAGCTGGGATGGGCGTCCAGTGTCAGCCGCCGAGTGTCTGGTGAGCCAGGCTTTGTCTGTTCACAGAAGGGACTGGGAGCAAAAGAACATTTTTGCTGCCCTGAGGACTTTGTATAGAACCAACACCACTTCCTGCACTAACGGGACCCCGATAAAACACAGGCAATCCCCAAATACACGTGTTCCCCCAGATCCCAGGAAATCCAGGGGCTTGCGCCTGAAACGGACTTGGTGTTAAGCTTCTCTTCCTTTCCATGCTCCTGCTCAGTTTGGTGGGGAGGGGGTGTATGGAGGAGCAAATATGCAATGGGGTATTTAGGGACCAGCCTGTAAGAGTGAGAGAAGAAGAGCAAAAGGCACAGGAAACCAAATCCACCCCCCCCTCCACCCCCACCTCTCCCACTGGCTGCCAAACCAAAGCCTTTAGTTCCTTACCCCTGGGAAGAAGCCACCGTGTTGGTTGTCTGTTGAATGAACATTGCAAATGGGTGGGAGAGTCCAGAATTGGGGTATCTCCATAGGAGATACTGTGGACAGCTTTGGGGAGCCCTAGGGTCCAGGGGTGTCACACGTGCATAACTGGTATGAGAAGCCCACCCTATTCATGGCACGAGTCTGTCAGACCCAAGTGGTCTAAAGCAGAAGGCCCCGTTGGGAGAAATGGGTAGGACGCTGTTGCATATGGAGGGATGGTTGTTTCTGGCTTTGAACACGATGTTCTGTTCCTTTGGTACAATGTGGAGGTTCTTGGGATGGGAAGCGGGAACGGATCCCCTAGAAAACAAAGCCCAAGGGAAAATTCATTTGCATAAAGCATTATGGGGGTTCTGGTCCAAGGGAAGCAAGAGCGAGGGGGAAAGGGAAGTGAGGTAGTGTATCCGTCAACCATTGCTGCGTAACAAATTACCCCGAACTTACCAACGTCAAAGAGCACACCCTGGCTGGTGCGGCTCAGTTGGTTGGGTGTCACCCCGTGCAACGAAAGAGACTAAGCAGCTCTGAGGCTGTGCATGGCTCAGCTGCAGGACACCACCGCATCCCAGCACCCAGCACGGAGCCGGCACATGCTGCTGCTTTAGCAAAGCATCCACTCATTTTCTGGATGATTGGATCAGTGAGTTTGCCTTTAGTGCCTCTTATACACGCCCTGCCCCACGTACATACGGGCACCTGGCCCTCCCTGGGGGCCTCACGGGGAGGGGGAGTCGCCCTCGGGCTGAAGCATGAAAGTTCTGCTCTCTCCCTGGTGAGGGAAGAACCCGATCAGGAACCGGGGACGAGAGGCCAGTGAGGAAGCTGTACAAGTGGTGAGGGTCTAAGCCAGGACGGCAGCGCAGGACAAGGTACAGGAGATGCCCAGGAGGGAGGGGGTGGACACGGTGCCTGCCTGGGTGGTTCAGCCGAGAAGGGAGCCCAGGAAGGTCTCCAGGGCTCTCATCATCAAGGGCGGGGCCGGGGGCGAAGGTGGAGTCACCCCGAGTGTCTCCTGAACCTGAGACAAGGATTCCAGCAAAAGTCGTTTATTTTGGAGAAAATGCCAGGAAACACCAGGAGAGTGAGGGAGGGACGAGGATACGAAGGAAGTCAGTGACCACCTGGGGCAACTGGAGCTTCACCCTCCCTCCCCGCAGGGAACTCTGGGAACCAGGCTCAGATGGGTCCCACCTGGGAATCCAGGGCGCTGGGCTCTGTAAGCACCAACTCCTGCCGGATGCTGGTTGAGTGCACCTCCTGCCTGCCCCAGGGGAGCCCGTGGGCTCTGGCAACCAGCGGAAAGCGGGAACTGCTGGCCTTGGCTGGTGTGGCTCAGTGGAAAGAGCGTCGGCCCAGGGACTGAAGGGTCCCGGGTTCGATTCCGGTCAAGAGCACGTGCCTCAGTTTCCAGCTCGGTCCAGCCCTGGTCAGGGCGCACCGGAAGGTAACCAATCCATGTCTCTCTCTCTGTCTCTCCCCCTCCTTCCCACTCTCCCTAAAAATCGATGAGAAAATATCCATGGGTGAAGATTAACAAAAAAATAATAAAATAAAATGGGGGTGGGGGTGGGGGAGAAAGTGCAAACTGCTGAATGGAATTGCGGCCGGGTGCCCTGAGGCTGAGAGGGCAGGGACAGTGCCCAGCAGAGGGGAGAGCACTCCGGGCTCAGGGCTGGGAGCCCAGGTCCCAGGACAGGCACCTCGTTTGGGCTCAGAAATGCTTCAGGCAGCTGCCTGGGGCTGGCTCCTGACCCCGTGGGAGAAACAGGCCACTCCGGGGATCAGACTGATCCTTAAAGCTGTGCGTGAAAAATCCGAGGGACCCAGGGACAGAAGGCTGAGAACCACACCCTGAACAAAGACAAATGGCCAAGTTCATGATTTTGTTTAGCTCTGGCTCTGCAGGAAGAGAAATGCCTTTTTTTCTTTTCTTGCTCAGAAGGGTCAAAGTTGCCCCAGGGAGGAGTGGTCTGAGCACACCTGGAGAAGGTCACAGGTGCAGGCTCAGGGACCAGATAAAGCACCCAGGCCCGAGGCTGTCCTGGTTCTTAACATTTGCAGCCCAGCACAGCCTGTCCTTCCCCCACCGAACCAGCACGGGCCAGCCCTCCCTGGGTGCGTTTCCACCAACACATCTTTCTGGGAAGATTCAAGGGACAAGCCTCCCTGGAGATGTGTCATCCGGCAGCTTCTTCGTGGGAGGAGGTTGGCAATAGGGAAGTCAGGGAGGTTATGGCCACGGTTAGAGCTATGAGGGGGCACAGGTTAAGGAGGCTGGTTTTATGGGGCATCACAGATCGTGTGTGTGCCGCCATGCTGCCCACAAACACCAAACACAGAGGGCGCTCCATGAGCGAGCGGTCAGTTCATTGGGGACCTCAGCCCCCCCGCCCCCGTCACATGTGGCTCCTTCACAGTTGCTCAGGGTCCTCTTTCCTGGAACCCCGCAATGATGGATCATATCGTACAGACGCCACCACCGCAGCCCTGCTGATGGGAGAGCAGGCCCACCTGGGAGGACTGTGAAGGCCTGGCTGGGTGTTGTGGGAGGGGTTTATCTTCATCATCTGCGCAGGGAAGAAAGGGAGCAGTGGCACCAAATGAAACTACCATCCCCCCAGCAAGCCTGGTTCACCGGCGTGGGGAGGCCAGGTGGTGCCGTGGTTAGGGGCCTGGGTGCCGGGGCCAGGCTGGGAGGGCTGGAATCCTGTCTCGGCCACTCACTCACTTCGTGACCCTGAGCAAATTCCATCACCTCTCTGTGCCTCGGTTTCCCCATCTGTAAAGTGGGAGGTAACTAGAATTCTTCATAGAGATGTTGTCAGGAACATAGGGGAAGCTGGCTCACCATTTTATGGGCAAGTGAGTTGCTCCTAAGGCCTCATTTTATAGCTCTCAGTAGATCTCATTAGGTAGCCATGATCTCTGGTGCACAGCGGGTCACAGTGAGAAACAGCACAAAGACCCACTCCTTCCCTTTCTCTCAAAGACACGTCGGTGAGACGAGCAGAATGACTGTGCGAGTGCAGTTCGAGGCCAGAGCTCCAAGAGAGAGCAAGGCGGACGAGTCCCTAGGGTCTGCGCTCAAATCTCAGCACGGGCACTGAGCGGCTGCCTGCTGACGGTAGGACAGCTTCCTTTTTCCGGGTCTCAGTGTTCTCATCTGTAAAATGGGTGTTATAACAATCTGCCTCCTTTGCTGAGTTGGGTCATAAGAGGAATGGACCCCAGAACCTGAAAAGCAGGTGCAGGTTCAGCAGCGTGGCCTGGGATGCCTAGAATGCAGGGTGCGGGGCGGAGGGGTGCCCCCAGAAGACAGGGCCGGGACCCCTCCCGGGACCCCCTGCTGACTGAGGCAGCACTGTAGGATTCTGGTGCTTGTCTCCTCTTCTGCCTGAATATGAGGGGCTTCTCTCTCTAGGGCAGAGAGGAAGTGATGCCGCAGGGCCCAGGGGAGGGGCACTCTGAAACGCTGGGCCTCTTGTTCGACTCTGCGAAGCTGGAGTGTTTGGGAAATGAAAATACTGTAAAACTCGGGGGTTTTGAAGGCATCTTTCAGATGATGTCATGAATTGAAGGCATGAAGCTGGGGTTTGGGGGAGGATGGAGGGCTCACCCCCGTTCAGGAGTGCAAATGAGATGTGTTTTGGCACTTGTGCACAGGCACGCGCACACACACACACACTCTCTCTCTCTCTCTCTCCGCCCCTAATCTCGGAGGTATTAGCTTAGACCAGTGGTCGGCAAACTCATTAGTCAACAGAGCCAAATATCAACAGTACAACGATTGAAATTTCTTCTGAGAGCCAAATTTTTTAAACTTAAACTATATAGGTAGGTACATTGTTATTAACTTAATTAGGGTACTCCTAAGGCTTAGGAAGAGCCACACTCAAGGGGCCAAAGAGCCGCATGTGGCTCGCGAGCCGCAGTTTGCCGACCACGGTCTTAGACCTTCTGGAAACGGCAGGCACCAGGGAGAGGGCCTCTGATGGAATCGCAGGCAGAGGAAAGACCAGTGGGACACACCCTCAGGCTGCACAAACAGTCTCTGGGAAGTGTCCCAATTGCTTGAGGTATTTCTAGACATTTCAGAGCATGAAGACTCTTAAAGGAGAAAAGAGCCTCCCGCCCGGCGGCGTGGCTCAGTGGTTGAGTGAGCGTCGACCTATGAACCAGGAGGTCACGGTTTGATTCCCGGTCAGGGCACATGCTTGAGTTACAGTCTCAATCCCCAGTAGGAGATGTGCAGGAGGCAGCCGATCAATGATTCTCATCATTGATGTTTCTATCTCTCTCACTCCCTCTCCCTTCCTCTCTGAAACCAATAAAAATATATTTTAAAAATAAATAAAGCAGAAAAGAAAAGAAAGCCTCCCCAACACCCCCTTGCTTGCCCAGCGCTTGAGGCTGTGTCCCCACCAGTAAGACACCGTTGGGACCTCCAAGCAAACACGGAGTTTGGGGGTTGTTGTTGTTGTTCGGTGCTTTTGGTTGTTTTATGATGAATTATTTTGAATACACGGAGACAAGTCAATTTCCAAAGAAAAAGCTTTAATGTTGACTTTACCTCATCATGGAAAATTAGGGCTCAAAGGTAAGAACCGTCTTATATAAAACAATCCAATAAATTAAGAAATAATAAATAAATAGGAGTTGCTTCAAAGGGGACCAGGGGGCCGATGGGGACCAGGGGGTCGATCGGGACTCGGGCGTAGATCTCTGCGGCCAGGACTTGCTCCTAATGCCTCTTCAGCACTGCGGGGGGAGAGGGTGGTGATGGTGTTGGCGAGGGAGACAGGCGGGTCCGAGCTTCTCCCCGAGCGCCATCCCTGCCACCGCCGTGCCCGCCCCGTGCTCAGCTGATCTGGATGTTTGAGGCTTTGGAATAATCCATCTCTCGGATGCTCCGTTTCCTATCTGTAAACGGGATTGTGGCCGCCCTGGTGACCCCGCCCTCAGTCTTTGCAGCTACAAACAGGTGAGGAAAACCAGGAGGAAAATATTTAGGGCTCTTTCTGCTCCAAGGAGGGGCTGTCAGGTAGGACTGAACTCCACCCGGAAGCATTTCTGTGCTCGTGACAGCAGAGGCAGGTGGTGGGTGCAAGCTGGGTGAGTCTCGTGGGCTTGGTCATGACTGGTGTCCACAGGGATAGTCCCAGAAAGGCCCCCCTTGGCCCTGAGGACCGTCAGCAAGAGGGAGTGATGTCCAGGTGGCCCTTTCTCAGGGTGTGGTCCCAAGAGACACCATACCCAGGTGTGACTGCATTGGTGGAACCCACGGTAATGGGGGTGGGGGGGTGGGAGGGAGCTCACCATTGCAGCCCAGGCCAGTGGAGAAGCCGATCCGGTCCATCCTGCCCCCGAAGCAGCCCGAGTCATGCATCCTCTTGGGGCTCTGGAGGACATGGTCACGGGGCCCAAGGCCGGCAGCAGAAGCTGCCTGCCTGGCCGCTCCAGCTGCTTTAGAACTGCGTCCTTGCTGGAGGGGCTCCAGGGCGGTCTGCTCCTCCTGCTGCTCCCCAACTGTGCCCGGAAGATGGTCCCGCAGCTCCTGCAATGGATGGGAAGAGCCCGAGCCTCAGGAACCCTCACCTGAGCCCAACCACCCTCGATGGTGCCCAAGTGAACCGACCACTTGGGTACAGGGTCCTGGCTCCCAATCTCGCCACTTTCTGGTTCCCAAGGTGACCTCTGTGACGGTAGGCGGAGACCTGCTCGTTTAGGCTGCCCAGTATCCAGTCCTGAGGCCTGTATGCAGCCCTGCTCACCTGGACTCTGGACAGTTCCAAGGGGGGGCCTGGGCTAGGGCCACCCAGCGGGTGCGAACGACCTCCTAGCGGCATCAGGTGCAAGAACAGAAGGAGCAAGAGCGCCCTGGGCAGCCCTGTCTGCGGGTCCATGTTGCTGGAGAAGCGGGCAGAAGCTGCTGCTGCTGCTCTGTCGGGGTTTACCGGCTCACCTCCCGTTCCTCGGGCGGGCACTCTCCTGGATCCGCCCGCACCCAGGGCCTTTTATCCCGAGCCTCGAGCCTCGGTGCCCACAGGCCCTGCCCTCTGGGGTTATCTCTGATTTATCAGTCACATTCCCACCCGCTGAGCTCAGGGCCGGGGAATGCACCCCTCAGTGCCTGGGACACGACTCACCAGGGCTGGAGGCAGAGGAGAGCAGGCCTTGTATAGAAATGGGCCTTGCTGGGGAGGGGAAGGCAGGAGCGGGGTGGTGGGGGGGTGGGGGGATCTCCTCACCTCCCCTTCCATTTCCCTGCAAAAATCCCGGGACCTTAGAGTGGCGCTTTCCCCTTCCCTCCCCACCCACAACCATTCCTGGAAAGGGAAGGGAGGACGCCAGCTTATGGGGGCCCTACACAAGTGAGGGTGCAGAGGTGACTCAGAGCGAGAACAGCCCCAGCAACACCCCACCGCTGCAGCGCATCTTCCCTCGACGCCAGTACCTTTGCTCTGATCTCCAGCCTGTGGGTCTCCCCTGCGCCCTGATCGCTGTCCATGGTGCTGATCTCCCTGAGCCAATTCAACGCAAGAGGTCTTCCTCCAGCAACGCAGGTCCAGCCAGAAAGACAAGTGTGGGGCAGGGACAAGACCCCCCCGCCCCCACCCACACACACACACCCACAACCTCTGCACTAGGATGCCAATTCTCCAATGTCACCTCAGTGAAAGCCTGGGTGTGACAAGGAACTTCTGGAATGCTGACCCTGCTTCCAACCCTTAAAGGGTAGAGCTGATTTGGCTGGAATTTTGAGAGGCAAGGCCTAGAGATGAAGTCATCCAGAAATGACTCCCGGTGCCAACACCTCTTCTCCGTCACCAGGCCAACGTATAACGGAAAAGGCAGGGATAACGGGGGATGGTTATCTGTTGGGTGGGGTCCTGGAGGTGTGAGGACTGCCCTCCCTCGTGCCTCCCGGGGCTGCTCATCTGTGGTCTAATTCCCGTTAGCAGCAGCCGGTCAGGACCTCTCCTCTGCGATCACAAATGAGGCTGCGAAGAGAAGCGGCCCTGGGAAGAGACACAGCAGATTAACCCCCTGAAAGTACGCGTGACCAGAGTCACCACCCCTTCCAGATGACCCGCGTTAACAAGCGGCAGGCTGAGGGGGCCGTGTCACCCAGGAAGGCAGGTGGCTTGTGACAGAAGTGGAGAGAGGGCGTCACGGGGCAGACGCTGTGGCTTCTAAGCAAATCTTGCCTTTTAAAAAAAAATAGCGCCTGCCAGGGACAGAGTGACAAAACTACTGCTATTGTTTAGAAATGGGCCTATTTTTGTTCTATTGAGATCTTCCCCTGCGACCTCCCCTAAGATCACCCTTAAAACCCTTAGGACTGAGGACCCAGCACGCTCTCCCTCCTGGTAGCACACCAGCGGGCCCTTCCCCCTGTCCCTCCCCCTCGTCCTCTCTTCCTCCAGGTGTGTTACCATAACCTTCCTGGCTCCCAAGCTCCAAGGGCCCTTCCTTTGCCTCTATAATTCATTTCCCTACGCCCATCTCTTCTGTGAATTACTTCTACTTCTGTGCTTTACCAAATAAATTGCCTCATAGTTTGGGTCTTGGCTCTGAATTCTTTTCTAGCCAGAACCCAAGAGCCAAGGTTGCTGAACCCAGGTCCGGTCTGACCCCATAGGTCTAACACCCGGCGCAGTTCCCATCATACAACAGTTGGACACTTAGTTGGACTTAAGCTTCCTGGGACTGATTTTGTCGGTGACCTCTGCTTTCTCCTTCTCCACCCCCTCTCCCTCCTCCTCCTTCCTTCTTCTTCTTGTTACTGAATCCTTTAAGCCTCCCTCCCCAGCTGCTCCCTCCTACAGACTGGCAATGGCAGAGTAAATCTGCTGGAACTGGCGTTTGGGGCTCACAGGTAATTTGTTGGTTGTGTTCTCTGTCTCGTAGTACTGCTGAAGGCGTGAGTCATGTGTGGTTTCATTCCCATTCTTTGTTGACTTTATGTGTGTAGATGCATTAACTCAGTTAATCCATTTGATGGACACATTTCCTTGATGACTAATGGATACAGGCAGTCCCCAGGTTACGTCGGACTCTACGTACATCGTTTTGTAGTTACATCACCATCTCCCATTTATTTATATATTTTTAAAAAGTTCCGTCGCCCTAACCGGTTTGGCTCAGTGGATAGAGAGTCGGTCTTCGGACTGAAAGGTCTCAGGTTTGATTCCGGTCAAGGGCATGTACCTTGGTTGCGGGCACATCCCCGGTAGGGAGTGTGCAGGAGGCAGCTGATCGATCTTTCTCTCTCATTCTCTCTAAATGTTTCTAACTCTCTATCCCTCTCCCTTCCTCTCTGTAAAAAATCAATAAAATATATATATTTTTTAAAAAGTTCCATCATTTCGACGTATATGTGCTTTATGTGCTTTATGTTTTTATTATTTAGTTACCACAAGGTCAGGAATTGTTACCTTTCTTTTAAATTTTTTTTACTGTTTCACTTCATTACTGCTGTGTATGTGCTCCATGTGAGTGATGTAGGTGCTTATGTAGGCTTACGGCGAAAATCGAGTTACGTGGCACCGTAGGAACCGATCTCCGATGTAACCCAAGGACCTACTGTAGTTGCCTTTTGTGCTGGAAATCTTCAGGTCCACCCTTCGTCCTCTCCACCCGGCTCAGTGCCCGGGAGGCTGACTTCTATGGCTTATGCATAGACTGGCTTATGGTTCTCCAGCCTCATGTTGGATTCAACCAGTGG
Organism: Myotis brandtii; assembly: GCF_000412655.1. Lineage (NCBI taxonomy): Eukaryota > Metazoa > Chordata > Mammalia > Chiroptera > Vespertilionidae > Myotis > Myotis brandtii. Next base: position 2,215,478 of record NW_005365764.1, read on the forward strand.
TAGGGGAGCAGCAAAATGCAGACATACATTTTCATCTCGCTCGGGTATATACTTAGGAGTGGAACTGGTGACTCAGATAGTAACTTTACATTCAATCATTTGAGGAATTCATATATAATTGTCATATCCATCTCAATATTCCTAAAGAACTGTGGTATTTATCTTCTTAAATGGTCACTTTATAGTCCACTGAATTTCATATCCTTAATATAATTATTTTCTAAGTAGGTAAATAGTGCCTAGATGTTTTGTTGATCTAAATTTTGCAGCGATAGCCCTGGCCACTGTGCCTCAGTAGACTGGGCGTCATCCTGTGTACCAGGAGGTTGCCAGTTCGATTCCTGATCAAGGGCACGTGCCCAGATTGCAGGTTCCATTCCCAGTAGGGGACATGCAGGAGGCAGCCAACCAATGTGTTCTCTCTCTCCCTCTCCCTCCCTCTCTCTCTAAACATCAATAAACGACTCTTTAAAAAAATTATGCTGCTTTAAACATCTTGAAATGTGCAGGCTCTTTGTCCTTTCAGATCAGGGTTCTTCAACCTTGACCCTACAGACACTGGGACCAGATCAGTCTTTGTTGGGGCAGGGTTGGTGGGGAGGGCTGTCCTATGGACTCAGCAGCATTCCTGGCTTCTGCACCCTCACCCAATTGTGACGACCAAAAATGACTCCAGACGATGCCGAACGTCCCCTCGGTGCTGTAGGCGGCAGGAACGGCACCGCTGTTAGACCCATGGGGTCAGACCAGACCTGGGTTCAGCAACGTTGGTACTCGGGTTCTGGCTAGGAAAGAATTCATAGCCAAGACCCAAACTATAAGAGAACATTTATTTGGTAAATCTCAGGGGTAGGGAAAGTAATTCCTGGAAGAAATGAGCTTAGGAAACAAGTTATAGAGGTAAAAGGAAGGACCCTTGGAGCCTGGGAGTGAGGAAGGTGATGGTACACGCACCTGGGGAGTCATCGAGAAGAACAAGCACTTACTGGCTTAGATCCCGCGGACACTGTGGAAATGGGGGAGCGGGGGGAAGGGAAAGGTTTTAAGGGTGATCTCAGGGGAGGTCCCAGGGGAAGATCTTAATAGAATTCTCAGCAGCTTTCCCGGTGTGTCCTTTCAGGGTCTAGGTCTTCACTGATTGACTGGTGGGCCCCAGGGCAGGGGGTCCTTATCCAATGCAGCTGGTCCTGAGGTCAGCCATTGGGTCGCTGGTCTGGTTGGGTCAGCTCTAGGCCCAGAGAAGCATTTATTTGGTAAATCTCAGGGGTAGGGAAAGTAATTCCTGGAATAAATGAGCTTAGGAAACAAGTTATAGAGGTAAAGGAAGGGCCCTTGGAGCCTGGGAGTGAGGAAGGTGACGGTACACGCACCTGGGGAGTCATCGCGAAGAACAAGCACTTACTGGCTCAGATCCCACGGACACTGTGGAAATGGGGGAGGGGGAGGGGGAGGGAAGGGAAAGGTTTTAAGGGTGATCTCAGGGGAGGTCCCAGGGGAAGATCTTAATAGAATTCTCAGCAGCTTTCCCGGTGTGTCCTTTCAGGGTCTAGGTCTTCACTGATTGACTGGTGGGCCCCAGGGCAGGGGGTCCTTATCCAATGCAGCTGGTCCTGAGGTCAGCCATTGGGTCGCTGGTCTGGTTGGGTCAGCTCTAGGCCCAGAGAAGGTCACCCTGGGGGCAAGCTCCCACCCTACAGTTGTCCCTTGCTTGGCACCTGGGGCTTCCCACCCTGGTGGCCTCTGTACTTGGCACATGGTCCTTGCTCTGCTCATAACTGCCTACCACATGGAGGATAAAGGCACTCCATTGAGAGCCACTGTTTTAGATATTTTACTCAAGATGAAGGCCCAAGAATGAGGATGAGTGAAAGGCTTCAGCACGTTCACAGGTCTCTGTGCTAACCAGCTACCCTCCAGCAGTCTTTGTCGCAGGAGAATGGAGTCAGGAGTCCTGGAAGCCATGGGGGCATCTGGGAGAGAGTCCTCTCTTCGTGTGCAGGGCAAAGAGTGGCTTCCCACTGCTGCTGGCACACCTGTAGGGGGCGCCTTCCACTTCGCAATCCCTGGCCGGTGCACATCTCCAGGCTGACATTGCTCATGGAGAGTATGACGTGAACGCGGCAGCCTCTAACTCGAGGGGGCCATTGAGAAGAACAAGCACGTACTGGCCTAGATCCTGCGGACACTCTGGAAATGGAGAAGGGGAGGGAGCGAAGGAGCAGAGAGAGGGCGCAGGACAGAGCGGGGAGCCAGCCAAGCCTGGGGGGTCACATTCATGAATGGCTTGGAGTGGGGGGCTCACGTGAGGACGAGATCATGAATGGCTGTCCCAGAACACCCACGTGAGGGCTATTAATAGAGCTGTTGCCCAAGGGGACACTCTGTGCTTGGGGAGGGTCAGGCCTGAGCAGGGCCAGGACTGGGTGTGCGAGAAGCAGGCCCTCTGACAGCCCCCCACCCCCACCGGAAATGCAGGAGGCATTGGCAAGGCACCGATGCCCTCTGGCTGGCTCTTGTCCCCTGACACGAGTGTCCAGGGAAGTCCGCCATCCCCATGCAGGCTCGGAGTCCCAGGCCCTCCCAGGCAAGCTCCGACCTCCTGGACATGGGTGGGAGCCGGGAGCTGTGTTCCCCCATTTAAAACGCTGTGTCGAGCTGTGTGAGGGACGGAGAAAGTAGCCAGGCGTGACAGGAAAGGCATAAAGGGGCATTATACCGGGTTGAACAATGTTCCCCAAAATGCATGGCCACCCAGAACCTCAGAAAGTGACCTTTACTAGGACATAGGATCTTTACAGATGTTGTTAGTGTTAGGGTCGCCGAAGGAGGAACACGGGAGGCCGACAGTGGTCCGGGATTCCAAATGCATTAGATCATCTGCAGACCCGATGGGATGAGCCCCCACGTGGGTCAGCACCCAGGGATGGGGAAGCAGAGGTGTTGAAGGACTCTAGGGGCCGGGCTTTATCAGCAGGGACTCTCTGGGTGGGTCCAGATCCTGGGGAAGTCTGGAGGGGAAGGTTAATGGTCTTAGCAAGTGGACTGTAGTCTAAGTAAAAGGCAATATTGGTTGTGAAATGGCCTAAAGGTCAGTTCCCAGGGGAGGGGATATCAGTCGATTCAATTATTTGATCAGACCTAACCATCAGTTAAGATGAGTCATACTGAATTCGGAGGGCCCTACATCCAATATGGTTGGTGTTCTTCTTAGAAGAGGAGAGACACAGACACAGACAGACAGAGAGAAAGCCATGTAAACACTGAAGCAACCTGGCCCTAGCCGGCTTGGCTCAGTGGATAGAGCTTCGGCCTGCGGACCGAAGGGTCCCAGGTTTGATTCCGATCAAGGGCACCTCGGTTGCAGGGCTCTGGTCATGGCATGTGCAGGAGGCAAGCAATCAATGTGTTTCTCACATCAATATTTCTTTCTGTCTTTCCCTCTCTATTCCACTCTCTAAAAATCAATGGAAAAATATCCTCGGTGAGGATTAAAAAAACAGAAAAAACATAAGCAGCCTGGCCAGTGTGACTCAGTTGTTTGAGTATCCTCCCTCGCAGCAAAAGGTTGCGGTTCAGCCCTAGCCGGTTTGGCTCAGTGGATAGAGTGTCGGCCTGTGGACTGAGGGGTCCTGGGTTCAATTCTGGTCAAGGGCACATGCCTGGGTTGTGGGCTCCATCACCAGTGTGTGTGTGGGGGGGTGCAGGAGGCAGCCGATCAATGATTCTCTCTCATCATTTATGTTTCTATCTCTCTCCTCCTCTCCCTTCCTCTCTGAAGTCAATAAAAATATATTTTTTAAAAAGTCTTATGAATTATTGTTTACATAAGAAAGCTACCAACTTGTATATAGATTTTTGAAATTTCTACTTACTGTTTTAAAACTTTTGTTAATTTCTCCCAATATCTGTAAAAAAAAAATCTTGCCTCTTTATTGTCAATATTTTCATTACTTTTATGCTGGCCAGTGTGCTCAGTGGTTAGAGCATTGGCATGCACACTGAAGGGTCGAGGTTTTGGTTCCTAGTCAAGGGTATATTCACTTAAAAACTTAACTCAAGTAATGTATGTTATCAAATAATCATTCCTTTAATTTATTAATATAATGAAGTTAGTGAGTTATTCTAATTTTGAACAATCCTTGTATTCTTAGAACGAACTCTTTCCTAGTTGGTCATGTTATTTTAAATATAATTTTATTGATTTCAGAGAGGAAGGGAGAGGGAGAGATAGAAACATCAATGATGAGGGCAATCTGGGCATATGCCCTGACCGGGAATTGAACTGTGACCTCCTGGTTCATAGGTTGACACTCAACCACTGAGCCACACTAGCAGGTTAGTTGGTCATGTTCTTAAAGAACTAATTTGATTTCACTTGTAAAAATATTTTTCTCCCCAAGTTTTTTTTCCCCCCATCAATATTTGCACGTCTGAACTGTAGTTTTTGTTTTTATTTTGTCAGGCTTTGGAATCAAGATTATTCTGGCTTTGTAAAACAAACCGAGAGGTTTTCTTCGTTGTCCATGCTCTAAAATAATTTATACATCTATCTATACATATAAAAGGCTAATATGCAAAGTGTCCCCTTGGGAGTTTGATCGCTCACTATGAAGTGCGCTAACCACCAGGGGGTGGTGCGGAACATGGCGGGTGACCAGCGGTGGCGGCAGGGTGCTCAGGGAGGGAGAGGAGGCAGGTAAGTGGGGAATCTGATCAGCCCTGATTGCTGGCCAGGCCTAGGGACCCTACATTTTGTGCACTGGGCCTCTAGTTATAATTATAGGTTGCTTAAAGGGTTAAAAGGATCCACCTATGGAATTATCTGATCTGAATACTCTTGACATTTAAAAAAATTTCTTCATGTTGTTGTTCACTTATGTGTTATATATCTCTTGTTGATTTTACTCTAGTAATTTATCCTACAAAATTATTCATTTTTTATTTAGGCTTTCAAATTTACTAACAGTAACGTAGAAAAGTCTTTAAATTTCTTCCACATTTTAAATGTCTGAAGGAAATCTAGAATTCCCTTCTTTTTTCTTTATTAGGATGGCTAGTAGTTTATCTCATTGGACCTATCAGAGAATTAGCACTTGGATTTACTTGTAACTTCTACTATTCTGTTGTCTCTCTCATCGTTGATGTTTCCCTCTCTCTTTCCCTCTCCCTTCCTCTCTGAAATCAATAAAAATATATTTTTTTAAAAAATCATCAGAGAGAATAAAATGCTGTTGTTGTTTTAAGCCAGTAAGTTTGGGGTATGTGGTGGACTAAAAAATATATTAATACTTTTCCTCCCACCTTCTAAATTCTTCTAGCTGGGCTAACAATAAAATTAACAGAGACAGTACATTAACACGAAAAAAATCAAAGTTTTTTTTACATGTGCATGGGGAATTCACATAAGCATGAAAATTTCAAAAAGTCAGTGAGGCAACATTGGGTATATAAGACATTTTGTACAAAGGAAAAAAGTGGGGGTGGGGTATTAGATTTTAGAAGTGAGAATGGATGATGTACAGGTTGGTAGGCAACTCAAAAACAATGGGACACAGTGGGTATCTATCTAACAGACCCCATAGGCCCACACGCATCCTTCTGTCTGGGTGACCTCCTGTCACCGACACAGCTCAGCTGCTGTCCACCTCAAAAACAAACAAACAAGCCCTAACTGGTTTGGCTCAGTGGATAGAGCATCGGCCTGCGGACTGAAGGGTCCCAGGTTCGATTCCGGTCAAGGGCATGTACCTTGGTTGCGGGCACATCCCCAGTCGGGGGTGTGCAGAAGGCAGCTGATCGATGTTTCTCTCTCATCGATGTTTCTAACTCTCTATCCCTCTCCCTTCCTCTCTGTAAAAAAAAATCAATAAAATTTATTGAAAAAACAACAACAAACAAGAATGAAAGTGACTTTGAAAATCATCCATTTCCAACCACCTTGGAAATAAATAGAAAATAATGAAACGGGGGCCCACAGAGGTGAAGCCATCGGTCCTACTTACACAACCGGCTTCTTGCCTCCCTCCTTCCCTTCTGTGGACAAAAAGGGGCCACACCCTACGCCTGACAAGCTCAGGGGAGGCCAGCATGGCAGGCCCTGCACACTCAGGGGCTGGAAGTAACCACATAGGATGTTCTGCACATAAGAATCCCTAACTAAAGTGAGTCATGGTGGGCAGTCCCACCCTCGGCTGTAGCTCCCTTGACAAAGGCCAGCCTTGACCTTCGAGAGCCTGTCTTTTATCTTCTGCATCTAAGATGAACTGTCCGAGGAATCCCTTCTCCAGAGACCTCAGGGTTCACCCACGCACCAGAGTAGAGACCACAGAAACCTCCCTGTTACCTTGTTCCCTGAATACCACCTCCATGTCCTGTCAATGTCAATGAACTATCCTGTACCTCCCCCCGCCCCTGCCCAATGCAATGTCAAAGTATGTGTCTCTCCATGTTACTCCTTATCCAAACCCAGAGATTCTGCTTTGCCTTCTCCTGCCCCCTCGACCTACCCCCAGTGGATTTCATGGAACCCCCTTACGTCTCCTGCGTTGATCCTATCGAATGTATAAAATAAGCTGTAAAGCTGCCTTCTCCGGAGCATTTTCTCAGTCCAGTCAGATTTTGCTTTCTGGCCATTGTCATCAGTTTGGCTCAAATAAACTCAAAAGTTCCACCCTAACTGGTTTGGCTCAGTGGATAGAGCCTCGGCCTGCGGACTGAAAGGTCCTAAGTTCGATTCCAGTCAAGGGCATGTACCTTGGTTGCGGGCACATCCCCAGTAGGTGTGCAGGAGGCAGCTGATCGATGTGTCTCTCATCGATGTTTCTAACTCCCTATCCCTCTCTCTTCCTCTCTGTAAAAAATCAATGAAAATATTAAAAAATAATAATAAAACTCGGAAGTTTTCTACAGGTTTGGACGTTTCTTATGTCGACACCTCCCTCCCGTGCCCAGATACACACCAGGAGGTTTACCCTGCAAACAAGGCGGTGCTTTCTGAGCGCGTCCCCCGTGCTGTGGATGCTTCCACGTGCTGAGGCCATCACCTCTCTCCCAGCGAGGATGGACGGGCACATCTGGCTCACCAGTGTTCACGTTTATGACACTGGCACAGGGAGGCCAGGTGCCCTGCCCAAGGTCCGTGGCATGTAAGTGGTGGTGCCAGCCTGGGGTCTCACTCACCCCACTGCGCAGTCCTCGGGCGCTGCTGGGCTGGGCCCTGAGATGCTGTCCCTATAACTGAGCTTTGCAGTCGGGGCCAAGGGTGGGCATGTGTGTAGTCCCTCCTCTTGGCTCTGTCTGGAGACTCATTCCAGGGGCTTTGGCCAGGGAAAGGCCTAGGCCCTGTCCCCTGAGACCTAGGCCAGCACAGACATGAACCTCAGGATCTGCCCAATACGGACCCGGCATTCCTGGTGTTTGGAGGGGCTGGGGCTGGGGCTGGGGCCTGGGGGCTGTCACCCCAGCCTCTGCTCAGAACAAAGGCAGGGAGGACTCGGAGAACGTCCCAGGGCCCCAGAGGCCCAGCTCCCCGCTCAAGGCTGTTAGGGGCTGAGAATGGGGTTTCTCTTCCTTTCGCGTTCTCTTTTGCATGAGCACCTACTACATGCCAGGCACAGACTCGGAAAGTTCTCTCCGAGGACATGACATTTCACACTTGAAGAATGAGGAGGAGCCAAGATTCCAGGGAAGAGTCAGCCGGAGGCGGTCCGACTGGTCAGGTTCACTGGTTGAGCATCGACCTATGAACCAGGAGGTCATGGTTCGATTCCCAGTCAGGGCATGAGGCAGACGGAGGAGCTGGGACCAGTGGGCTGGAGCAGGGAGGGGGAGAAAGGCTAATTAACAGCTCCCCAAAGATGCCCACGTCCTAATCCCTGCCCCCTGTGAATGTCACCCTAGGTGGCAACAAAAGGACTTGGCAGAGGTGGCAGGAAGGATCCTGAGCTGGGGAGGTCATCCTGGACCGTGGGTGGCCCTCGATGCCCTCACAGGCGTCCTCCTAGAGCAGTGGTTCTCACCCTTCTGGCCCTTTAAATACAGTTCCTCCTGCTGTGACTCAACCATACAATTATTTTCGTTGCTACTTCATAACTGTAATGTTGCTACTGTTATGAATCGTCATGTAAATATCTGATATGCAGGATGGTCTTAGGAGACCCCTGTGAAAGGGTCGTTCGACCGCCAAAGGGGTCGCGACCCACAGGTTGAGAACCGCTGTCCTAGAGGGAGGCAAAGGGAGACTTGAGAAGGCGCCGGGACCACACAGACAGACCGGGGATGGAGTGATGCAGCCACCAGGGGCTGGAAGGCACAGGATTCTCCCCAGACCCTCCCAGGGACTGTGCCCCAAACTCCACCACTCCCC
>NW_005365764.1:2224075-2228249 GCF_000412655.1 Myotis brandtii
TAGCCCAGTGGTACTGAGTTTGGACTTCCGGCCTCCAGACCTGGGAGAGCTCCGATGTCTGAAGGCAGCAAGTTTTGGGCAATTTGTTCCGGCAGCAGCAGCCGCAGGACAGCCAGGGCGGGGCTTGGAGGGAGCTGCAGAGCCAGTCCAGGGCGGCAGTGGACGGGAAGGAGTTCGGATTTTGTTCCTGGTGTGTCGCCTCGTACCCCTTCTCTCACGCTCCTCCTCCTTTCTCCCTCTGATGTGCCCCAATCCCCCCACCCCCTTTTCAAATCATTCAACTTGTTGCAGTAAGCAGGCATCGGCCTTGAAACTGTAAACACATTTTTTTAAAATATTTTTTTAAATTGATTTCAGAGAGGAAGGGAGAGGGAGAGAGAGACAGAAACAACAATGATGAGAGAGAATCATTGATCGTTGCCTCCTGCACGCCCCACGCTGGGGACCGAGCCCGCAACCCGGGCATGTGCCCTGACCAGGAATTGAACCATGACCTCCTGGTTCATAGGTCGACGCTCAACCCCTGAGCCACGCCAGCCGGACGAAACTGTAAACACATTTTAAAATCTTTGAAGAAGCCTGGCCGGCATGGCTCAGGGGTTGAGCGTCGACCTATGAAGCCAGGTTCAATTCCTGGTCAGGGCACATGCCCGGGTTGCGGGCTCGGTCCCCAGCGTGGGGCGTGCAGGACGCAGCGATCAATGATTCTCTCTCATCATTGTTGTTTCTGTCTCTCTCTCCCTTCCTCTCTGAAATCAATAAAAATATATATTTTTAAAATCTTTGAGGAAAAGGGGGGGATGGAAGCAAGCCCCTCGGCTCATCTTTCTCCCTCTCCTTGTCCCCACCACCCTCTCCTCTCCTCACATTCCCTGCGAGGTGCAGCCCGTCCTGGGCTGCGAACGGAGGCACTGGGCACTGGGCACTGGGCACTGGGCACTGGGTTGTGGGCTCCCCGCCCAGCTCCTGGCTGTCAGCACGTCGCCCAGCGGGACTGACGCGAACTCTGACGGCTGATAAAGCCCCACGGCCTGTTTGTCTGGAGCCTGGGGCTCTGGGCCTGATAAGTCGGGCCTGTCAGCGCCGTGTCCACACCTGCTCCCGGCCAGGCCGCAGAGCCCACCCCAGGTCTGTGCTTCCTGCTGACTGTTTACAGCCCAGCCCTGGCCGCCGTGCCTAGGCCAGGCCGCAGTCACCTTGAGGTGCCCTCCGGGGCCAGGCCCGAAGCAGCAGGACTGAGGACAGTTCGTTCAGGAGGTGGAGCGGGGCCCAAGAGCTGTGCAGGCTGCTACTTCCAGATGCATCTGTGTGGGGTTCCGATCGCACACGAGGCTCCCAGCATCCGGCCCTTCCTGGGGCAGCAGCTGGGCCAGGGGGAGATCTTGACCCCTGGGAGATATGTGGCACTGTCCAGGGCATTGCTGGTATCATGATTAGGGAGGGGGAGCTGCCTGCAGCTGGTGGGTAGAGGCCAGGGGTGCTATTAGATATCCTGCGTGTCCAGGACACCCCACGACAGAGGATTATCGGCCCCCTATGTCAACGTTACCGACAGAGGGACCTGAGTTGGAAGGCGCAGGAGCCAGCCCGGGGATGGGACCTCCGGGTGCTTCGCCCAGGGACACAGGAGCCAAGTCTAAGCCCAGGAGCCTGGGCCTGGACCAGAGCAGGCACAGCCCACCCTCGGGGACCAAACGGCCAGGCCCGGCGCTGCCTTGCCCTGCCTGCCAACACTGGGCGCCAGTGCCTCCTGGCCCTGCAGCCTCTCATCCTGGGAATGTCACAGGAAACAGTAGCTGTTTTCCTGAGCGCCAGTTACACGAGCTGGCACTGTGCCAAGCGGGCTTATTCCTTGTAGTGTTTCTACACAGCAACTCGGGAACGAAGGGGTTATCACCGAGCCCATGTTATAGACAAGAAAACCGAGGCCTGCCCTGGCCGGTTTGGCTCAGTGGATAGAGCATCAGCCCGCAGACTGAAGGGTCCCGGGTTTGATCCTGGTCAAGGGCACATGCCCAGGTTGCGGGCTAGATCCCCAGTAGGGGGCATGCAGGAGGCAGCCGATCAATGATTCTCTCTCATCATTGACATTTCTATCTCTCTTTCCCTCTCCCTTCCTCTCTGAAAGCAATAAAAATATATATTTAAAAGAAAGAAAGAGCCCTAGCCGGTTTGGTTCAGTGGACAGAGCATCGGCCTGCAAACTGAAAAGTTCCCAGGTTTGATTCCGGTCAAGAGCACATGCCCAGGTTGTGGGCTCGATCCCCAGTGGGGGACATGCAGGAGGCAGCCAATCCATGATTCTCTCTCATCGTGGATGTTTCTATCTCTCCCTCCCTCTCCCTTCCTCTCTGAAATCAATAAAAATATATAAAAAACAATTTAAAAGAAAGGAAGGAAGGAAGAAAGAAAACCGAGGCCCAGCGCTATTCACTGACTCACCCAAGGGCTCTGAGGGTCATGTTGAAGCCCCAAACCCCAGAACCTCGGCATTAGCTCGCTTGGAGGCAGGGCCTTTACAGAGGCCATCAGGTTTAAGGAGGTCATTCGGGTGGGTCCTAACCCAATAGGACTGGTGTCCTTATAGAAAGGGGGATTTGGACACAGAGACATGCACGTGTCCTAACAGGAAGGCAGCACCCAGGGAGATGCACCCACAAGCCAAGGGCTCCGAGAGTGCCACTGAGCCACCAGAAGCTGGGAGAGGCGCACGGTCTCCCTCTCAGCCCGAAGGACCGACCCCGGACACCATGCTCTTGGAATTCTAGCCCCAGGACTGCGAGACAAGACATTTCTGTCATTTAAGTGCCCAGTGGGTGGTCCTCTGTACACCAGCCCTAGCAGACAGATCCCTGCCTGGGAGGGGTGGGCTCTGGGTGGCACGCCGGCCTGTTCAGCTCCAGCTTTGGACCATGTTCCAATGACTCCTTCTGGGGCAGCCACCCTACAGGTAACAGGTCCCTGGAGGTAGGACTTCAGCTTCCAGAAGCTTCATTTGGTCGCTGTACATAACCCCTAAAATAACGCTCTAAATACCACAGTGAGTCTGTATAAGCAAGCACCATCCCAGGCTGTGTGGTGGGATGATTTTTTTTTAAATATATTTTTTATTGATTTTTGGAGAAGAAGGAGAGGGAGAGATAGAAACATCAATGATGAGAGAGAACCATTGATTGGCTGTCTCCTGCACAACCCACTACAGGGGATTGAGCCCGCAACCCAGGGCATGTGCCCTTGACTGGAATCAAACCCGGACCTTTCAGTCTGCAGGCCGATGCTCTATCCACTGAGCCAAACCGGCTAGGGTTTGTGGAATGATTGTTACTTAAGGGATAATTAGTCTACCCAGCGCTTGAGCATCAACCTATGAACCAGGAGGTCACAGTTCGATTCCCAGTCGGGGCACATGCCCAGATTGCGGCTCCATCCCCAGTGTGGGGGGTGCAGAAGCAGCCGATCAATGATTCTCATCACTGATGTTTCTATCTCTCTCTCCCTCTCCCTTCCTCTCTGAAATCAATAAAAAATATATATATATTTTTAAGGAGGGACCATTAGTGTGGGCCACATGCTTGATGGGGACTAGCTGAGGAGTGATTGGGCTAGAAGCTGGGCTCCGAGGTCTGAAGCACGGACCCCCTCCTGCCGCCCCCGCCCCCCGCCAGCCGCCTGGTCTTAGGGGAATCACTCAGGGTCCCCAGCCTCAGTGACCCCGTCTGTGAAATGGTTCTAACAATTGTGTCCCCCGTGGGGTCCTCGTGAAGATGAAGTGAGCTGACGCCGGCAAGCTGCTCGACACAATTCTCTCACATCGTCCCTCTCAGACGCGCTGCTGCTGTGACTGTCACGCTTATGCTGCCTCCATGTTCAGTCCCATTGCACGTCAGCTCCGGTCCCCTCTGACCTTTTCAGCACCTGAGGCCTGGGAGAGTCCGGGGAGGGGTGCCGGCCCCCACACACGCTCGTCTTCACCACCCCTGAGGAAGTCACACGGCGGCCACTCTCAGACGTGAAGTGCTGTCAGCAGCCCCGCCACATTCCGGGGATGCTCCAGCTGCCCCATGCATGAGCCTGGGCTGCCATCACTCAGAGAACCCGCAACCACCCCCCTGCCATCACTCAGAGAACCCGCAACCACCCCCCTGCCATCACTCAGAGAACCCGCAACCACCCC
>NW_005365764.1:2232666-2242931 GCF_000412655.1 Myotis brandtii
CCACCCCCTGCCATCACTCAGGATAACCTGTACCCCCCACCCCCTGCCATCACTCAGGATAACCTGTACCCCAACCCTGGCAGGCACCACTGACCACACCCAGGCTATTGCCACCAACCCACCAGAATCTGTCCCTAGGCGGACCCTGCTTCCATGCTGGTAGGAGACGGGGACAAACTCTCAGAAAAGACGGAGGGCATCCAGGACGGTGCCCAGAGCGATCCTGCCGGCTTCCTGCTTCTGGGAGGCAAGTCGGCCTTCCTCCCGGCCGGGGGCTCGGCAAGCAGGACCCTGACCCGGGCCTGGCGCTCTTTTGGGCAAAGAGGAACCCGAATGTCCCTGCCCTGGAGGAGTCTGTAGTCGTGAAGGAGGGAAAGGCCAGTCTGGGTTGTTGTTGTATTTTGCTTCGTTGTGCTGCTCATTACAAAGGCCAGATCTCACCACATTTCCCATCAAACCTGAGAAATAAACAATGGAAGAATAACAAGGAGAAAGCCCTGAGCCACACAATAAAACCCAGAGTGCAGGCTGGGGGAGGGGGTGGGAGATGACTGACCTTCTGTTTTCTGGAATTTTCTTTTTTTGCAAAAAAGTAACACATGTTCATAGTAATAAAAAGAAAATCAAGCCCAGCTGGTGTGGCTCAGTGGTTGAGCATGGACCTATGAACCAGAAGGGTCATAGTTCGATTCCTGGTCAGCGCACATGCCTGGGTTGCGAGCTCGATTTCCAGTGGGGGACGTGCAGGAGGCAGCCGATCCATGATTCTCTCTCATCATGGATGTTTCTATCTCTCTCTCCCTCTCCCTTCCTCTCTGACATCAATAAAGATATATTTAAAAAAACAACAACAAAGGAAATCAAACTTTTGAACCAGGTGCACCCATCCGGAGCCCCACCCCTGGTTCTACTCCCCTCTGAGCCGGCCACTGGTCCCGTCCTCACAGCCCCTCCATGGACGGCCCACCCGGACCCAGGGCTCACGTCTGCCTGATTGTGCATCAGTATTTTGCATAAGTCTACTCTTTTATTAAATTATTAAGCTGTCCGATTGCTAAGTTACTAAAGAATCTTAGAGATAACCCTCTGTGAACATATACTGACTTAATAGCATAGTCGTATAACATAGAGTCCAAACCAGGATGCTTTTGAGCGTGAAATGGGCGATGTTAGAAACCAGGTGACGGACAGCAGCCGGGACCGCCAGGCACGGGTGTCGGGAGAGAGCCAGCTGACGCGGAGAGGGGACAGAGCTTCGCACATCTTCTCTGAGCGTTTCTCGTGTTTTCTAAGCACGCGACAGAGGCTCCAGGGTGCGAGGCACCTCAGGCCAGGCTTGAGCCCCCACAGGCTCTGCGTCATGGGTCCTTACATCCAGGGGACACCCCGGAGACGGGCTGGGGTTCGGCGGGGACCGTGTTGGGGAGACCCGCGCAGCATTTTCCTGGTGGCCTTCTCCTGTGTTTGCTTCCAACTCCCAAGGTGCCCTGGGAGGTGATTCCAGCCCCCGGCTCGTCCACGCCCGTCTCTGCAAGTCTCCAGGACCCAGGCTGCAGGGCCAGGGCAGGGACCTGTGTTGGCCCGGAAGTGGGGAGACACCCCTGTGTGTGACTGCGTGGCCACTGCCCTGGGCCCTGTTCTGCATGCCCCCCTCCTCCCGTGCCCCCCTCCCACCTGCCCTGGTGGCCAGTCCCTCTGCCCAGGCAGCCCATCTGCAGGAGGGCGCAGCCACGTCCCCGGATTGCCAGGCCCCTGTTGCCCAAGCGTGACCAGGGCACTACCTTCTCAGGCTCCCCCTCCAGTCCACCCAGCGCGTGTGTCCGAGCGCCTCCTGTGTGCCGGGCCCTGGAGTTAAGCAGAGAGCGGTTTACCCAGAGCTTCCACCTGACGGGGAGGCTAGGCCGGTGCGATGAGTACCAGCAGAGGGAAGGGTCCTGCGGACACGCACAGAGGGGGGCTCAGCCCCACGCCGCCTGGGCAGCCTTTCCGAGGGAGTGGCCTTGAAGTTGAGTGATGGGGCCCAGCTGAGCAGGGCGGTGGCAGGAACTTGGCGTGCTGGAGAGCGGAAGAGCTGTGCTGGGTGTGGGGTGAGGGGGGGGCAGGGCTGGACCTGGGTGAGGGGGGACCTTCTAGACCACATCCAGGGCCCCCGAGCTGTTGTTGGAGGAGTTTAAACGAGTGTGATGACAGCATTGAGAATGCCACCCTCCCTGCCCTGGAGGAACTGGCGTAAGAGGAAAGGCAAGTGACAAAGTCACAGACCCCCGCCAGGGCCTGGGAGGGGGAGAGGAGCCAGCTCAGAGCTCAGAGCACGGGGCTGAGCGCTCACGCCCCTCACCCAGGAAGTCGGTGTCAGGACTTCCCCAGCTCCTCAGGACCACATCCCTGAGGTTGGGGTAAGGTCTAGGGACAGGGGAGGAGACAGGCAAGCCCAGTGACAGGGGGCTTCTGTGACCCTGGGGGACAAGGGCAGACGCCTAAGCCCCACTGCACCGGGACACCTGGCCCCTCACAGGCTCACACCCAGGCCCTCCCTGGGAGCACCAGGCTTCAAGGTGGCTGATTCTTGGTTTTTTGTTTTGCTTTTAAATCTTTATTGTTGAAACTATTACATATGTCCCCCTTTTTCCCCCCATTGACCCCTTCTAGCCCTCCCCCACCCGCCCCCCATGCCTTCACCACGTATTGTCTGTGTCCATAGGTTATGCATACAAAGGTGGTCCATTCTTGTGAGTCCCCCTCCCTCCCCCCAACACACACACACACACACACACACACACCCAGAATGGAGCAGAAAGCATGGGAGGCAAAGGTACCGTCAAAGAAGGAAGAACGCAGCAGACAGGAGGCCAGACAGCGCCAGGCATGGGGGCTCGGGCCTCACCTTCCTGCCCATTTGGCGCAGGAAGCGGTGGGAACCAGCTACAGAATCTGCAGGCGGGCGGCTGGGGACCGTGCCCATGACCCCGGCCATCGCGGCCCCATGGCCCCCAGGCTGACCTCACTGCCCAGGCCCGCGGGAGCCCTTCCTGGGGCCACATTCCGCGCTGAAGAGCCCCTCTCCAAGGCCTCGGGTGGCGCCAATGTCTTTTTAGGAACCAAGGGGCTAATTTTAGTGGCCCGGCCTTCGACACCTTCTCGAAATAGCTCCCTGTTTTCCCTCTCGTCCCTGCCCCTCCTTGGAGAAGGTGCACCCCCTGCGTCCCCGTGATCTGAGGCGGAGAGCACAGGCCAAGGCCTTGTATGGGTCTGGGTGGAGGGACCCGTGTCCCTGCCATGGGCTCCGTGTGACCAGACTCACCTGGGGAGAGGGCAGCTCACAGAGCCCGCCATGTTGGGGGGCGGGGGGTCCCCCCGCAGCAGCCGGAGCTCGCTCCTGCCTCCTCCCTGTCAATCAGCCATGCTTAGCGGTGGCACCGGCTCCTGTGGCCTAAAGTTCGATCCCCACCCTCCCGGAAATCACATCTGACCCGTGGGAATCATAGGTCAGCTGCCATGACCACCCAGGGAGCCTCTATTTCCCGTTGTCGCCGATTCTGCGCCATTGTGTGTCACTAATAACAATTGCTGCCTGGCCAGCGTGGCTCTGTGGTTGAATGTCGACCTATGAACCAGGAGGTCACGGTTCGATTCCCAGTGAGGACACATGCCCGGGCTGTAGGCTCAGTCCCCAGGAGGGAGCGTGCAGGAGACAGCTGATCCACGATTCTCTCTCATCATTGATGTTTCTATCTTTCTCCCCCTCTCCCTTCCTCTCTGAAATCAATACAAATATATTAAAAAATAAATAATAATAACAGTTGCTAAGCCTTTTCTGAGCACTCACTGTGTCGCCGAGTGCTTCTTGGGCGTGCTTTCATTAAATCTTCAGTAACTGTCCCCAAAGTTGTGAAGCCACCGAAGCCGGGGTTTGGACTCAGTAAACGGACCGCCAGCCTCCGCCTCCTTGCTCACCTGGTGTCACCACACTCCCATCCTCACGGCAGCGGGCGGGGGCAGCCTGCGGGCCTGAGGCCCGGAGCACCCGGTGGCGGTGGCGTGTGAGGACACACCCAGCTCTGAAGCTCTGAGATCCGGGTGGCTTTCCCGGAAGGAGGCTGCAGCCCCCCGAGGCTGAGGGGTCCGAGAGAGCTATGCGGGGTCCACACGGAGACAGAGAAGGGGGCCCGGGGACACCGCCCGGCGTGTGCATCTGGGCCTGGGGAGGCTCAGCCACTGCCCTCCTTCCCTCAGAGGCAGGAAAGCTGTCCTAAGGCACCGCCGTGGGCTGCCATCCGAGCCTAGGAGTCGTGAGGCAGCGGCTCCCGGGGACACTGCTCACTGGGACCCATTGTCCTGCTGGGAAATGGACCCGTCACAAAGGAGAAAAGCCGGACTGGCCTTCCCGGGCCTCCTCCTGCTGCAGCCAGAGCCCAAACCCCACGCCCAGGGGCCCCTGCCCTGCAACCTGCGGGTCTGAGCACGTGACCAGGCTCTCCAGAGACCAGGGTGGGGTAGGAGAAGGACGGAGGAGGCGCCATGGGGCAGGGTGTGGGCGCACTGGGGCAGCCAGAGCCCAGCACGTCAGGAACTCAGGAAGCTTTCCAAACCCCAAAATGTCTCAAACTGTCTCGATTGGTCCAAGCAGCCCTTGCCTGTCAGGGCAGGAAAGAACCCAGTATTGTCTGCGTGAACAAAGAGCCTCTCTTCCCCAGGGAGCCAGAGCCTGCAGCTTCCTTTATTTTTTTACATTTATTTTTATTAACTTCAGAGAGAGGAAGGGAGAGGGCGAGAGAGCTAGAAACATCAATGATGAGAGAGAATCGTTGATCGGCTGCTTCCTGCACGCTCGCTACTGGGGATCGAGCCCGCAACCCGGGCATGTGCCCCAGCTGACCGGAAATTGAACCCTGACCTCCTGGTTCATGGGTCAACGCTCAACCACTGGGCCACACCAGCCGGGCACCAGCAGCTTTCTTAAATGTCTCCAACCTCTAGAGCAATGGTTCTCAACCTTCTGGCCCTTTAAATACACTTCCTCATGTTGTGACCCAACCATAAAGTTATTTTCGTTGCTACTTCATAACTGTAATGTTGCTACTGTTATGAATCGTCATGTAAATATCTGATATGCAGGATGGTCTTAGGCGACCCCTGTGAAAGGGTCGTTCGACCGCCAAAGGGGTCGCGACCCACAGGTTGAGAACCGCTGCTCTAGAGTCAGTGCTTGGTGCCAGTCGGGTGGTCACACACAGGGCTAGGGGGAGCAGCGGAAAGAGGGGGGACTGTCACTCAGCCAGAGGGGTGTTGGGCCTGGAGATGACCAGAGGGATGATGACAGTACTGTACTTCGCATGCACATGACACAGGCGTTACAAACTCAGACACCTGGAGGGGCCAGACGGCTAGTGTAAGGAGTGAAGCAACCGCGTACCGTTGACCTGAGTGTGGGGACATCGCAGGGCACGCAGAGGGCTGTGGGCACCTAGAGTAACTTGTCGGAGGGAGGGCTCAGCCTGCCTGCGCGCTGTCTGGGGGGGATGTACTTGTATCGTCAGATGCAGAAGTCAATTCAAAATCTTCCGTAAAAATCCGATCTTTAAATCTGGGCCAAAACTTTAAAATAAAATTTTCTTTTTACTGTCAAGATTTTTTAACAAAACGTGTCTGCAGGTGGTATCCATCTGTGGAGGGGGCTGGGGAGGCAGCAACTGTATGAAATGACGCTTTTCTTATTTACAAAGTACATTGTCTTGTATCATTGTCACCCCGACCCTGTGAGCAGACGGGGCAGGCCTGCTGTGCCCATCTGACAGGTTAGGAAAACTGAGGCCCAGAGGAGTGAAGCACGATCATGTGTCACACAGCCTTGGTAGAGCGTGATTTAAACCCAGGTCTCCCTGATCCCAAAGCGGGGTGTTCTTTCCCCTCGGCTCTGTCAAGGCCGCGCGGCGAGGGACGGGGTGGGCTGCCTCGGAAGTGGGAGCCGCCGCGCATTTTCTCACCAGGAGAGCTGTCCCCATCCTGCTACCTGAGCTCCCGGCTCCCTGTTCTCAGCCCCCTGAGAAAAGCTGAGGGTGGAGATAAGGGTGCTGAGGTGCTGATGGGGCATGTGACACCAAGATTTTTCAGCTCCACAGACAGCCCCACCCTCCCCGGGGTCTGGCCCGGGTGGAATGCAGAAAAGAAGGGTCAGGTGATGGACAGGGTGTCGGTGACGGACAGATTCCAGTGTCAATCCCCGGAGCTCCCAGCTGAGTCCTGCCCCATCCCGAGGCCACCTCCCCATCCCTGGCCTCCTGTGTCTCACCCACTCTGGCTCCTCACCCTCTAAGGCAGTGGTTCTCAACCTGTGGGTCGAGACCCCTTTGGGGGTCGAATGACCCTTTCACAGGGGTCGCCTAAGACCATCGGAAAACACATATATAATTACATATTGTTTTTGTGATTCATCACTATGCTTTAATTATGTTCAATTTGTAACAATGAAAATACATCCTGCATATCAGATATTTACATGACAATTCATAGCAGTAGCAAAATGACCGTTATGAAGTAGCAACGAAAACAATTTTATGGTTGGGGGTCACCACAACATGAGGAACTGTATGAAAGGGTCGCGGCATGAGGAAGGTTGAGAACCACTGCTCTAAAGGGTCCTCACACCCCGTCTGCCTCTTGGGGTCCACAGCCCTGAGTTCTGAGATGCCCGGTGTGGGGAGGCCACCCACATGCCTCCCACTGGACTCATCGGT
This sequence comes from Myotis brandtii, assembly GCF_000412655.1. Taxonomy (NCBI): domain Eukaryota; kingdom Metazoa; phylum Chordata; class Mammalia; order Chiroptera; family Vespertilionidae; genus Myotis; species Myotis brandtii. Next base: position 2,239,401 of record NW_005365764.1, read on the forward strand.
CCCACAGGCAGAGGCAAACTGGTTTGCTGTGGCTCCTGCCTTGGAGACCAGCCGGCCTTACTGGTTCCCTAAAGGAGACCCAAGAGAAGCCACTTGGGACCAAAGACAGCCCTGCCCACCAGCTTAGATCGCACATCTAGGAGGCTCCACCTCTGAACACCCAGGTCGCAAACACTTTGGAAAGCACCTGTCCAGCAGTCTCCCTGACTCTGAGACCCTGCCTCTGCCACCCACCCTTCCCCAGCCTCACTGCTCCCTGGGTGTGGGTCCTGTCTGGAGTTCTGCCCCTGACATTCTGCCGCCCCAGCTCAGAAACACACGCCCCAAGCACCCATGGGCTTGTCAGTGGGGCCAGACTGGCTTTGCCAAGGGAACGAAGTCAAAACCCTGCCTCGAGCCCTGGCCAGCGTGGCTCAGTTGGTTGGGCATCAGCCCATGCAGCAAAAGGTTGCCAGTTCGATTCCTGGTCAGGGCACATGCCTGGGTTTCAGGTTCTATCTCCAGTTGGGGCACAAACAGAAGGCAGCCTATATCTCTCTCTCTCTCTCTCTCTCTCTCTCTCTTTCTCTTTCTCTCTCCCCTCCGCCCCCAAGCATGTCCTCAGATGAGGATTTAAAAAATAACTAGCCCCAGCTGGTTTGGCTCAGTGGATAGAGCATCGGCCTGTGGACTAAAGGGTCCCAGGTTCGATTCTGGCCAAAGACACATGCCCGGGTTGTGGGCTCAATCCCCCCCCAGTAGGGGGCGTGCAGGAGGCAGCCAGTCAATGATTCTCTCTCATCATTGACGTTTCTATCTCTCTATCCCTCTCCCTTCCTCTCTGAAATCAATAAGAATATATTTAAAAAATTAAAAAATAACTAAAAATTAAAAGTCAAAAAACCCACTTCTAAGATGGGTTATGCTGCTTTAAAAAAAAATCCCTGATCTTTTGTTTTACCATCACATGTAAGCATGAAGCTGTTTGCCTGGCCAGGCTTTTTCTAGAAAAGCAATTATTACTGTCCTATACTAGAGGCCCGGTGCACGGGATTCATGCACTGGGAGCTGGAGCACCTGCCTCTCCAGGGGACTGGGACGGGGCCGGGCCCAGGGACAATAGCACTGAGAGGTGGTGGAGTAGGCCTCAGTCCCGCGGCAGCCATGAACCCACCTCCCAGCCTCCGGGGTCAGCTCTGTGAGCCCGTGGTGGCGGTTGCACTGCGTGGTCTGTGGGCGTCTGGAGGAGGCGGCAGGGAGCAAGGAGGAGGAGCCTGGAGTGAGGAGGCGATGATCACAGGAACCCGATCACAGCCCAGGTTCCTGCCATCGGCCAGGGGTTCGCAGTGGGAGCAGCCGCTCATCCCGGTCATCCTAGCGGCTCTCCCACTGTGATAGCGCACTGACCACCAGGGGGCAGCTCCTGCATTGATCATCTGCCTCCTGGTGGTCAGTGCACATCATAGTGACCATTCGACCAGTTGTTCTGGTCCTTCTGCCATTTGGTCGCTGGGCTTTTATTATATAGGATAATAAAAGACTAATATGCAAATTTTCCCCTCGACCGAGAGTTTGACCAGGAGTTCAACCAGGGGGCGGGCTGGCCGGCCAACCACCCGGCCTTTCCCCCGGCCGGTCCCACCCCCAATCAGCCCTGCCCCCCACAACCGCCCACAGCCCCTCCCCCTAGCCAGCCCGGCCCCATCACCCCATTGGGGGCAGGCTGGCTGGACCCACCTGTGCACGAATTCATTCACCAGGCCTCTAGTTTTTAAATAAAGCAGAATGTTTCCTCCAGCCCTGTTGTGAAAGAAGCAGGGGGAATTTGAAAATCGGGGTGATGTGCCCAAGTGCCCCAAATGGGGGGAGGGGAGGTACTAAGGTGGCTGTTAGTGAGATACTAAGGTGGCTGTTAGTGAGATACTAAGGTGGCTGTCTTACCAGGAGCCCGAGTCTATCTTTGCTCAGGGAGTAAAAACTACAGCCCCTTGCTGGGCTCCAACTGCCTCCAGGGCCACCGACTGCTGCCAGAGCCTGTGGAGGAGGGAGCAACTCACAGACACCTGTTATGATTTGGTGCTTTTACATGATGACTCGTTTAATCCCGATGCTGACCTGGCGTTAGGCATCGTTACCCCATTTCCCTGGGGAGTAAACTGAGGCTCAGAGAGATGAGGCAACTTGCCTACAGTCACACAGGCCTCAACAGGCAGGGCCTGGATTTGAACTGAGGTCTGTGTAACTGCACGGTCTATGGCCTTTCCAATGCCCCGGAAACAATTCTGGGGAGAAAAGTGAGGTTCGCTTTGAACACAGTGCAGCTGATCCCAGACAGAAGGGGGACAGGCCCTCCTTCACAGGCTAGAAATGCCCACACAAGGACTGATCTCTTATGGGAGTTCCCCTGCCTCACCTGCTGGCCTCAGGCCGAGCCACTGCCCAGTCTGGCCCGCCTGCCCCTCCTCAAAGCGAGGACCCAGCAGACAATGTCACCCAGGTGAAGAGAGGGCCTTTAGCGTCACCTGCTGGAGATACAGTAACAGCATCTCCAGTGACCCCTGCATCTCCGGAGTGCATTGTCCCTGGCCACTGAGGAGACAGGTGAGACAGGACAAAGGGCAGCAAGAGGGGCCAGAAGTTTAGCTCCTACACTTGAGCCTATAAACACGTGTGGGTATCGCTCCTGCCAGAAACCTTAGAATTTGCAGCTAGAAGGCTCAAAGCAGGAGCCAGACCTCACAAGATGGATAGATGAATGGATGGATGGATGCTATGCTTGATCTGAACCAAAAGGCTGAGAAGTAATGGATGAATGGATGGATGGATGGGCGGATGGATGGATAGGTAGATGAGTAAATGGATGTTTGGATGGATGAATAGATAGATGGATGGGTGATGGATTGGATGGATGGATAGATGGATAGGTGGATGACTGGATGGATGGGTGGATGGATGGATAGATGAGTAGATGGATGGGTGAATAGATGGATAGGTGGGTGAGTAGATGGATGAGTGGATGGATGAACGGATGGATAGGTGGATGAGTAGATGGATGGGTGAATGGGTGGATGGGTGAATAGATAGATGGATGGATGGATGGATGGATGTATGGATGGATGTATGGATGGATGGGTAGGTGGAGGCATGTCTACTGCTAAGGGCCAGGCTAGGAGGAAGATTGGCTAATTGTTGTAGCACAAAAGCAAAGCAATCCTATATAATAAAAGCCTAGTATGCTAAGGGTCCGACAGTTCATTTGACTGTTCGACTAGTCGCTGTGACATGCACTGACCACAAGGGGGCAGATACTCCAACTGGTAGGTTGGCTTGCTGCTGGGGTCCGGCTGAGACTGAGTGAGTCGGACCTGACACGCCCTGGAGCCCTCCTTGGTCCCTCCCTGAACCTAATTGTGCACCGGTGGGGTCCCTCAGCCTGGCCTGTGCCCTCTCACAATCTGGGACCCCTCAGGGGATGTCGGAAAGCCAGTTTTGGCCCAATCCCCACAGGCCTGGCTGAGGGACCCCACCAGCACAGGAATTCGTGCACCAGGC
>NW_005365764.1:2243075-2244739 GCF_000412655.1 Myotis brandtii
GATGGATGGATGGATGGATGGATGGATGGATGGATGGATGGATGGATGGATGGATGGATGGATGAGTAGATGGAGGGGTGAATGGATGGATAGGTGGATGAGTAGATGGATGAGTGGATGGGTGAATGGATGGTTAGGTGGATGAGTAGACGGATGGGCGAATGGGTGGATGGGTGAATAGATAGATGGATGGATGGATGGATGGATGGATGGATGGATGGGTAGGTGGAGGCATGTCTACTGCTAAGGGCCAGGCTAGGAGGAAGATTGGCTAATTGTTGTAGCACAAAAGCAAAGCAATCCTATATAATAAAAGCCTAGTATGCTAAGGGTCCGACAGTTCATTTGACTGTTCGACTAGTCGCTGTGACATGCACTGACCACAAGGGGGCAGATACTCCAACTGGTAGGTTGGCTTGCTGCTGGGGTCCGGCTGAGACTGAGTGAGTCGGACCTGACACGCCCTGGAGCCCTCCTTGGTCCCTCCCTGAACCTAATTGTGCACCGGTGGGGTCCCTCAGCCTGGCCTGTGCCCTCTCACAATCTGGGACCCCTCGGGGGATGTCGGAAAGCCAGTTTTGGCCCAATCCCCACAGGCCTGGCTGAGGGACCCCACCAGTACAGGAATTCGTGCACCAGGCCTCTAGATTTCTGTAATTTCTATAATTTTCTGAACACTGCCCTGGCTGTTTAATCCCCAGAGGGGCCTGCTGGGACCTCCTGTCATTCCTATTTCTGATCAGCCCAACATTTTCATATCAATCAAGACCATTGGTGGGACTGTGATCACTGTCACTATAAACCTCCCCTCTCTTCCCTCTCCCAACCAAACTGCCCACAACTTCCACTGAGGGGGCCTGGGGTGACGCTGGCCCCAGGAACCTGGGAGAAGTGGGCAGCAGGGCCCTAAGGAATGTCCCTCATCCTGAATTCATCTGACTTTTCCCCCTCGTGGTAGATACTTCTTCCTCCAAATTTCATGTGTTCCCCTGTCCTCTAAACTTCCTATAAACCAGCCATCAGCTCTGCAGGCCTGATTAAATTCGGGTTTGTCATTTTTGTATTTTATATTGTCTGACATTACATATATTGAACAACAGCTTTTCCAACATTTCACGGGGTTGTCCGGGGGGTGTAAGGCTCATCACGCATTTCTCGGGGCTTGGCTTATAGCAGGAGCACATGAATTCTAGCTGCGAACCTGAACCAGGCAGCCTGCCTGGTGAATCCAGACTACAGATGTGTTTGGTCTTGTTTTTTTAGTTTTGAATTAATTCTCAACATGTAAAAAGCTGGACATTTTAAAACCCCGGGTTTCTGGCTCCTTTAGCAACCCCGTGTCCCCCTCTGCATGGCGCCCCCTCCGCGGGAGCCGGTGGCAGGTGCGCCCTCTGCAGGACACGTGGGTTTGGTCCAGGATCCTCCCCTCCCCCCCATGTAGTCTGAAGAGCAGGGGGTATTTCTGAGGTCCTGTTCCGGTAGTTTTAGTTATCATAGGTCTGGAGTGGGTGGTACCCAAGCATCTCTAAGGGGTACCCAGGAATGCTTCGGTTAATCCAGGGACCACGCGCGGTGAGAGCACTGTTTTATTTTTTATTTTATTTTTTTAAAGTATATTTTATTGATTTTTTACAGAGAGGAAGGGAGAGAGATAGAGAGTTAGA
>NW_005365764.1:2245198-2246549 GCF_000412655.1 Myotis brandtii
GAGCCCAAAACTCGGGCATGTGCCCTTGACTGGAATCGAACCTGGGACCTTTCAGTTTGCAGGCCGAGGCTCTATCCACTGAGCCAAACCGGCTAGGGCTCGCTACTCTCTTTTAAAGCTCTTCTATGCCTTTCCTTTACTTCTAGGTAAACCCAAGCTCTTAGCTTGGTACTGAGACCATCTGTACTAAGACTCACCCCGTCAGCACTGTGCCTCCCTGCTGGAATGCCCTCACCACCCTACGACTGTGGATCCTTTCATGCTCTGCCCAGATGTCAGAGAACATTCTGCGATCGGTGCTGACCACACACACTTGGCGCCCCCATCACATAGCATGCTCCTTGCAGATGAAATGTTAGGGATCTGCTCTACCCCTGGAGCCCAGCACAGGGTTTAGAACAGTGCCAATGCGTTTTTTGTTTAATGAATAAATGAAGAAAATTATTCGCATGTTTTATGTTATGTTACAATTTTAATTATTTTATTTATTTAAATCCAAAAGAAATTTTACTTGGAGGGCCAATTATAAAAGAGTCCGACTTTTTCTGGTTGGACAAGGCTCAGGTTTATACAGTATTTCTTAAATCTGGCTTCCGCTCTGCCCCCTGGTGGTAGTCCCAGTTGCAGCACCAAGACGTAAGAACTATTTAAGGTATTTCCGGAAATCGGCTGCGATTCATTTGCATACCCACAGTGCATTGCACATAGAACGGAACAATTTCCAACCTAAAAAAAGACTAGATTCTCTTATTTTCTTTGACCTATTCTTCCCACAAAATGAGCCTTTTCTCACAGAATTGTCTTGGGGGGCCAGAGAAGTCATTAGCTCTCCCGGGCAAATAATCACCATCATAGAATTAGGGGTAACAGTTACCCGAGCAATGTGGGCCGGGGACAACGGGCATACTCTGGTTTCTCTTCAGATCGCATAAATCTTTCGCCTTTTACTAAAGATTTCCGTGGAGAGGAACAATTCTGAGTTTTGTATCAATTTTTTGAGGCCTTGTGTTTGCAAGTTTAACAAGTGGTGTTAAAAAGTAGACTGAGGTTTCACAAGTGGTTGTGCGGTTCACTGGTTAGTACTGAGAAGATGAGACTAAATATAAAGCTGCTCCTTATTAGTCTTTATTTAGACACTAAGCTGCCAAATGAAACGGGGCAGGGGCAGAGTTTGCAAACTGGTTGCACGAGGGACAGTGCGTGTTTCTAATCTGACTTGTCATTTACCCACGGAAAGGGGTCCCCGCGGAGCTCCCGGACGCCCGGTGCAACAGCGCTGCTGTAAGAAACGAAAACGAGGTCACGAAGTCCAGAGTCTTGTACGAAAAATGTTTACAGGTTGGAGATCACC
>NW_005365764.1:2246580-2256699 GCF_000412655.1 Myotis brandtii
GCTAACAAGTGGTGTTAAAAAACAGACTGAGGTTTCACAAGTGGTTGTGCGGCTCACTTGTTAGTGCTGAGCAGGTGAGACTAAACATAAAGCCGTTGCTTATTAGTCTTTATTTGGACGCTAAGCAGAGTTTGCAAACTGGTTACACCAGGGACAGAGCGTGTTTCTAATCTGACCTGTCATTTACCCACGGAAAGGGGCTCCCGCGGAGCTCCCGGACGCCCGGTGCAACAGCGCTGCTGTAAGAAACGAAAACGAGGTCACGAAGTCCAGAGTCTTGTACGAAAAATGTTTACAGGTTGGAGATCACCAACCGGCGAACGCGCTCCCGGGCGTCGCGTGGGTGGGGCCTGGCTCCGACATTGGCTACGTACAGAACCTGCTGCGCTGACCTTAGATAAAACTTCTTAAATTTATTTGAAGATGATTCTTAGGCATATCTACCCACAAACATTTTTCAAGGAGGTACATACCAGGCGAGTCCTAGCACCTTTCCAACTCTGATAAGTGTTGCACGTATTGTAAGTTTCCACTGCTTTTTAAATAACTTTTTACATTTTTGAAGTTTTCCTATAACATGTTATAAGTGTTGTTTTTCTGATCATGTAATTTAGCCTTAAAACTAGAACTGGATCATTTGTTAAAAACAGGAATGAGAAAGACATTTGATGATGTTTATAATGTATTTGATAAAACGCAGCGCGGGAAGTTAATTTTTTTTTTCGCCAATCCCATTGGCCAGAACTTAGTTTCTTTCTTTCTTTCTTTTTTTAATTAATATTTTTATTGATTTCAGAGAGGAAGGGAAGAGAGATATAGAAACATCAATGATGAGAATCATTGATCAGCTGCCTCCTGCACGCCCCCTACTGGGGATCAAGCCTGCAACCCGGACATGTGACCTTGACCGGAATTGAGCCCAGGACTTTTCAGTCCACAGGCCTGATGCTCTATTCACTGAATCAAACAGGCTGGGGCCAGAACTTAGTTTCTTGACCCCACCTAGCTGCAAGGCAGGCTGGGAAATGTAGTCTTTCTTCTAGGCAGCCATGAAGCCTGCCATGGTGTGAGAATACCGGGGAAGAAAACTAGTAGTACCTGCCCCAGGAAAGGCCGGAGGGAATCTATCACGAAGTTCCTTCCTTGGGCTCCATTTCTCAGCCTCCCACGCTGCTCTCTGTGGCCAGTTCTTGTGTACAGAATCATGAGCCCAAGCTCAGGGAGCCGGAGACAGGTACCCACAGTCCAGCCTGCTCCGTAGATCCCAAACACTATTCAAGTGATAAGATGGTATTATTCTTTCCTTCCCCCAGGCAAGCTGCTCCTCACATGACCGGCTCTGGTCAGTCAGAATCAAATGCCTGTAGCCAGTGCTTTCTTTGGGCTCTGAAGGCTGGGTGTGTGTCTAAAGCAGGGGTTTTTATCTTGTGTGTTGTTCACCTTTGGCAAAAACAGAACCCAGTGTAACGAGCACTCCAAGCCCCCAGATTACAGTCAACAATTCAAATGAAGCAGGTTTGCCCCAGCTGGTTTGGGGACTGAAGGGTCCTGGGTTCTATTCCGGTCAAGGGTACATGCCCAGGTTGTGGGCTTGATTCCCAGTAGGGGGTGTGCAGGAAGCAGCCAATCGATGATTCTCTCTCATCACTGATGTTTCTATCTCTCCCTCTCCCTCTCCCTCTCCCTCTCCCTCTCCCTCTCCCTTCCGCTCTGGAAAAAAAAAATATATATATATATATGATAAAATAAATAAATAAAGGAAGCAGGTTTCTTAGAGAAATGGCTGATCCCAGATATGGGCCAGGAACAGCTCCCAAGAGCCCAAGATGGTATCATTGGACCATCAGGAAGATTAAGATAAGAGTACCCCTAATTTCCTCTGGGAACCACTCCTCTCCTATTATTGTTCATTTTCAGTGGTTTGAGGTTGACGTCCCTGCCTAGCTCTGAGGAGGTGGCTTGAATGGCCTAATCTAATTACCATGCCCCTGGCAACCTGGAGTGATTGGCTCGGGGATGGGCCGTCCAATGGGAGGTGAGCCTGAGCACTTTGAATAGGAATGCTGGGACTCAGACTCTGCTGGCCTCGCTAGGAGGGCATCAGCCTTGCGATAGATAACTGGTCATTTTGTTACCACAAGGGCAGCCAAGCTGAGGATGGAAGCCCGTCTACCAGAAGCAAGAGATGCATCCTAGTGAAGTCACTTGAGTCTGGATCAAGCCATTCCTGAAGCTCCTACTGCACTACACTACATCGTTATGTGAATCAGTACTTTACCTTTTGTTTAAGCCAGTTATAATTAAGCTTTCTGTCACTTGCAACCCCTGAAGTCTTATTTGAAACACAAGGATTAAAGGGCAGAATGCGTACAAATGGAATTCAGCGAGCGTTCTCTAAACATCTGCCCTGTGCCAGGCCTTGTGCTAGTTTCTGGCTTCCCAGAGATGGTATAGCCACTGCCGTCCCAGAACTTAAGCACAGAGTAGAGGTTCGTCAGATGTAACTTTCCCCCCTTTGTCACGCAAAGGCCAACAGGCATGGCCTCCTAGGGGATTCTCAATGCACACTTACTGAAGCAAACAACGATCTGAAGCTTCCGCTGGCCCAAGTCCCAGGAACCAGGAGTGTCAGGCTGTAGGTAGCTTGTTCAGGTTGAGGCTGTTTGACTGGCAACACCCAGTAGCTGAGATGACCCCACCCTCCCTCGAGTCCTTTCTGCAGGGAGGGGAACTGCCCCACAGCCTGGGGTGATCAGCCCAATTGCCAGACCCCTAGCCAGACCTCAGAAGCTCAGGCCACTGCTGCTTCCAGAGAAGGGGGTCAAAAACAGGACCCCACCGTGCAGGTTATCTTGTTCTGAAGGTTTTTGAAGTCAGGCATCCTTTGAGAATCTGAGAGAAGCTACAGAACCTCTCCTCATAAAAATAAATAAAAATGCACATACATGTTGCAATTCCAGGGGTTACAGGCCCCTTGAAGCTACCTTATGAACTCAAGCAAGAAAGCTCTACGGTTCCCTCCTCATCTAAGGTCCTGTGAATCTCTGGATTCTTGGTTTGTTATCATCCCTGCAAAGTTCTGTTCCTTCACTGGAAGAACATGCTTGTCTTAGTCTGTGTGGGCTCCTGTAATACAACTAGAGGCCCGATGCACGGAATTCGTGCAGGAGTGGGCCTTCCTTCCCCCAGCTGCTGGCACCGGCTTCCTTCCAGCACCTGGCAGGCACCTGGGACCCGAGATTCCCTCGCAGCCCCAGCGTCCGGAAGGACATCTGATCTAATTAGTATATTACGCTTTTATTATTATAGATAGGCCAGGGGGCTTACAAATGACAGGAATGGATTTCTGGGTCATTGGCTTGCCCATTTTGGGGAGCAGAAACCACATGGGGTGCAGTTGGGTGTGGCAGAGGGTATGACATGCCCTCTAGTCATTGTATTTGCATTAAACCGGAAGCTGCTTGACCCAGGCTGGGGAGTGGGAGGTGTTTCTCAGCTCTGCACTACCCAGAGCGGGAGTGGAAGGTGCCCGGCCAGGGCTGCCAGGGCTGGCAGTAAAGCCTGGGCCTTGTTTACTCTGTCTCCTGGCCATCTGCCCTGGGCCCTTCAGCTCCTTGGCAAACACACCAGGTTCCCGGTGAGGGTCACAGCCTCCCAGGTGGGCCGCCACGCTCAGCTCAGTCCTTTGTGGACCAGCGGCAGCTGCATTCTCCTCCCCACAAAAGGAGGGTCAGATCTTAGTTAGGACACAGCCGGCAGAAGCCAGGGCAGGCAAACCTAGGCTATTTAGGGCAGGTAGGGGGACCGGGACTATAGCAGGGAAAGGACCAGGTGATGCTTGGACCAGCCCACTGGGCAGGACCACCCAGGGAGCCCCCAGGGGAGCAGAAAAATGACCGCCTCCACATCTGAGTGGATGCCTCTGAGAGGAGGAGGGGACGTGGGAAAAGAATTCCTATCGACACACGGGTGGGGGGGGGCGAGGTGGCTGGCCCTTCTGCTTCAGACACCACCCCAGTCTGGTGACCGAACCACACACAAACCGACCATGGAAGTTTGAAAGAGATTTATTTAAAAACAGAACAAAAGAAAGCTTTGGTATTTCAAAACCAACAATCAGCAATCACTAGAAAGTTAAACACTTCCCCTGAAGCCCAGAAATACAAAACACAGATCTCCACGGGCTCACTGGAAAGGGACTGTGCAAACCCGAGGGTGACCCGAGGCCCAAGCCCTCCCCTCAGGCCACCCCTGCGGCGAGCTCAGAAACCACCACCAAGAATCACTGTCTACAGTGGAAGAAAACGCCATCCAGCAAAATCTCAGCAATAAATTAAAAATTCAGTCAAGAAGGAACACATTAAATTAGGAAAAAGCCCACAATTTTTCCTAGACAAGTCTTTTCAAAAGAGGTCTAGGTCCTGGGCACAGGAAAGGGGGAATGTGGAAGGAGTGAGTTCAATTTCAAGTATTTTCCATATGGGTTCATTTTATTGAGTCGAAAGCTTACAAAAAGTCCACTGGCCCCTCCCCTCCCGCTCCCCAATGCGAACTCCTGACCATCCACACGCGCTTCTGCGTCACTGGTGTCCCCAACAAGGCACAAAAGGGTGGGTGCTTTCAAAGGATCCCTTGTTCGTAGCAGCAGGAGTGTCAGTGCTGGGTGTCTTGTGCAATTGGTGGCTGAAAGCAGGGCTGTTGGTTCACTCAGACACTGGGATCTTCCTGTTCAATTAACAAAACAAGTTGTTACTGCCCGCCGCCAACCCTGTGGACAGCTACAGGAATACTAAGGGAAGCCGGCCACGGAGACCGCCCTGGTGGCGCCCCAGCCGGGCTCTGACCTGGAGTGGCAGACAGCGCCCGGCCCAGGGAGCGGCTAGAACTACTATGGACCCGGTGGTCGGGGACTCCTTGGGCCGGTGCAGTGACCACCGCTCTGCTGTGGTGTGGCCAGCTCTAGCACAAGTCAACTGAGGGGCAGGGGGCAGTGCCCCATGAAGGCAGTTTGGCTTGTCCCCTGACTATGTGGGGAACCAAGGTGAACGGGTGTATGCCACTTTAAGAGCAGAGAAGCCCACCAACCAGCAGGGAAAAGCAGCCTGGTGCAAACAGAGGCTGCCACCCACGTGCAAACCGCAGCTGTTCTACTGCGGGCCCAGAGGCTCACCCACCAGATGGTGTCTGCACATTTCTTTTTGATCTGACTTTCAATTTGTTCTTCAAGCTTGAGGAGCTCAGACCTGCCTCCCACCCTTTTCCCACTCCTTCAGGTCGAATGCTCCTTCCTTCTCCAAGTCCCGGCCGCACAGCCCTCGGGGGAGGTGATGCGGCATTTCTCCTGCGTTGGTCCCTGGCCCTTTAACTACTTGAGAAGCAGACCTAGACCTTCATCTTCCTCTCTACTCTCAGTCGGAGAGGAGGGCGGGGCAACAAGCTCCCCCCTAGCGCTTCCTCCTGTGACTGCCAACAACAGACCCCCTCCTGGTCTCTCTCCCAGGAAATCCTGGTGGTGAGAAAGCAGACGACTGGCTGGGTGACAGGACAGGAGGCGGCCTCCCCTGAGACATCAATCCTGATGTCCTGAGATCTCGTCCAGGTACGAGCCCACAGCGACTGGGGTCAAAATCACGGCTCCACGGGCACAGCCGTCTGAGGAACTGAGGGGAATGGCCTTGTCTGTGCTGACAGATGACCCCCTGGCCCACAGTGAGGGCTGCCCGGGTGAGGATGGGGGTCCCACCAGCAGCTTAGACAGAGGCCTCAGGTTAATCTAGGGCTTTGCTGCAGTTATTTTCAGATGCTGAGATTCATCTGGGGTGGGGGGCGGGGGGAGACAGCTGCCAAGGTTGCTGGGAGGCCAGCGGGCTCATCCATCCGCAGCTGTCCCTTCCTATGGTCTCCTTTCAAAAGTCACTTTTTAATTTTAATGTCCTTTCAAAACATACTCGCTCCTGTCTATGAGTTAAAGGCTGAGGGCACTGGCTTAGAGGGCACCCCATGACTACCCAGGCCTCACCCCATCCTAGATCAGGACAGAATGCAAGGCCGGGGCCTCGGGCTTTATACCTTACTCCTGAAGAGGGGCTTGGCCCCAGGCCCACAGTACTCATTGTAGATGAGCTTGAAGAGGAAGAGGTGGAAGAGGGTGATGAGGGAGGCCACGCTGAACCAGAAGAGGAAGGGCAGCCCGGGGTCCTGCTGGGCCATGTGCTCGTCGTGGGCCAGGATGGCCTTGAGGTGCAGCGTGTGTCGCAGGTCCTGCAGGTGCGTGAGGTCGGTGGAGATGTAGAGCAGGGGCGTGATGGGCTGCGTCACCATGACTGGGAAGGTGTGGCCCTGGGGCGCCGAGGTCAGCTCCACGGGCTCCTCCAGGCAGCCCGCTTCGCAGGCGTAGATCTTGACGGGCTGGCCGTGGGACTCCACGGACACGTGCAGGTATGGCTTGCCCTCGGTGTCCGCGAGCACGGCCAGGTTGATGTGGTCGTTCTTGTAGCGGATGCCATGCAGGGCATAGCTGTTATGCAGCACTTCCGGGTCGGCCTGGAACTGGAGGTGGTTCTCGGTGAACTGCAGCCCCCCGAAGCTGAGCACCATGCCCTGCAGGATGCCTGGGGCGCCCACCTTCACCAGCCCCTTGCAGCCGCGCTTCTGCAGGGTCAGCTTCCACAGGTCGGAGAGCTGCAGGATCTGCTGGATGGAGGACAGCCGGCCCGGCCAGAGGTTCTCGGCATGCATGGTGGCGTGGCCACTGAAGCAGTGATCTTCATAGTTGAGCGTCGACTCCATCTGGTCTCGCTCCCTGTGGCTCAGGCTGGGGCTGAGCAGTGGGGCTGTTGAGCAGGACAGCATGTAATAGAGGGTCAGGTTCACGGTCAGGCCAGACGGGGTGTGGGCATCTGTGATCTTCTTCATTTCCACACCTGTAATGCCACCAAGATTGCACGTTAAGGAGGATGGCATGGTAGGAAATGGCGAGCACGAGCAGCAGAGACACAAAGTTTCTGTCCCGAGGGATGAAAATGGCAGATCCAGTTTCCCGGGAGTAAGACAGCGTCATCCTGCCTGGCTTCCTCACGTGACTGACTTGAGCCCTGTGGGCCCGAAACCTAAAATCTTATTAAAAGGCAGTGGCGCCTCCTGCCAGAGCCCCAAAGAGCACAGACAGAGCCAGACCTTGGCACCAACCATATGGAGTCAAGTAAAAAGTCCCACTCCAGGACACTGTCACTCACAGTGACAGCCCTGGCCAGCCCTGGGCTTCTCCACTCCATCATCTCTCTCTCCAGTCCTGTAGCTTTTTGAAATTTTTTATTGATTTTAGAGAGAGAGGAAGGGAGAAGGATATAGAAATATAAACATTGATCGGCTGCCCCCTGCACACTCCCTACTGGGGATCGAGCCCGAAACCCGGGCTTGTGCCCTGACTGGGAACTGATTCAGTCACCTCTTGGTTCACGAGTTGGCGCTCAACACAGAGCCACACTGGCCGGGGCCAGTCCTGTAGCTTTAACATCTGAACACAACATCTCCAAAATCTGTATGACCGACCGCTAGACCCAACCAGCGAACCGAACCGCCTGCTTGGTGTCTCCACCTGGATGACAGGCGTTTTTGAACCTGACATGGTTGAATTCTTCCAGCCCCAAGCCTATCCTTCCCTAAGTGGTCTCCAGACACCTGCTCAAGCCCTCCCCCCAAATTCAGGAGTCACCTTTGAGCTCTTCCTCCCCACAGCCAGTCCTTGGGAAGTCCTGGCAGCTCTACCTCTAAAGGTACCAGAATCTGCCCACTTCCATCTCCACAGTCACAACTCTGGCCCCAGCCACTCTCCTCTGTCACCTGGGCTCCTGCAACAACCCCTTATCTGGTCTCCATGCTCCACCTTTGCCCCCATACAGTCGATACTCTGCATACAGCAGCCACAGGGACCTTTAAAAACGTGCACCAGATGGTGGCTCTGCCCTGCTTTCCATCCCATTTACAATAAAATTCACCATCCTCACTAAGGCCTACAAGACCCTTTAGGATCTGGCCACTGCCAGCCTCCCCTGTCTGACACTCCCCCTCCCCCATTACTTCTCCCCCGCACCCGCTCCCTCAGGCTCACTACTTGCCAGCCACACTGGCCATTCAACCAAACTGGCTCCTGCCTCAGGGGCGATGGCCTGCTGGCCGGCTTCCTTGCTATTCAGGTCTCAGCTTCAGTGTTTCCTCCTCAGAGAGGCCTCCCTGACAACTGGAGCTAAACAGAGCCTGCCCCCTACTTCTACCTCCCGCTGCAGTCACCTCCAATCACGTATGTTTAACCTTTCTCCATAGTGCTTTTGATTCTAGAAAGCTATCTTTCTTATCTATTCAAATTTTCAATCTTCTAATGTTTGTCTTTCTCCCATCCAGAGTCTGAGCAAGCGCCATGAGCCAGGTGCTTTGCTCTGTCCACTCCTGTCTTCTCCAGGGAGAGCAGACCCTGGCAGAGGCACGCAGACACTTGTTGAATGAATTAAAGATTCCCTGGGCAACTACATATAAGGATCCAGACAACGAGACCCCTGCAAGCCAAAATCTCTCTCATCTAGAGCAGGACTTTTTTTTTCTTAAACAGTCAAGGGGGCCCTAACCGATTTGGCTCAGTGGATAGAGCGTTGGCCTGCGGACTGAAGGGTCCCAGGTTCGATTCCGGTCAAGGGCATGTGCCTTGGTTGTGGGCACATCCCCAGTGGGAGGTGTGCAGGAGGCAGCTGGTCGATGTTTCTCTCATCGATGTTTCTAACTCTCTGTCCCTCTTCCTCTCTGTACAAAATCAATAAAATATATTTAAAAAAAAAACAAAACAGTCAAGGAGGAAGAAGTTTCCCTTTGACAGAGCATCCCACCTGCTGGAAGAGGTCCCACTACCTCCTTGTGAAAAAAAAACTGCAGCCACAACAACTAGGACACCTCAGCCTCGAGGATGCCATGAAGCCGGTGCTTGTCACCAACCAGACTCCAGGGAATTGAGGAAAGAATCTGGGTGGGGGTTGACCAGGCCTCCCTCTGCCTGCCCTTTTTATCCTTTACAAATTGACCCTCTAAACCAGTGGTTCTCAACCTTCCTAATGCCGCGACCCTTTAATACAGTTCCTCATGCTGTGGTGACCCCCAATTTCATTGTTACAAATGGAACATAATTAAAGCATAGTGATTAATCACAACAACAATATGTCATAGTCTATGTGTTTTCTGATGGTCTTAGGCAACCCCTGTGAAAGGGTCGTTCGACCCCCAAAGGGTCTCGACCCACAAGTTGAGAACCGCTGCTCTAAACCATTTTGCTCAAATCAGGCCTCACCCACAAGGACAAAAAGATCTACCCATTACACTCATTCTTACATCAGAATCTCATTAAAGGCCTCTGAGGTGGGTGCTCCTGTTATTACTGAATACAAGTCCAGAAAGAGGAGGCTACTGGTCCAGGTCCCACAGACACTAAGTGATGGAGTAGGGTCAGCCCCAGGTCAAAGGCCACGCCCGAGGTTTGACCTCCGCGGACGCTGGAGGGGCATCTGCAGGGTGGACCGTGTTCACCCTGGTGCAAGGTGCGGACTATGAACCCAGCACTCGCCACGCCTCACCTGGGCTGAAGAGCTGGGCCCAGAGGCGCTGGTGGTCCTGCAGCAGCTCGGCGGCCGGCATCTCCAAGAGCTCCAGCATCTCCTTCCGCGCCAAGTCCTGGAGCACCTTGAGCTCCTTGGCGGCTTTGCTTTTGAGCGCCTGCGGGTTAACCGGCGCTGAGACATGCACCACCCACAGCACCGTCTCGTCCAGTTGCGTCTTGGGAGCCACTTGGAGCCGGTCCACTAGTTTCTTGGCGGCCACCACCACCAGGTGCACCTGCCCCGAGGGAAGGACCGGGGACAGGCCCGAGTAGAGAAGGAACTGGTGGTCTCCCACCTTCTCCAGGGTACTGGTGTAGGCCCTGGGGACCGGCCCGGCGGTGGGCCCCACAGTCTGCAGCGCGGCCACGCGCTCCGTGGGGTTGTTGAGCTGGATGCGCTGCAGATAGACGTGGGGTCGGCCCCGGTGCGCCAGGAAGTCCTCTTGCAGCAGCACGCAGTCGCGGCCGGACCCCGTGACAAG
>NW_005365764.1:2257586-2259998 GCF_000412655.1 Myotis brandtii
TTGGGCGGGTGGTACTGGAAGCATCCAACCAACTTGTGAAAAACACCGAGTCGGCCAGACCGAGCACATGCTGGGCCTCGTTTGCTACTGATGGAGTCAACAGACCGAAGATTGAAAAGTCATAATAAAACTTTTTTATGTAAAAATGACGATCCTCACCGCAATAAAACAAAACAAAGCTTAGAACAGTACAGGAAAGAAAGGAAGAGAGAGAAAGAAAAGAAAGAAAGGGAAGGGGAGAGAGAGAGGAGAGAGGAGAGAGAGAGGGAAAAGAAAGGGAAGGGAAGGAGAGAGAGAGAGAGAGAAGAAAGAAGAGTAAGCCCTCTAAACTAGACTTCCCAGGAAATACGTTGTTGACAACTCTTCCGGACCTGTCTGGCAGCACGTA
This sequence comes from Myotis brandtii, assembly GCF_000412655.1. NCBI lineage: Eukaryota > Metazoa > Chordata > Mammalia > Chiroptera > Vespertilionidae > Myotis > Myotis brandtii. The sequence continues at coordinate 2,257,975 of NW_005365764.1, forward strand.
GGACAGAAGGGACGGAAATCCAGCCCAGGACTGTCCATGTCTCCACCACACCAAGCCGTCCTCATGTCAACCCTGAGCTTTAACTTATTAAATAACATGAGACACTAAAGTCGCATGCTTTGAAAATGCCTTTAAATTGTGACTCTCCGATGCAAAAGAGACATGTAGCTTTGTTACTGGAGGAAAACATCCATGTGAGCACAGGGCAGACAGTGGAGCCATTGTTCCCACTTTGCTGTCAGGATATTCCCAAGCCAGACAGTGCTTCCCAGTTGTTGAAAATTAATCGGGTATTTGAGGTGGCTTCTTGTGGGCTGTGAGCAGACAAAGATGCGTTTGCCAAGTTCCAGGGCCAGTGCCCTGTGGAAAGTTTCAAGTCCAGGTGATGGTACAGTAGCCTTTATGCCCCCCAAGGTTATTATCAAAACACAGACACAAAATTCTCTTTTTTTAATGTCTGTTTTTTAAACATATTTTTATTGATTTCAGAGAGGAAGGAAGAGGGAGAGAGAGAGAGAGAAACATCAATGATGAGAGAGAATCATTGATTAGCTGCCTCCGGCACATCCCCCACTGGGACCGAGCCCACAGCTGGGCATGTGTCCTGACTAGGAATCAAACTGTGACCTCCTGGTTCATAGGTCAACCCTCAACCACTGAGCCATGCCTGCAGGGCAGAGAACAAAATTCTTAATTACCACTGGGATTTCACAAACCCACGAAATATGTTGTTGGCCAAGCAGGAATCCATATCCTACAGTTAGAGAAGCGGTTCTCAACCTGTGGGTCGCGACCCCTTTGGCGGTCAAACGACCCTTTCACAGGGGTCGCCTAAGACCATCCTGCATATCAGATATTTACATGACGATTCATAACAGTAGCAACATTACAGTTATGAAGTAGCAATGAAAATAATTATATGGTTGAGTCACAACATGAGGAACTGTATTTAAAGGGCCAGAAGGATGAGAACCACTGAGTTAGAGCGATAGGATCCATCCAACCTCCTGAAGGAGGCAGACGTACTTGGGAGGCACAGTGAGGTGGAAACATACCAGACCAGGTGCATCCCACCTGTGGAACGGGAATGACCAGAGACCCTGCCTCTCATATTTCTGAGGAATAAATAAGTTAATGCAGACAAAGCAAGCAAGGTGCATGACACATTCTAAGTAATTTTTCATTGGAAACCCATGTCATTATTTTTTGCAATTACAAACATCCATGAAATAGGCATATATCTTGGTCCACTTGTGTGAATTTTGGGGGGGAGCAATTTCTGGAAGCAGATTCCTAGTCAAAGGAAAGGCTCATTATTCGGGAACTCCCTTGCCACTCTCGAACAACCCAAGGGAAGGAGACTCACAGGAAAGGGTCAGCGACGCAGCCACGACAAAGCCAGGGAGTCGAGAGTTAAGGACCGTGGCATCAGGCTGCCTGGGTTTTTACTCTTGGCCTTACCCCTTGCTAGCAAGTCATCTAACTTCCCCGAACCTCAGTTTCCCTATCCATAAAATGGGGATCATGAGAGAACAGGATTGCTCTGAGGCTTAAATGGACAAACACAGGAAACATTTGGCCTGGTGCCTGGCTCAAAATAACCGTTCATTATTTACTTTTACTAGGAAACAGGATATATGATACAAAATTCAACATGTGCAAAAGGGTGAAGAGTGACTATAAAGTCTTCCTCCCTCCTGGGGCCCCACCCAGCCATCTGTCCATCTGTTCCTCTCCCCAGATGCAACCATTGCCACCGGTTCCTTGGATACTCTTCCAGATATTCTATTCGCTTACAGATATATAGGCATCTAGACATATAGTATAAAGTTTTTCTTTCACAGAAATTGTAGCGTATGATTTTCACTTGCATATATATATATATATATATATATATACACACACACACACACATATACATATACATGCTTAGGGGAACAGCTTGGAAATCCTATTTGTATTATTATTATTATCATTATGACTAGAGGCCAGGTGCATGAAATTCATGCACTGGTGCAGGGGGC
>NW_005365764.1:2260969-2261194 GCF_000412655.1 Myotis brandtii
GTCCCAGCTGGGTAGTAGAAGCCCCGCACGGCACTGGTGCCTCTGCCCTTTACTTGCCCGGTACCCTGGGCTTGTTGCTGGGTCCCCCTGGGCCTCACTTCTACCATCCGTACAATGAGCAAATCTCCGCACCATGAGATGATCGAGCAGGTTCCCAGAGATTGTACCTAACTTCTAAAACAGCGGTTCTCAACCTTCCTCATGCCGCGACCCTTTAATACAGTT
>NW_005365764.1:2261335-2262217 GCF_000412655.1 Myotis brandtii
ATGAATCGTCATGTAAATATCTGATATGCAGGATGTATTTTCATTGTTATAAATTGAACATAATTAAAGCATAGTGATGAATCACAAAAACAGTATGTAATTATATAGGTGTTTTCCGATGGTCTTAGGCGACCCCTGTGAAAGGGTCGTTCGACCCCCAGAGGGGTCGCGACCCACAGGTTGAGAACCGCTGCTCTAAAATGACAGGTGTTGCCTGGCCGGAGTGGCTCAGTGGTGGAGTGTCAACCTATGAACCAGGAGGCTGATATACAACTGTTGTACATGTCTCCGCCAGTTTGTTCAGCTCTGTCTGTCGCCCAATTCCACTTGGCCTGGCTTACTGGCCTGTCTCCAGTTGCCTGGAGGGGACAAAAAGGGAACTCAAAGGATTTCCTGTTTTAGGGGCTGGTGATAAGCAGCCCGGAGAGTCTGGGCAGGGGTGTGATGGATGCCTTTGAACACGGTCCTCCCCGGCCCCTGCCCACTCCACGCCCAAGGGTTTGGGGAAGGACTAGTGAAATCCTAGGAGCTGAGTCCTACTGCGGGCTTATCGGGGCCTGTTCCCAGTGCGCTACAGGTAGCTCTGCCATTAACCCGTGCAAGACCCAATGGCAGATGCTCTTGTAATCCCCACCGTAGGCGACGAAGCGAGGCTCCCGGTATGGATGCCGTCCGGCCTGGGCGCGGAATCGGGGGTATGGAAATCGCTGCCTCGCCCGCTCTCCCCTCGTCTCCCTGGGGGTACAGCAGCCCCTTGAGAAGGGAGAGAGGAGGGCAGGCCGGCGGAAGGACCCGGGAGCCGCACAGACAGGCCAGAGGGAGCCGCTCCAACCGCGAGGCTGCAGTTCTGGCGCGTCTGCAGGAAAACCTCCCCCGGGAGGG
>NW_005365764.1:2262524-2289965 GCF_000412655.1 Myotis brandtii
ATCTACAGGAGGCCTGGGCTGGCTTGCGGGGGGGGGGGTAGGGTGGGGAGGTTGTCTGAGTTCTGGCTACTTGTCCACTGATTCGCGGATGACTTGGAAAAATCACTTCCCGTCTTGGGCTTATGGTTCCCACATCTGGGAGGGAAGTCCCGTTCAGCACCCAGAGAGACAAATAATAGCTCCCCTAATAATGACAGAGGCTACTATTTATGGAGCCCTTATCAGAGGCCAGGCGTCAGTTAAGCCTGATAGCAACCCTCGGGTGTGCATCCTTCTCTCATGCCCATTTTTCAGCTGGGCAAACTGAGGCTCCAGAGTTGATTCACTTGCCCACGGTTACGCGTGCAGCTTGTGGGCTTGGGAACCAAGATTAACACCCAGTTGCGTCCGGTTGGTTCCAGAGCCCAGCTGGCCAAGAGATCATGGGGATGAGCGGCCACCTGGTGAGGTGCCTGGGGTGGGGGTGTGGAAGGGGCGGGTCCCGCTGCAGAGCTGCTTGCACTTTCAGCTACATTCTCCGTGGTCTGCCCCGCCCCTGCCCTGACTGGTGGGTCTTACCCTCTCCAGTTTGCACATGGGGAGACAGGCCCAGATAGGTGCCATGACTGCCCAGGCGTTTCCGGCTCTGGAGTGGTTGCCCCCAGGTCTTCTGGGCTCTGGGTCTAGTGTTCCTTCCACATCCCCAAGGCAGGTGGGATGTTAGAGCGGGCCCCACTATCCTGAGTGGGTGCTACTCTCCCCTGCCTTCCCCGGGCCACCTCCAGGGCTGCCCGCTGAGCATCTGAGAGCCCCCAGAAGGGTATAGGTAGATCCTGGCAGTCCCATAGCAGCCGATCTGAACTGGCCACACCTCCCATGATCCTCTCTTCCCTGGGAACTGAAGGGAGCGGGGTAGTAGGTTAGCAGACCCTTGGACCATTTCTTGCGTGTTCCTTTGTGCCAGGTTGTGCCCAAGGCCACGCATCTCTGGTAAAGGCAGTTGCTTGATCTCCATGAGGCTTGGCGTCCTAGCCTGCAAAACAGGGGCTATACTACCTCACTCCTAGAGCTCCCTCAAGGATTCCATAGGATGAGGCCTGCTGAGAGTTCAGCTCAAGGCCTGGCCCACAGAGGCATTTCTGGCCCAGTGCTGCCATCTTTCCTGGAGTATACCAGCAGGGCAGGAGGACAGGTCAGAAAACCCAGTGAGGGAGGTGCTGAGCACAGGGCTGGGCTGGTGGTGTGTGCAAAGGGCCTGTGGCCAGGGTCCGCTCACTGGCTGGGAGCCACGGACCCTATAATAGCCTTTATTTTCCCTGGGCCTCTGCTGGCAGTTCCTCTGCTTCTGTTTTTGTTTTGTTTTTTTATTGTCGTTGTCGTTAATCCAGCAGCAGATCTGAACTGGCCACACCTCCCATGATCCTCTCTTCCCTGGGCCCACCCTCCTGGGGAACCTGGGAACTGGAGGGAGCGGGGTAGTAGGTTAGCAGACCCTTGGACCATTTCTTGCGTGTTCCTTTGTGCCAGGTTGTGCCCAAGGCCACGCATCTCTGGTCAAGGCAGTTGCTTGATCTCCATGAGGCTTGGTATCCTAGCCTGCAAAACAGGGGCTATACTACCTCACTCCTAGAGCTCCCTCAAGGATTCCATAGGATGAGGCCTGCTGAGAGTTCAGCTCAAGGCCTGGCCCACAGAGGCATTTCTGGCCCAGTGCTGCCATCTTTCCTGGAGTATACCAGCAGGGCAGGAGGACAGGTCAGAAAACCCAGTGAGGGAGGTGCTGAGCACAGGGCTGGGCTGGTGGTGTGTGCAAAGGGCCTGTGGCCAGGGTCCGCTCACTGGCTGGGAGCCACGGACCCTATAATAGCCTTTATTTTCCCTGGGCCTCGGCTGGCAGTTCCTCTGCTTCTGTTTTTGTTTTGTTTTTTTGTTGTCGTTGTTGTTAATCCTCACCTGAGGATATTTTTCCATAGATTTTTAGAGTTGAAGAGGGGGGAGAGACAGAGAGAAACATCGATGTGAGTGAGACACGTCGATTGGTTGCCTCCTGTATGCTCCCCAATCAGGGCCGGGGATTGAGCCTGCAACCGAGGTACGTGCCCCTGCCAGAGACAAACCTGGGACCTTCAGTCCTCCAGCCGATGCTCTATCCACTGAGCCAAACCGGCCAGGGTCTCTGCTTCTGTTTTTGTGAACTCCCTCCACCTCAGACCATCTCATGAGAGAAACCTAGCCCCCTACAAGGAAGCCCAGAGAGGTGAGTCAGGGAGGGACCAAATCAGTGACAAGGCTTCAGGTGCCCTGACCTCCAGCAGGTGATGGGAGCGGGCAAAGTAGACACAAGGCGGCCAGCCCCCACAGCATGGTGTCGCCGAGATAACCCAGTAGATCATAACCATTCATTGATGGAGAAGGGGCAGCGGGTCCCAGGTATGGGGCTGTTGTCAAGCTGCTCTCAAGTTGAGACTCTGTGCATCTCTTGCTCCATTCAGACCCTTTTGAGAAGTAAGGAATCATTAACCCCATTTTGCAGATGGGAAGACTGAGGCTCTGAAAGGTTATAAACTCCTGGCCTCAGGTTGCCACAGCTGGTTGAAAGTAAAGTCACTGACTGGGACTCAGGCCCACTGCTCATTCCTGTGAACCCTTGGTTCCCAGAGAGCCTGAGGGAGGAGACATAACCCTGTCCCAGGCGAGCCCCAAGACCAATGTGGGGGACAGAAAAAGGCCTTCCACAAAGCAGCATCCAAACAAGCAAATTTCCGTAGAGCTGAGGGGCTGGGAGAGTGCAGACCACCCCCCCACCTTTCCCTGCAGGCCTTGACATGGAGAGGGAAGGACCAGGGGACCCTGGACTTGGGTGGGGGTCATGCCTTCACTGTGCAGGGGACAGAAATGTTCCCCGAGTCCGGTAGGCCTGGCTGGGTGTGTACGAGTCAGGAGGAGACCTGAGGCTACTAGACTTCCCCATCTCTTGCCATTCTGCCTGACCCATGTCACATCAAGCCCGGCGTGCACGCCTTGAGAGCCAAGACCACATGCCTGGGCTGGCACTGCTTGGGACAGAGGGGACGTCAGCCGGAGCCCAAAGAACCCAGCCTGAGTTCTCAGCCCTCTCTTGGGATCCCAGAGAGGTGTCTGCTCTCCCCACCCTGGCTCAGCCTCTCAGGAGGGGCTCCTCTCCGCCCCTGACCCCCAGGAACCTGCCCTCACCCATCTTAGGGGAGCTTCCCGAGGACAAGAATGCATGGAGCCCCACGGCCAGGTGCTGTGCTCAGCACTTTGTGGACATCAGCTCCTCGAACCCGCGTGGGAGTCTCTGGAGGAGGGTACATTTTTGTGGTTATTACTCTCATTTTGCTGACGAGGATACAGGCATGTAGACGCTAAGGTACTTGCCTGCTATCTGTCTGCCACTCCACTCCACTGTCTGCTCATCTCTGCTGACCTGGATCATGGGCCATTCACCTGGGGAAACCACGGTTGGACTTTGGGCAGCAGGTCAGCAGGACCCAGAGCCCTGGGTGTCAGGCCTCATGGGGGCCCTGGCACCAGCTCCTGTCACGTGGTGAGTCTTTTTTTTTAAGTTAATTCATTTTATTATTATTATTTTTAATCCTCACCCGAGGATATTTAGAGAGTGAAAGAGAGAGGGAAAGACAGTGAGAAACAATTGATTGGTTACCTCCTGCACGCGCCCTGACCAGGGCCCAGGCCAGGAAGGAGCCTGTGACCAGATACCTGCCCTGGACTGGAATTGAACCCGGGACCCTTCAGTCCACAGGCTGACACTCTATCCACTGAGCCAGACTGGCTAGGGCATGGGGTGAATCTTTTCCCGGCTAAGCTGCTTCAGAGCTCTGGGCACCACATAGGGCAGTGGTTCTCAACCTTCCTAATGCCGCGACCGTTTAATACAGTTCCTCATGTTGTGGTGCCCCCCAACCATAAAATTATTTTCGTTGCTACTTCATAACTGTAATTTTGCTACTGTTATGAATCGTCATGTAAATATTTGATATGCTAAAGGGTGTCCCAAAATTCACGCAAGAAGTAATTTTGATAGAAAACACAGGTTTATAATTAAAAATTGTAAACTTTTTATTGATTCATAAAGTATACAGTATAGGCTTATGTATGGAATAGCACATCGGGTAAAAGGCCTCCATGGCTTTGCTGGCACATACGCAAAGCCGTGGTCTTCATTGGTCTTCATTGTCCCTGCTCCTGGGCCATCATTGGTACTTGGTAATGCTTATCAAATTGAAGGGATTGAAATCAAAGGGCAACAGATATTAGAATCTGATTCAATAAACCAAGTAAAATTAGGCTTTTATTTGTTGTTGTTGTTGTTGTTGTTAATGCTCACGCAAAATTCAAATCTTGTTTGAATTTTGGGACACCCTTTATATGTGTTTTCCGATGGTCGAGACCCACAGGTTGAGAACCGCTGCCATAGGGCAAGCGTCACCCTGGGGCATTCAATTTCCAAGCACCAGGGCCCCGCCCACCTGCCTTTGGCCTGGGCTCCCAACTGTAGGGGGCGGGGCTTTAGTAGGTGTAAAGGCTCAGAACAGAGTCTGGCGAGCAGAGAGTGTTCCATAAAGCTTAGCCGTCATTGTTATGGTGATTTGCAAGCAGAAACCCCAAAAGGAGCCTGGAGACCTAGCACCCCTTCCCCCCTCACTCCCTCGCTCGCTGCCTGACTTCAGGAGTCGGGATCTAATGGAGAATCCAGAATCTCACAGACGCCCTGGCTTTTTCCATCGTGAAATGTGACACTCTTCCTGTCCCCAGGAGCCCCTGTGGACAACAAGAGGGCCTCAGACAGCAGGGCCTCCGAGCCGGCAGCGCTGCCTCTCCTCACCGGGGCAGGGACTTAACAACCCTGGCAGGAGTTAGGGGGAGCCCTTCCCCAAGGCTGAGAAGCGCCCCTCTTTCCTGGACCCCAGGGTCAGGTAGTGAGGCCTCCCCTCTCCACACCTGCCTAGTGCACCCACCCCTTCGGCCGCAGGTCCCTGGGCCCACCCTGTGGACTCCTGCCAATCCCTGCCGGGCTGCTTGGCGCCAGCCCCCTGCTCTGGGCCAGCACCCTGCCCCTCCGCTCAGCCAGCTCTGCCAGCTCTGCCAGGCTGGGCGGGCCCCTTTGTTCTGTTTCATTTTATTTTTTTAATCCTCACCTGAGGACATGGTTTTTTATTTATTTAATTTATTTATTTTTAAATAAATTTGTATTGATTTCAGAGAGGAAGGGAGAGGGAGAGAGAGATAGAAATATCAATGATGAGAGATAATCATTGATTGGCTGCCTTCTGCATGCCCCCCAACTGGGATTGAGCCTGCAACCTGGGCATGTGCCCCGACTGGGCCTGTGACTCAAATCTTATTGATTTGAGAGAGAGAGAGAGAGAGAGATAGGTTGTCTCTCATCTGGGGATTGAACTACAACCTAGGTATGTGCCCTGTTGGGGAATTGAGCCTGAGACCTTTGGGTGTATGGGAGGATGCTCAACCACATGAGACACTACCCTTAGTTCTTTGAGCCCAGGCTCCTCTTGACTTCCTAGGATGGGAGTCAGGGGGCCTCACCTGCCTCTGCTGGCCTGGTCACACCACTTAGTGGGTCTGTTCACCCAGGAAAGTGTTAAGTCCTGGACCCCAGGGAAGGAAGGGTCACCCAGTGGAACAATGATGAGTGCTGCAAAGTGGGGTCCTGCCCCGGAGGGCAGGAAAAATCTGAGAAGGCTTCATAGAGGTGGTGGGGAAGAGGCATCACTGTCAGTGGCCCTGGGACCTGGAGGAAGGTCAGGGAAAGGGCAGGGAGGGAGCCCTGGAAGGAGGGATGCGCCCACAAGGTGAGACTTCTGGCTGGAGGAGGCCCACTCGCTGCTGGAGGGAATGAGTGCATCATCGGACTGATCAGCAAGGGCCTTGAATGCCAGAGCAAGGCGTTTGCTTCTCATTCATCATCACCAGTAACATCTCCTAGCCTGTGCCAGCATTCCAACAGGACTGTACAGGCCTGATCTCCTGGAGTTAGTCCAGAAGCCTGGGAAGAAGGTATTGTTATTAATCCCTAGTCTACAAGGCAGAAAGGTCAGGGACTTGCCCAAGGTCACATAGCTGGGAAGGAGCAGAGCTGGGACTCTGACCAGAGCCTTCACTACTCCTCAGAGGATTCAGCCTCAAAGTGTGGTCTGGGAGGGGCTTCCCCAGGGCTCCCAGAGATGCTTTCTGGGGAGTCGTTTCCCATGGGTTCCATTGTAGAGGTGAAGCTGTACTACAGAGCCTGGGAGAGGTCCAGTGTTAAAAAGGTAATACAGCCCTGGCCAGTGTGTTCAGTGGTTAGAGCATCGGCCCAACCACCAAAGGGTCCTGGCCAATGGCACATACCTGGGTTGCAGGTGCAATCCCAGCTCCAGCTGGGCTCATGTGGGAGGCCACCAATCCATGTGTCTCTCGCACATAGATGTTTCTGTCTCTCCCCCTCCATCCCAGTCTCTCTGAACATCAGTGGAAAAAATATCCTCAGGTGAGGTTTAACAAACAAACAAAAAAAGGTAATACAGCTGCTCTGGTCAATGGCCAGGATTTCAAGGCGGTTTCCACTCCTAGCCGACTCTCATTGGTTCTCATGGTGTTGGGAGAATCCAAGGATGAGTGAGACTCAGCAAGAGAGTCTATAGGAGTTGATTAGCAACGTCTGCTCTGGGTGCAGTGTAGATAGTGGTGGCTGCCTCTGGGCTAATGTCCAGCGTGGGCCGGAGAGGTCCTCCCAGAATGCAGCATTCAGAGTGAGTCCTTCCCTCCGCCCCTGTGCCTGGCCCAGAGCCCCCTAAAGCCAGAGAGGCCCAGTCCCACAATGCAAGATGCGGATACCTCTGCTCAGGACGCTCCCTGTCATGTTGGTCAGTTGCAGGTGAATGGAGCCCTGGAGGAGAATCTGGAGACCCAGGTTACATCCCAGCTCCGTCACTAACCAACGGAGTGATCTTGGGCACATCCCTTCCCACCTGGGCCTTGGGCTCTTGTCTATAATGGAAATGGGGCCACGGCCTGTGGGATTTGACAAGAACAGTGACCTGCCCCTACCTGTCACCTGTCCTCCTCCATCCCATTCACCATACCCTTCTCTGTCCCTAGACAACCTCCTAGTTCTCACGGTGGCCACGAAGGAGACCGAGGGGTTCCGACGCTTCAAGCGCTCAGCCCAGTTCTTCAATTACAAGATCCAGGTAAGGGGCTCCCCAGGTGGGGCAGAGACAGCCGAGGAGTGGAGGGGGAGTCCAGGAGCTGCGTGTCCACCTTCCCCAACTGACTTGGAGCCACAGGGTGTGGGACCACGGCCAGCGTGGCCTGGGTTCAAAGACCTGGAGAAAGGGCTGCACGCAAATGAATACACAAGACAAGAAATATAAATTTGGAAATTACGGGGGAAGCCAGTTGTGAACTTGGTTCTAGGGATGAGGTTCCACCGAGTCTCCAGTCTCCGTTCCCATCTGCTTTTTATTTACTAGAATACACAATTGCCTTTTAGGAATGCAAACAGACTTATCAGAGGTGATGTTTGGGAAACAGTAAAGAGATCGTCAAGTTTGGGGGGTTGCCTTCGGCTACTGAGTCAGCAGTAGGTAATAACAATGCAGACAGTCAGCCTTCTGAATATCAGAAGCCCCATTCAGCTTTCTGACCGGACTTCTCGCATTTATATTAATTCCTGTTGATCTTGGCTTTCGGCAATTCCCCCTTCTTTGATTTCTTAATAGATGTTGATATGCCGCTTGCAGGGCTCGGGTTCTTTTAAGATTTTTATTCCGCATCTGCAGACTAAAATTAAACATATAAGAACAAGAATGAGACAGGCAATAGTGGTTATGCTAAAAGGCAAAAGTAAGGAGATTCAGTGAAAAGGAGTAAATTCTTTCTTTAAATTGCTGCCAGGCATCTAAGGAATTCGTTTGTAAGTCTGCCTGGAATAATTATACAGTATGCTGCTGTAATTCCAAAATATTAAGGGTGGTGTTATCTTTACCCTAAGCACCAAGAAAGTGATTTTTCATTGACACAAGCAGCGGTAAATACTGTCTTGTCGGGAGTTCCCTATAAGGTACGAATGGAATTATTTAAGCTATAGTTAAAACTATATCATTTTATTGGTGCAAGTGCAGCAGCTGATTTCCATTGATTATTACTATACGCAGACCCGTAGGGGCTCCAATCCACAAAAGAAAAATCCGTTATTAAGTTTGCTGCTGGTGGGTGCCATTCATGAAACTTTTTACATAATGGCTTAGTGAGGGGAGGTCTTAGTAATGTTCTATTCTCTTTGCCTCTCCCAGGAGCAAGCATCGACAGTAATTGTATTTAGGTTTTCGCTTCCCCCTCCTTTGGTGTGGATGGTAGCCAAGAAAAACCTCTCTTTAATTCTACACACAAAGGAGCAGTAGTTTGATTCTGTGTCGTATAAAAAGGGAAGCTGGGTGGGGACACCCATGTAATTATACTTTGCCCATATACTTACGATACTAGGCGGGGGATCAGCCCACGTAAGGGGTCTTACCCAGGGAGGACGTCCCCGTTTGCCCCTGGTGATATTACCGCACAGCTGGTGACTGTCAGCATGGCAAGAAAGATGTTCTCAGGCGTTCTTGGGGTTCTGGTCTCTTCACAAATTCGCTCAGCTTTCTGGACCGTCTTCTTTATCACTCCCCAAGTCATCTCTGGGCTATTTATCCTCTGCTGTGTTTGTCTCCCACTCCTATCTTCAGTGTGTTGCCTGGGGCTGCTGCTGTCTATGGCTGGGGTAGCCGATTGTCTACAGCTGCAACAGGGGGAACTTCTGGACACCTGAACGTTGGAAATGAGTTAGGAAAAGCAAGAGGGAGAAAGACATAAGCAAAATCCACCATGGGCTGGAGAGTGTGGGGAGCGTGAGACTGGAGAGGTGTGTGGGGGTGGTGCTCAATGTAGTGTGCACGGGCTCGTCGGGGGGGCGAGGGAGTGACTAGGTTAGAGGGCACTGGCTGGTGCTCAATGTAGTGTGCACGGGCTCATGGGGGGTGGGGGGGGCGAGGGAGTGACTAGGTTAGAGGGCACTGGCATTTCACAGCTCCCCCGGGTGATTTGGGGATGCCCACAGTCTGGAGACCTCACTGTCCAAACAGTCTTCTGAAGAAGCACGGGCTATGCCCAGTCCTTGGAGTCATGGGAGTGTGTCCTCTGTGTCTGGCCCATGGAGCTGAGCCCACAGGGAGGCATTTCTCCATTTAGCTGAGCGTGCTGAGTGCCTCCTTGTGTCAGGCACAACGGTAGGCACCAGGGATGATGGACAACACAAGCCATGTCTCTGCCTATACAACTTGCAATCGAGCGGCATCGAGCCAGAAAGAACGTGTGTTTTGCTCACATGAATGAGATTTGAAACAGGGTTATTGCTTCAGGCACAGCTGGATCCGGGGGTTCAAGCATGGTAAAGTCTTTGTCTTTTTTGTCTTTAGGCCCTGTTTGTTTTCATTTGCAGACATACTCTCTGTATGTGGTGGCAAGGTGGCCACCAGCTTCTCAACCTCAGCAGATAAGGCAGTCTTTCCTTAATTTTAATAGAACAGTCCCAGGGAAGACTCTGATAGGCTCTTTTGGGGTCACATGCTCACACCATGGCTATGGGAGAAGGAGGGATGGGACACAGACTGGTCACGCATGGTCACTTGACCATCTTTAATGGGCCTTTCTCTGCAGGCTCTGGGCCTCGGGGAGGACTGGCATGGAGAGAAGGCAGCATCGGCGGGGGGAGGGCTGAAGGTTCGGCTGCTGAAGAAAGCTCTGGAGAAGCATGCAGACAAGGAGAACCTGGTCATTCTCTTCACAGACAGGTCAGCGGCCGGGGGGCTACCTGGGCGGGTCCCTCGGCAGGGAGATAGAGGAATATATTTTTATTTAAAAAAAATTTAAAAAAATATATTTTTATTGATTTCTGAGAGGAAGGGAGAGGGAGAGAGATAGAAACATCAATGATGAGAGAGACTCAGCCGCCTCTTGCACGCCCCACACTGGGGATCGATCCTGCAACCCGGGCACATGCCCTGCCCAGGAATCAAACCGTGACCTCCTGGTTCCTAGGTCAATGCTCAACCTCTGAGCCACATCAGCCAGGCTAGAGGAATATTTTAAATTGAGGTTCTCCCAGGACATCTGAAATGGGAGATCACTCTAGCTAAGGTTGTCTAAGTCTTAGGGGGTCTGTGTATCCCAGGAGAGACCCTCTGGTGTAGCCCACTCCCGATCTTGGTGAAAAGATGGGTGGGGGACCTGCCCAGGTGTGACAAGCCACTCTCTTAGTGGGAGAAGGGCATGGGTTATGGGGACCATCTCTCTGTCCTGGGTGGGGTTGGAAACCTGGCGGGCCAGGCCAGGGACAGTAGGGCAGACCCATTCCCTAGATTGGGAGGAGGGGGATTGTAGAAGCCTCGATCCAGGTCTGGGCCCTCTCCACACTCCTGCTCACCTCTGCCCGTCTTCTGGCTCCGGCTGCAGCTACGACGTGGTGTTTGCCTCGGGGCCCCGGGAGCTCCTGAAGAAGTTCCGGCAGGCCAGGAGCCAGGTGGTCTTCTCGGCCGAGGAGCTCATCTACCCCGACCGCAGGCTGGAGGCCAAGTACCCAGTGGTGTCCGACGGCAAGAGGTTCCTGGGCTCTGGAGGTGAGGAGCTGTGGCCGGGCTGGGCGGGCTCAGAGGAACCCACCGCTGCCTCCGTGAGGTTCCTCACTCGCTCGGTGTCCACAGGATGTCGCTCATATCCCAAACACAGGCTCTCCTGAGTAGAATTCCTGATTCTTTAATTTTTAAACCCCCCCCCCCCGCCCCGTCTTTTTCATCTCATTGACAGCCATCCATCTGCATAGGGCGAAACCTGCCCTCCCCCACCTCAGTCCTTTGGTGGGTCACATGACTCCCATTTCAAAAGATCTCTTGCCCTGGCCAGGTAGCTCAGTTGGTTGAAGCGTTGTCCCATATACCAAAAGGTTGTGGGTTCGATTCCCAGTTGGGGAGCATATGAGAGGCAAGCGATCAATGTTTCTCTCTCTCTCTCCCCGTTCGCCCCACCCTGCCCCCCACATCCTTTCTCTAAAATCAATAAACATATCCTCTGGTGAGGATGAAAAGATATCTCCCGAATCTGCCCCGAGGTCCACAGCCACTGCTGCTGCCTCACTGGGCTCCTGGCATCTAGTATCGGCACACTGTCCCGCCAGCTCCACCCCCGCCCTTCCAGTCCATGCTCCGCCCAGAGCCAGAGGCAAATCCACACTCATCACTCAGTGGCTTCCCACTGCAGAGCATAAAACCCATATTTTATCCTGGATTTCTCTGTCCAGCCACAGAAGCCACTTCCTCCCACAGGCCGAGAGAGTTGGCACAGTCCAGATGGCCTGGCCCTGGGGTACAGGTGTCCCTGGGGCAGGGCCCTCCCTGGCTGTCCACCTTCTTCCATTTCTCTCCTCCTCTAACCAGCCTTCCCCATAGCCAGCGATCTGTGTGGGTTTTTCCCTTTAAGCCCCCATGTGCTGTGTGCCCTTGGCCCAGCCTCTGCCCTTCTCTGGGCCAAGTTTCCAAGGTAACTATGGGAAAAGGGCTCCAGCTTGCGCCCACCAGCTCTGCTCTCTAGGAACTCCTGGTGTAATCCATTCATTCACCATCTGTGTGGAGCCCAGCATCTAAGCTGGTACAATTTAGTGGGCACCATCGGTCTTTCTCTCTGGGCTCGGTGGGAACTTGCACTAAATGACACTAACTGGCAGACTGTGTCCAGCCGATGGACATCACCTCCTCTCAATCTAGGAGGACTTCTGAGAGGAGGCAGGGCTTGTGGATAAAGGAGTAGGACATGGAGAAGAGGGGAGGCTGGGAAGAGGCCCCTAGCTTGGAGGCTGGAAGCTAAGTATCTGTTTCTGTGTGTCCTCACGCAACCCCCAGGCTTCATCGGTTATGCCCCCAGCCTCAGCAAGCTGGTGGCCGAGTGGGAGGGCCAGGACAGTGACAGCGACCAGCTCTTTTACACCAAGATCTTCTTGGACAAGGAGAAGAGGGTAAGAGTCAGCAGGTGGGGCTGGGGGGACCTGATCCCACGGGCCAGGCTGCACTGGGAGCAGCCCCTGTAGGTCTTGAATCCCTGGGTTGGCCTTGACACCCCCATTTAACAATTCATCGATTCGCTCATTTATTGAGCAGATCTTGATTGGGCGCTCACTATGTGGGAGACACCGACAGGTGCAGGGCCGGGATACGGCAATGAACAAGAGAGTTGGGGTCTGCGCCCTCATGGCCCTGAGGTGGGGAGACAGGAGTTTACAACCTCATGTCAGGTGATGGTGATGGCGTTGAAAAGAATGACAGGCTGAGCTGCCTACTGTGCCTGGGGGGGGCTGATGAGAGCTTAACAGGCCACTGCTGAGCCTGGCTCAAAGAGGCAGGGGTCATCGAGGGGAGCGGAGGTAGCAGAACCAGGCCAGTGCAGCCCCAGCCCCAGCCAGGAGCCTCTGGGTAGACAGGAAACTCAGGGTGCTCTTAGGTGTCAGGACTCCTGGATTCTGCCCTGCTGACCTCCCCATCCTCCACCCATGCTGTGCTGTGTGACCTCGGGTAATTCACTTCCCCTCTCTGGGCCTCCGTTTTTATCATCCACAGAATGATGAAATGAAGCAGTCGGCCTGTGCAGTGGAAACTATAAACTTGATCTTTTTGTTCACGCAGTCCTTCCTCCTTCCCCTTTGCCTCCAGTGACATCACTGCAGAAGCCCGGGGACTAAGCCATGAAAATGGAGCTGCTCTGCTTGGGATGAGGGCGGAGCCTAGAGTGCCCCTTGCCCTCTCTCGGCCTGGCCGTGGGCTCCATGAGACACAGTGGAGTGGAACAGGCAGCATTGTGCCCATGAACAGGGATTTCAGGGCCAGGTTACCTGGGTTCAAATGCCAGTCAGCTACTTACTAGCTGTGTGACCTTGGGCACGTTACCCAACCGCTCTGTGCCTTGTTTTTTAAATCTGTTAAATGCAGTGATGATGGCATTTTCCCAGAGGGTATTGTGTGGGTTAAATTAATTAACGTGTATATAGCACTTAGAATAGCGATTGGCACACAGTCAAGTACTAAACAGTGTTTGTTATTATTAGGGTTCTTGTTGCAATGGAACCCGCTGTTTCCTTAGATTCCTTCCAGTGCCGAGAGCCCCTGGTTCTCTGTAAATGGGGCCACTCGGCCCGTAGATCCTAGGGGCTTGGCCACTGGCTGGCCTTCCCAGGGCTCCCAGCTGGGCAAAGCGGATGTGGTGAGGAAGAGGCAGAGGTGGGGGGCAGGCTGCCCACAGTGGGTGCGATGGAGCCCTGTCCTTGCCAGGGCCGGTCCCTGACGCAGCCTGGTGCCCTGTCTCCTGCAGGAGCGGATCAATATCACCCTGGACCACCGCTGCCGCATCTTCCAGAACCTGGATGGAGCCCTGGGTGAGCAGCCCCCACAGGGAGGGGATGGAGGGAAGGAGAGGGGGATTCAGGTAGGGCCTGAGCCCAAGGGGGAGAGAGGGTTGGTTCCTCTCTGTGGGATGTGCTGGGAGGTCGCTCGCCTCTTCCCCAGGTCCTCAGAGACCACCTGGGGCAGAGCTGTATGTCCCTGTGGGTGGAAAAAGGAGGGTCGAGAGGTCAGTTTACCGAATTCACCCAACACCAGGGCAGGGAAGTAGCCTGCCAGCCTGGTAATGCACACAGCAGGTACCCACCCTGCCCCTGACCCCAGTCCTCACAGGTGAACCTGCTTCACCTCCTTCCCCTGCCCTCCACCGCCAGCTGAAGGCTTCCTGGCCTGGGGGCAGGGGCTGACCTGGCAGGGAGTTGGAAAGTGAAGGCCAGTTGGTTCTTGAAACTCCAAAGCCCTTGGGCTGACCCCAGATCCCTGGCTGGTGATGGCATTGCTTTGCCACTAGCTTGCTGGGTGACTTCAGGCCAGACACATACACACACACCTCAGGCCTCAGTTTCCCCGTCTTTAGAAAAGAGAAGTTGGACCCGATCACTGATTGGTGAATTTATAGTGTAAATCAGTGATGGCGAACCTGTGACACGCGTGTCAGAGGTGACACACGAACTCATTTTTGGGGGTTGATTTTTCTTTGTTAAATGGCATTTAAATATATAAAATAAATATAAGAAATATAAGTCTTTGTTTTACTATGGTTGCAAATATCAAAAAATTTCTATATGTGACACAGCACCAGAGTTAAGTTAGGGTTTTTTCAAAATGCTGACACGCCGAGCTCAAAAGGTTCGCCATCACTGGTATAAATGGACCCTTTGGAGAATCCGAGGAAAGCCCTGGCCCTCTCCCAGGAAGGTGTGGGAACATCACACCCTTTTGCTGTGGCCTCTGGGAGTTCCTGAGCCTAGGTTAATAAACTGGGCCCGATTCACCCCGGGGGGCGGTGGGGGCCAAGAGCTTGCACAGAGGGGCTCCCCTCTCATGGTCACCACCACAAAGCCCTGCCTCCCCAGCATTTCCCAGGCCTTGGGAAAGGCTGCTCTGGGTTATATAACTGTCGAACAAAGTAGCTTCCTGTCTTACGTGCACACGAAGAGGGTCCTAGCATGGGGATTAGGGCTCTCTCTACCAGACCAGGATCTGTCCCCTGTCCCTCCCAGGCCGTCCTGTGTCGCTGGCGTGTACTCAGGGCTGCTCTGCATGCCTGTCAGAGCGGCCGCCTCCCAGACCCTGCCAGTGGGGCTTCTCTGAGCTGTGTCTGGAGCTGGGATATTTCAGTCTTCACCTCCTCCATCCCTGGCTTCCAGCTCTCATCAGTAATCACAGTAACTGATGTGGGTTTCTGTGGATTCCATGCTCACCCTGTGCCAGGCACGGTGCTAAGTGCTCACTGGACATACGGTCCTCCCACTCTTATCCCCATTTTACAGATGAGGAAACTGAGGTGCTGAGAGGTGAAATACTAACCTACGGGGATACCTGCTCACTGGGGGAGAGCTGGGATTTGAGCCCAGCCTGTCAGCCCCTGAGTTTGGCCTCTGGGTCTGATGCTGGGTGGCGCTGTAATTTCTCACCCCCAGATGAGGTTGTGCTGAAGTTTGAAATGGGCCACGTTCGAGCTCGCAACCTGGCCTACGACACCCTCCCAGTCCTGATTCATGGCAACGGACCCACCAAGGTAGGAGGGGCCCCAGGCCCTGGGGAGTGTGGGAGGGGGTCAGCTTCTCCTTGGGGCCAGGGCCACCCACCTGGTGCCCAAGAGCTTGTAGGCATTGCCCTCAAATCTGAGTTCAACGTGGAGCCTCGTTCCTGCTGTTTTAGTCGCTGACGCCCTGTTCATCCTGCTGGACAGCAGGGCACAAAGGAAGCCACTGCCCCCACCCAGGCCCAGGCTCGGCTGCCCCAAGTCACCCACACTCCGTCACCCCAGGGCAGGCTCGTTTGCTCATTTAAGAAATATTTATTGAATGTTTGCACCAGGGCATGAGGCCTGGTCAGTCATGAACAGGACAGACTGGCCCCCATGCTCCTGGAGCTACAGACGGGGCCCTGAGGAACTGGCCCCTGGTTCACACCACAGTTCTCTGAGTGAGAGGTCCTCAACCACTCGAATCAGAATCAATCAAAGGAAGGGGGATGTGTTAAAACGCAGAATTCCCGCCCCCGCCCACAAGCTGGCCAGTGGAAATCTCGAAGGGGCGGGCCCCGGGAATCTGCATTTTACAAGCTCTCAGCCCAGTCCTGAGATGAAAAAGCACCAGGGCACCAAGCCCTCCTTCTGCCCTCCCTCAGCTGTGGTGACCTCGGGGGATGCGCATGCCCTCTTCAGGGCCCACCCAAAACAAGGTCACATTCCTGCTCCCTCAGGGGTGGCAGCTGGCTGGGGCCCAGGAAGGTAGGCCTCAGTGGTTGCAGGTGGGTGGGACTGGCACCTCTCAGACCCCTCGTCCCCCACAGCTGCAGCTGAACTACCTGGGCAACTACATCCCGCGCTTCTGGACCTTCGAGACCGGCTGTGTTGTGTGTGACGAGGGCCTACGAAGCCTCAAGGGCATCGGGGTAAGGCCGCCAGAAGCTGGGGTTGGGGAAGATGGGTGATTCTGGAAGAGACTGTTGTCTTTGGTGGAAGGTAGAGGGATTACCTCCCTGTCTGGGGTTCCATCCTGCTCCTCACCAGGCACCTCCTCCTGGAAGCCTTCTCAGACTACACATGGCTCCACATTTCCCCCGATGCCTGCCTTCCAATTTTTCTGCCTGGTCGTTCAGGCTCTCCTGCAGCCCCGTCCCCATCCCACAAACCTTCTTCCTCATTTGTGGCCCCACATCACACCCCATGCCAGCCAAGCGCCTGCCATCAACTAGTCCTCGCTCCGAGTCAGGGCTCACGCGACTCTGGCTCAGGGGTGGCTCAGTGGCTGGGCATGGCTGGACTCCGCTGCCCCCTCTCCACGCAGGATGAAGCTCTTCCCTCCGTCCTGGTTGGCGTGTTCATCGAACAGCCCACGCCGTTCCTGTCCCTGTTCTTCAAGCGGCTCCTGCGCCTCCACTATCCCCAGAAACGGATGCGGCTTTTCATTCACAACCACGTGAGTAGCCGGGGCTTGGCCCAGCGGAATCAACGATCTGGATGTGAGGCCTGTGGGTTGGGGGTGCTGTCCTGGTGGCAGAGGCTCTTAAGAGGCCTGTGGACCTGGCCTGGTCAGGGGAGGATGGTCACAGGGTGGCCAGGGAGGGCATGCCAGGCAGAAGGTCTGGCCTGGGCGGGCAAAGGCGTGGAGTTTAGGAAAGCAGGTGGCCGGGATGTGCCAGGGAGGAAGGGGGGCAGCCGCAGAGGCTCAAGAGGCCTGTGGACCTGGCCTGGTCAGGGGAGGATGGTCAGAGGGTGGCCAGGGAGGGCATTCCAGGCAGAAGGTCTGGCCTGGGCGGGCAGAGGCGTGGAGTTTAGGAAAGCAGGTGGCTGGGATGTGCCAGGGAGGAAGGGGGGCAGCCTGCAGTAGCAGAAGGTGCGGTGGTCCCTGGTGGGGACCGTGTCCTCATCCTCAACCCCCCTCCCCAGGAACAGCACCACAAGGCTCAGGTGGAGCAGTTCCTGGCGGAGCATGGTGGCGAGTACCAGTCTGTGAAGCTGGTGGGCCCCGAGATGCAGGTGGCCAATGCTGATGCCAGGAACATGGGCGCGTGAGTTGGGGGCCAGAGGGGATGTGGTTATCTCTGCTGACAGTGGTGGGCAGAGAGGCCATGGTGGCCAGAGCACCAGACTGGGAGACAGGAGTTCGGAAGGCTGGGTGGTCTCCGGCAGGTTCCTGCCCCTCTCTGGGCCTCCGTGTTTCCATCTGACAGATGGGGAACTTGCCTTGGTCTTGCAATTGGCTGGGGCTGAGCAGTGTCAGCGTTTAGGAAGGACTGGAGGACCGGAAGACAATAAATGCTGACAACCAGAGAAATAATCTCTGATTGCCCCATAATGTATGTTGACTGTAGAAGAATTGGACCGTCCAGATCCGTGGTTGGCGGCCTTCCCATGAAGGACTAGATTGTGTATCTGTGCAAACCAGCTTTGTGGGCCCCGCCGCAGCCACTCAGCTCTGCTGGGGTAGCGTGCGTGAGCCTGGTTGGGCTCCAACAAAGTTTTATTTATGGACACTGACGTTTGAATGTCTGTGATTCTCATGCAACTTATTGGATGCTTTTCCCCAACCAGTTAAACATGTAAAACCATTCTTAGCTCATGAGCCACGCGAAACTGGGCAGTGGGCTGGATTTGGATCGTGAATCTTAATTAAGGCTTTGATACCAGTATCCAGACACCCTCCAGGAAGGCACAACCAGTTTGCCCCTGGCCCTGGGCACGGTGGGAGCCTGTCTGTGGGCGGTTGATACCAGTTGTCAAGCTCTGGGCCTTCGTCTTGAGAGTTTGGGATCTGCATCAGGGTTTGGGTCTTGGAATTGGGAGGGACCTTCGAGGCTGCTGGTCCCAACCTGCACCAGGGCGGCCCAACCTCTCTAAAGAGCCGTGGCCGGTCCCTGTGATCGCAAGGTGGGCGGGGGTGGAGAGTGCAGCTGCGGTTAGCTCCGCGACCCTGGGTGGGGAGGTTGGCACTGGAGCCCCACCCCTCCGCCGCCCCCACTGACCCTGCGTCCCCCTGCCTGCAGGGACTTATGCCGGCAGGACCATGGCTGTACCTACTACTTCAGCGTGGATGCAGACGTGGCCTTGACCGAGCCCCAAATCCTGCGACTGCTGATCGAGCAGAACAAGTGAGGCTGTGGGTGGGCTGCGGCTGGCAGACAGATGGGCCCTCAGAGCGGGGCTCCTGGGCTGGCTCCCGGGATAGGCCTGGGCCCCTGCTGGGAGCCCTTCCCTGCCTTTGTCCTCCTCCCCTGCCTTGGCCTCATCGACTACCCTGAGCTTGCCCCAGCCTGGCAATCTTGTCTTGGTTCACACCCACCCTCCTTGCCCTCCCCCCACCACCACAAGCCCCAAGTCATCACTCTCACACCCTCTGTTCTTGGCCGCCCTGTGGGAGGGAAAAGGTATCAGATGGGCCAAACCTACCTCCAGGCCCTGCCCCAGGGAGGTGCTTGCAGGTTGAAACGGACCCCGACCCTTCCCCACACCTGGTTAGATCCGCCCCGAACTCCCAGTGGGCAGAGGGACCCCTCTGAGGCGCTCCCTTCCTTAGGAACGTCATTGCCCCATTGATGACCCGCCATGGGAGGCTGTGGTCGAACTTCTGGGGAGCACTGAGTGCAGATGGCTACTACGCCCGCTCCGAGGACTACGTGGACATCGTGCAGGGGCGGCGTGTGTGAGTACCGACAGGATGGGGGGCACCCCCATTTGTCTTCTTCCTGGCCTTGCAGCACCCCCTCCCCCAGTATTCTTGTCCTTATTGCCCTCAAATTCCCACCGCACCTGAAGCAAGGGAGACTGCAGTCAGACACACAGAAGGACTTCCCGACAATGATCCTGGGCCCATTGCCCAGGGTAGGGGACTCCAATCAGCACTATCATGCCCTCCCCTTGGCCCCTGGCCCTTAATCTGTGACCCTCAACACGAGCCTGCGGCCCCTCCGTCTTCCTCTCTCTCACTCAGCGGCGTCTGGAACGTGCCCTACATCTCGAACATCTACCTGATGAAAGGCAGTGCCCTGCGGGCTGAGCTGCAGCAGACAGACCTGTTCCACCACAGCAAGCTGGACCCCGACATGGCCTTCTGCGCCAACGTCCGCCAGCAGGTCAGCCCTGGGGGGGTGGTCAGAGGAGGCCCTTGATGGGGAAGGTGGGCTGCCTAGTCACCATAGGCCCTGGAGCTTCTGAGGTTCCAGCAGGGCTGCTCCAAGGCCTGGTGGGGACATGCAGGGCACTGGCACGCAGGCTGGTCCTCCGGGTCTGTGGGGATCATTTTAGCAGACCCGGGTTTTACACCATCTATTTTATTTTTTAAAGTATACTTATACTGATTTCAGAGCGGAAGGAAGAGGGAGAGAGAGAGAGAAACATCAATGATGAAAGAAAATCATTGATCAGCTGCCTCCTGCACATCCCCTACTGGGGATGGAGCCCGCAACCAGGGCATGTGCCCTTGACCAGAATCTATCCGAGACCTGGTTCATAGGTCAATGCTCAACCACTGAGCCACGCCGGCCGGACTATTTTATTTACACTTTTGACAGCACCTAAAAAAAACCCCGAAACTTTCTATCTAAATGTACTCCAAGTAACGTGCCCAGGAAACACCCTTACCCTGTTCTGTGCCGCACCCAATGTTTTCTGTGGCTTTTAAAAAATGTGACAGCACGTTGATGTTTCCCCCTGTGCCCCAAACTTCGGGATCAGAACACCATCCTCTTCTTGGGCACATTCGTTCTTTTATTCCCATTCAGTCCCCCAGGAAGCCTTCCCTGATGGCATTCCCAGTGTCAGGTCTAGGTGACCCCGGTGGGCAGAGGAGGCTGCTGTCATGCCCCTCCCAGGGAGTGCAGGGGAGGGGAGGGTCTCTCTCATCGGCCTGGTCTCCCCAGGATGTGTACATGTTCCTGACCAACCGGCACACCTTTGGCCACCTGCTCTCCCTGGACAACTACCAGACCACCCACCTCCACAATGACCTCTGGGAGGTGTTCAGCAACCCTGAGGTGAGGCCTGGGCGGGCAGGAGGGAGTGGTGGGAGTGGAAGGGGCCCCGGTGATCCTGTAGCCAGAGTTGCCTCCCTCTCAGAGCTTGACACTGGGACGCTGTGGGCCACCTGCCTTCCTTCACCCCAGGGGGCCTGTCTGCGGGTTTGAGTAGAAAGAGGAGGGTGTTTTGAGAGGCAGCGCCATCTAGTGGAGGAGGGACGAGGAGTCAAAGGCCCATTAGCTGCGACTTCATTGAGCCTCTCTCTACCTTTGGGGCCTCAGTTATTTTAGCTCTAAAATGGGTATACTGTCCCAGCCTGACTGGCCCCTGAGAATGTTGTGATCAGAAGAGGAGAAAATTGTGACAGTGTTCTGACACATGGTGAGCTTGTGGCTGATGTGGGCACATGCCTGTATCTTCACGTAGACCTGTACACACGTGCACACGTGTACATACACATGCAAACACCAGCTCCCGTGGGCACCCTTTTACGCCCAAACAACACAACGCACCCAGTGGGCACAGAGGCAACCCGGCTGCTCCAGGCATGCAGACCTTCACTTACATTGTGTGTGGCCTGGGGGGAGGAGGCCCCTCTTGGAGCCTCCCAGGGAGTTGAGCACGGGGTGAGTCCAGCTGGCCCAGGCCAGCTCCCAGGACCCCATCCCGCTTCCCCCTCCCCACAGGACTGGAAGGAGAAGTACATTCACGAGAACTACACCAAGGCCCTGGCGGGGAAGCTGGTGGAGATGGTGAGGACTGGGCACCCCTGGGAATGAAGCTCTGGATTTATACCCGACACCCGGAGGACAGAGGAACGAAGCGAGCTGACCTGGGGGAGGCGGCGCGGCCCCCTCCTGTGCTCCGGCGAGGGAGGGGGCAGCGGTGGCCCCTTCCACCTGCTGGCACTTTCCTGCTGGAGTCTGCAGGGCCGGGGGCCTCAGGCTTCTTTTCTGGCCCAGGCAGGAAAGAGAGGAAAAGCATCCCAAATGTGGCCTCAGCTGCAGACCATGGCCCGTGTTTCCCCACAGCCAGCAGGCCTCTGCCCCTCAATGTCCACACTCGGGTGGCTTTGGCCTTGGCCCTGGCAGTTCTGTGACCTTGGCCAGCTCCGAACTCCAGTTCTTTCTTCCTTCAACATCTCCCTGAGTCCGGGCTCCCTGGGGACTCTCAGGGGGACACTCAGAGGCTCTCAGACCAGGGTGGGGCAGGGCATAGGCCACACAGGGGTCCTGCCCGTGGCGGGTTCTGCCGAGGGCCATGGGGTCAGGGGGAGGATGAGGCCGGTTCACTCTGGACCCCTGTGACCGAGTCCCCACCCTCCCCAGCCTTGCCCGGATGTCTACTGGTTCCCCATCTTCACGGAGACGGCCTGTGACGAGCTGGTGGAGGAGATGGAGCATTACGGCCAGTGGTCTCTGGGAGATAACAAGGTGGGAGCCCCAGGCGCCTGGACTGGGGCTGGTGGGAGGCTGCCCCTCCACCCAGGCCCGCCCTCAGAGCTCTTTGCCTGGGACTCTTCAGATGAGGGCGCTGGCGTCTAGGAGTAGAGGGGTGGCCGGCGTCTAGGAATAGAGGGTTGGCGGAATGGGATGGAGTGCTGGTCTCTAAGCTGCCATTGCCGCTGGGTGACTGAGCTGCCTCAGCCTGAAGGTGCTAGGTTTCCAGTTCCTGTTTGTTATGCCAGTGATTGAGCTTCCTTCCCAGGCTGGGCGTGGAAAGGGGGAGGAGTGAGCAGGTGTGGATGAGGAGCCATTAGGAGGCGACAGCACCCGACCGCAGAAGCCAGTGGCGCCCCGCTGAAGGAGGAACCCCCTGCCTGCCCTCCTCTTGCAGAGTCCAGGACCCCTGGTTAAAGGCACATGCGCCCTGGGCCTGGGCCTCAGAGAGTGGCTAACCTCAGCCTGACTAATCTCTGGTCCGGGAGCTAAGCTCCAGAGTCCAGTAACCTGCACAGCCCATCTGTTCTGGGTCTGGCTGGTCCTTGCCCTCCAGTGCCTGGGCTTCCCGGGACGCTCGTGCCTGAGCTGCCCTGTGGCCCTCTGCATGGGTCTCTGTTGTATAACCAATGACCACCAAGCTTAACGGCTTAAAACATCCACTGATTATCTCCGGGTTCTGTGGGTTGGGGTCTGGGTGTGGCTTGGCTGGGTGCTCTGCTCAGGGTCTCCCAGGGCCCCAGTCGGGGTGTCAGCTGGGGTTGGTGCTCCTTTGAGGCTCGGGCTCCTATTCCAAGCTCACACGGCAGGATGCATGTCCTTGCCGCTGCGGAGCTCAAGGTGACTGGCCCCTTCCGGGCCAGCACGGAGATTCTCTCCCTCCAAGAGCCTCCCTGATTTATTTATTTCTTAAAATATATTTTTATTGATTTCAGAGAGGAAGGGAGAAGGAGAGAGAGATAGAAACATCAATGATGAGAGAGAATCATTGATCGGCTGCCTCCTGCGCGCCCCCTACTGGGGACTGAGCATGTGCCCTGACCGGGAATGGAACCTTGACCTCCTGGTTCATAAGTCGATGCTCAGCCACTGAGCCACACCGGCCAGACTCCAAGATCCTCCTTTATAGACTCACCCAGTGCCTCCTAGCTGGTTTGGCTCAGTGGGTAGAGCATTGGCCTGCGGACTGAAAGGTTCCAGGTTTGATTCCGGTCAAGGGCACCTGCCCAGGTTGCATGCTCAATCCCCAGTAGGGGGCATGCAGGAGGCAGCCGATCAATTATTCTTCCTCATCATTGATGTTTCTCTCTCTCTCCCTCTCCTTTCCTCTCTGAAATCAATAAAAATATTAAAAAAGAAGACCCACCCAGCATCATCTCCCCTTTGATTAAACCAAAGTCGACTGACTAGTTACCTTAATCACACCTGCAAAACCCCTTCACCTTTGCCCTTATCCCATCAGGTTCAAGGTCAAGGGGAGGGGATTGGACAGGTGGCAGGAATCGGGCCATCTTAGAATTCTGCTCACCACCCTCTCTGGGTCGCTTCCAGGACAACCGCATCCAGGGCGGCTACGAGAATGTGCCGACCATCGACATCCACATGAACCAGATCAGCTTTGAGCGGGAGTGGCACAAGTTCCTGGTGGAGTACATCGCGCCCGTGACGGAGAAGCTCTACCCCGGCTACTACACCAGGGTGGGCCGGCTGGGTGCAGCCAGGACCCAGGGGGTGGAGGGGCTGGGGAGGGGGAGAGGAGGAGGGGAGAGAAGTGTTCCCAGCTGGGCAGAGGCCTGAATATTTGGTGTCTAGGCAGGGGAGAAGTCTCCTCCTCTCAGGTGCTGGGGCCAGGGAAGGCGGGGCCACTCTGCCTCTATCCTCTGACATCATAGGACCGTTTGAGTCCTTCCTCTGTGTCCCTGACCCCTGCATCTATGACTGCCATGCCAGCTCACCGGACAAGCCCCCGGTCAGTGGCCAGCATGCCCTTCTTCCCTCGGGTCCCCTTGAGCTCCCTCACTCATATGTCTGTTGATGCCTCTTTGGCTTCTGTACTTGTCACTTCCTCCTTCACACGGTTTTCTCCAAACACCTGGGCCCTGTCCTCAAGGGACCACCCGCCTAGATAGGTGGGAGGGTGTGAGGATTAGATTCATTCATTCCACCTTCCTTCCCTTCTCTTCCCTCTTTTCTCTCCTTCCTTCCCTCCCTTCTGTCCTTCCCTTCCTCCCCACATTTCTATTGAGGACCTTTTCTGTGCCAGGAACTGTACCAGGCCCTGGAGAACACAGCGTTAGATAAACTGCCCTCAGGGAGCCGACGTTCCAGTAGGCGCTGAGGGCCGCCTGGACACCCTTCCTTCCTGTCCTGCGCCGCCTCTCATGCGGGTTCTCTGTGTCTCTTCCCTGGCACAGGCCCAGTTCGACCTGGCCTTCGTCGTCCGCTACAAGCCCGACGAGCAGCCCTCGCTGATGCCACACCACGACGCCTCCACCTTCACCATCAACATCGCCCTGAACAGGGTCGGGGTGGATTACGAGGTGAGCAGGGCCGCTCTGGCCCAGGGAGCAGGCAGGAGGGAGGGCTGGCTGGTGAGCAGCTTGCAGGGTGTTTGAAGCTGAGGGGCCCAGGATGCACCAGCACCAGAGAACTAGGAACGGGAGAGAAAGGGCGCTAGGTCCGTGGGGAAGGCTTCCTGGGAGGGGCGGGCTCAGCAGTTTGGCAGGAGGGAGAGGGCTTTAGACCCAAGAGAGCAAGGGGCCAGGAGGCCTAGAGCCAGATGACCTCACCTGGGTCCTGCCCCCCCTTTCCCCCTTGCTCGGGGGCCTCAGGCAATCTCTTGGGAAAACTTAAAGTGCCCTCCCCACAGTTGTGAGGATGACATGAGCTCATCCAGGTAACTGTGTACGTAGTAAGGACTCAAGGAGTGGTAGCTAGTAGTAACAAGTTCAGGGTCCGCATCATTCTTGGAAGAGGGCTGCTTTGGGAATGATTAAACCCAGGCTTGTGGCTGGAGGGAAGTCTAGGGAAACCAGGAAGACATGAGGGTGAGGGGGAGCAGTTCTGGGGCCTTAGGACCCCAAGGGAGGCCTGTGGGTGTGATCAGCTATAGAGCCATTCATCCATTCATTCACTCACTCCATAAGCTACTATTTTAAAGGAGTTTTTTGTGACTCAGTCCCGGGTTACACACTGTGAAGGAGACCCATAAAAACACCTGTTTTTTTGAGAGTCGACAATGTGCCAGGGGTTCTCATAGGGGACGATTTTGCCACCCTCCCCAAAGGACATTGGCAATATCCGAAGACATTGTCGGTGCTACTGGCATCTAGTGGGTAAAGCCCTCATAAGAAAGAATGATCTGGCCCGTCGTGGTGATGCTGTGTAACAGTATGAATGTACATGATACCATTGGACTGCTCACTTAAAAATGGTTACCATAGTAAAGTTTATGTTACGTGTATTTTACCACAATTTAAAAAAAAAAGAAAAAGAGCCCTGGCCAGTTTGGTTCAGTGGATAGAGCGTCAGCCTGTGAACTGAAGGGTCCCAGGTTCGATTCCGGTCAAGGGCACATGCCCGGGTTGTGGGCTCGATCCCCAGTGGGGGACTTGCGGGAGGCAACCGCTCCATGATTCTCTCTTATTGTGGATGTTTCTATCTCTCTCTCCCTCTTCCTTCCTCTCTGAAATCAATAAAAATATGTTAAAAAAAAAAAAAAGAATTATCTGGCTCAAAATGTCCATAGTGCTGAGGTTGAAAAACCTGGCCCTAAGCTCTTACTTGTATCATCTTATTGAATGCTCACAACTCTGTGCAATTTAACGCCCATTTTCCAGAAGGGAAAATTGAGGCTCAGGCTGGTCACAGTTAATAAAGGGTGTGGCTGACCTTTGTCCAGGGCTGCCTGACTTTCTTTTTTTTAAATAATATATATATCTTATTGATTTCAGAGAGGGAGAGGGAGAGAGAGATAGAAACATCAATGATGAGAATCATTGATTGGCTGCCTCCCGCATGCCCCACACTGGGGATCAAGCCTGCAACCCCGGGCATGTGCCCTTGACCAGAATCGAACCCAGGACCCTTTGGTCCACAGGCCGACGCTCTATCCACTGAGCCAAGCCGGCTAGGGCTGCCTGACTCTGGATCACTCGGTCTTTGCTGAGTGACCCCCTTAGGCAGCATATGGCTGTCACTCCACAGGCATCCCAGGCAGGCTGTGCTGAGGGCTGCTTGGTTGTGGTGGCTCAGATGGAAGAAGAGGGGGTGGGGGTGGGGGAAGGGCCCAGCTTCCTGTTGGGGAACTGACGCTTCCTGTTGGGAAACTGACACTTCATGTCTCCTAGGGCGGTGGCTGTCGGTTCCTGCGCTACAACTGCTCCATCCGAGCCCCACGGAAGGGCTGGGCCCTCATGCACCCCGGGAGACTCACGCACTACCACGAGGGGCTCCCCACCACCAAGGGCACCCGCTACATCGCCGTCTCCTTCGTCGATCCCTAATTGGCCGGGCCCAGCCACTGCGGACACTTTCCTCTCTGCCAACAACCATTGCCCGCGGTCCCAGGAACCCCGTCCAGCCTCCAGGTTCTTGACCTCCCATTGCTCTTGGAGCTGCCGTTGGAGAGCCTGGGCCGCAGGCCAGGGGCGTGGACACCTCGTTGGCTGGGACTTTCCTGGTGCTCTGCACCCAGCCCCGGGGGAGGCTGTTTGTTCACTTTCACTGCTCATCCTTTTCCACTTGTCTTCCTCAAAAACCCAGCCCCCTTCCTCCGGTTCTTCCATGAGTGACACGTGAGCAGACAGGGGCTTACCCAGCTGCCCCGAGGGCTCTAGGGGCGTGGAGCCACCCTGGGCCCCGCCCCCCCCTCGAGCTCCCACACAGAGCAGCAGCCCCGGGATCTTCTGCTTCAAGCTTCAGGGCCGACACCGAGACCTGGATCAGACTCAAGTCCTCAGCCGGGACTGCGGAAGCCCCTTCTTCCCTGGCTCCTGTCATGGGAGCCACATGCTGTCCCTGCAGATGGTGACTCGGCAGACCCCCCGGGCGGCGGGAAAGGCATGGATGCCGCAGCGCCATCCTCTACTTGACCCTTTGGGGGGGGGGAGTGACATGTCCACACACTGTACTGCGTCACCTTGTCCTGCATGTCCCCGTGTCTCTGGACAGAGGGACAGACGGACACAGGAGAGTTCCTATTAAAAGTCATTCAAACCACCGAGGGGAGCTGCCTGGGTGGGTGAGTGCTGGTGTCGGGGGAGTGTCTGCAGGGAGGGGTTGTAAGAGCCCATGATTGGCAAGAAAGATCGCTCAGGAGGCTCGGGGCCTGTGTTTCTCAAACAAGCACGTGACCGTGGTATCGTTTGTATATTCCGCAAACCCTATGTGTGAGCCAGGCACCGGCTGCCTGGGGCAGGCTTCTTCGTCCGTCCAGATCTGCATCAGGTGTCACCTCGCCTTCGCTGACTACCCTTCCTGCAAACATGAACATCAGAGAGCTCCCAAACGCTGCCAGCCCCTGCCATGCCCTGGGCGACTCCGACAGCTCAGGACATTCATTAATAACAACAGCTAGCATCTGTCCATCCCTCGCTGTGGGCTGGCATTGTGTCTGTCGGGCACTCAGCACACGGCCCTCTGGGGTGGAGCTATTATTTCCTTTTTATGGATGAGGAAATGTAGGCTCAGAGAGGCCAAGTAGTTGGCCAAAGGCCACACAGGTAAGTGGTAGGGACAGGGATTTATTTTTTTTTAATTTAAATTCTTTATTGTTTAAAGTAGTACACAAGTCTCCTTTTCTCCCCATTGACCTCTCACCAGCCGCTCCCCCGCCCCCAGGGACAGGGATTTGAATATGATTTCAGCCGGAACCTGG
>NW_005365764.1:2289983-2294935 GCF_000412655.1 Myotis brandtii
TCAGTAGCCAGGGCAGAAAGAAACACATGCATTCACTGTGGACCAGTGTGATCAGTGCCACATGGCTGGCAGGCTGCTGTGGGGAAGGGAGGGACTGGTGGCTTGTGTTAACTCAATGCTTCCCAACTAAGAGCGATTTTGCCTCCTAGGGAACATTGGACATTTGGCAATGTCGGAAGGCGTTTTTGGTTATCACCACGGGGGAGGGGCAAGGAAGCTACTGCACTAGTGAGCAGAGGCCAGGGATGCCTCTAAACATCCTACAATGCACAGGACCGCTCCTCCCTCCAATTAAGAATTACCCAGGCCAGATCTGAGCAGTGCTGAGACGAGTCTGATAGCAGAGGCTATCTCAGCAGGCCTTGGGGGTGGGGGTCGGGGCGGGAGGAGGTCTCTCTTAGGCAGAGAGACTCCATGTCAGGCGCTGGAGCCAGCCAAGCACAGACGGGTGGGGTCAGAGGACGCAGGTTGGCTGGTGTGGGTGGGGTGGAAGGAATCAAGACAGTCAAAGCCAGCAAAGCCCATTTCCCCAGGCTAAGGAGAGATGGACGTTATCTAGGAAGAGTTGGACTTTACTATTTAATTGGAGGCATTTGGCCCAGGGTAAATTCAAGCAGCACCAATCTTAATCGCTTTCTCATCTCTCACCCCCGACTGCCCAGTTCTCCCCAGAAGCAACCATGCCCAATCTGTTTCCTGGGTGCCCTTTCTGAACTGCTCTCGAATATATAAGGCGCGTGCGTTAGGGGTATTTCTAACTGTTATCTTTTTTTCTGATTGCAAATGCAAGTCCAGTCCGCAGTGAAAAAGTCCGTCAACATAGAAACAGAAAACGTAGAAGAGAGAGATCTGCAAATGCACACTCCCCCCGCCCTGCACTCCCCAATAACACTGTCAGCCGAACTGGAGTCTTGTCTGAGGGCCTTACAGCTTGATGCTGTTCCAGAGAGAACACCTGGTGCAGGTGGGGGTGGGGGTCGGGGGACGGACTAGAAGGCTGGGGATGGATTCTGAGGCCCCGGCAGTCCAGGCAGGTGACCAGGGCCGAGGCCAGAGCTCCCAGGAGGGGATGGACAGAATAATGTTGACGAAGGAGGACCTCCAGGCAAGATGCCAAGGAAGAGAAAGGAAATGGAATTTGGTGAATTTCGTCCCTGTCTCCTTAGGGAGGCCGGGAGCCTGGAGGAGGAGGCGGTCAGCGGCACCACAAGGCAGTGCTGCCGGCCTGATGTGATGTGAATCACGTCCCGGGGAGGCCTGGCCACACCCCGAGGTGGTCTGGTTGCAGCTCCATAGTCCAGAGTCTGACTCACAGCCACTGGTTCACTAGGCAACAGGTCGGGACAGCTTCCTCCGACCAACCTCACTGGGAACTGATAAGCTGGTGGGTCCAGCGGGTACCGGTTGCCTCCTGCGGCGTTTGTGGCGAGATTCTTCCGTGGTTACTGACCAGCGATGTCCAGGAGAAATAGAAAACTCTATTGTTTTCCTTTGTGCTCCATACAATACTCCACGCCTGAAGCCTCTGCTCACCAAATGCGTGGGGTTTTCCCCACACCAAAGAATTCTCCAGCTCTCAGCAGACACCGAAAGGGTTGTCCTACACCTTTAACTCAATTCGGACACTATCTCCCCGGAGATAGCAAGTTAAGGGCTCAGTCCCACCAGGCTGCCCCTCCCCCCATTCAAACACTGATCACAAATCCAGGTAGCCACCCGGGCTGCTGGCCCAGGAAAGGAAGCAGCGTTTGCCACCCGAAATACACCTTTTGGGATCCTGATTATTTTAAGCTGGTTAAGAAACAAAAGATCCGAAAGAATCTTTGACTTTCCCCCTAACCTCCTAACTAAAAGGATTTAGCCCTGGCCAGGTGGCTCAGTTAGTATTTCATCCTGATACACCAAGGTTGGCGGTTCCATCCCTGGTCAGGGCACATAGGAGAATCAACCAATGAATGCATAAATGACTGGAACAATAATTGATGCTCCTCCCTTCTTTTCTAAAAAAAAAAAAAAAAAATCAAAAGAATTTAGGTAGAAGACCTGCTCCAGGAAGGGAGTATATTCATCTATAACTATAGGTTAGTATGAAATAGATGTGATAGGGAGGAACCTAGCCAGTTAAGGGTCCTCTCGGTGTCCCATTGTTAAAGGTGACCCAGCAAACATTTACTTTTCTGCTTCCACAGGCATTGCCTTCCTACCCTTTGAAGTCCCAAATCACAGCCCCCACCCTTCTCCTTAGCTCAAGATGGCATTTAAGCCTTCACTGCCCCATCTGTCCTGGGGGTCTCATATTCTTAAGGAACCCATGTATGTACATAATTAACAACGTTGGTCATTTTCTCCCATAAATCTGGCTCATGTTAATTTGATTATTAGTTCAGCCAGAGGAACGTAAAAGAGTAGGAGGAAAAATTGTATTTGTCCACAATGACCAGTTATACCAAGTCAGAGATTTCCACTACCCCCTCCTCGGGTTAGATTAATTTTCTAGAGTGGCTCATAGAACTCAGGACAACAGTTTGCTTACTAGGTTACCGATTTATTATAAAAAGGATACAATCTGGGAATGGCCAAGTGGAAGAGATGCATAGGGCAAGGTATGTGGAAAGGGGTGAGGAGTTTCCATGCTCTCTCCGGGGTACCACCCTCCCACCACCTGAAAGTGTTTACCAACCCGGAAGCTCTCTGAACCCCCTAATTCAAGGATTTGTATGGAGGCTTCATTACTGAGGCATGATTGGCTAAATTATTGGCCATTAGTGATCAAGCCAATGTGCAGCCCCTCTCTGCTCTCAGGAGGTTGAAGTGGTAGGGCTGAAAGTTCCTACCCTCTAATCACATCATTGGTTCCCCTGGCAACCAGCTCCCATCCTTAGAGGCTTTCCAAAAGTCATTCATTAACATCAATTCAGATTTGGTTGAAAGGGGCTGTGACAAGTAACAAAAGACACACCACTTTCACCTTTATCTGAATAGCCCCCGGAGCTATTCCAGGAACTAAGGACAAAAGTAAATATTACAACAAAAGATGCCCTTATGGTTTTTAAACAGAGAACTATAAGGATACAGGAGCTATGTGCCAGGCACAGTGGACAAAGACCAACTATATAGATTTCTTATTATAAACCACAGTATCACCGAGAGACACTTATGTAAGTTTAGATTTTTTAGTAGCCATATTTTAAAGCTTTTTTTTCTATTTATAATAAAGCTGTTTTTAAAAAATTTTTTACTTATTTTTAAAATATATTTTTTTATTGATTTCAGAGAGGGAGAGAGAGATAGAAACATCAATGATGGAAGAGAATCATTGATTGGCTGCCTCCTGCACGCCCCCTTCTGGGGATTGAGCCCGCAACCTGGGCATGTGCCCTTGACTGGAATCGAACCTAGGACCCTTCAGTCCCCAGGCCAATGCTCTATCCACTGAGCCAAACCGGCTAGGGCAGTAGCCATATTTTAAACAGTAAAAAGAAACAGATGAACTTAATTGTGGTATATATTTCATTTAATTCAATTTATCCAAAATATTATCACTTTGTCTACACGAGAAATGTCCAAACCTGTAGAAAATTTTTTTAAAAATCTTTATTGTTGAAAGTATGACATTTCCCCCCATCGATCCCCCTGTAGAGAATTTTTATGAGTATTTGAGCCAAACTGATGACTTATGCCAGAGAGCAAGGTCTCAAATGGTCCAGAGAGTAACAGTTTGGCAGCTTTTACGTGTTTGAAATTAAGGAGGGAATGTCAGGAAGGTTACATGAAGGTGGGAGGAAGCCATTTGGGAAGGGGATTACAGAATAGTTAAGATTATGTGCTGTCTGGAGGGGTCTGAAAGGGGG
This sequence comes from Myotis brandtii, assembly GCF_000412655.1. NCBI lineage: Eukaryota > Metazoa > Chordata > Mammalia > Chiroptera > Vespertilionidae > Myotis > Myotis brandtii. The sequence goes on from NW_005365764.1 coordinate 2,293,835, forward strand.
CATTTCAAAGGTGTGTTAACCTAGAAGGACAGAAACCATGGACAGGGCTTGCCTAAGGCAAAGATAAGCCTTTTAGTAAGGAAGTTGTATGCCTGAAGTGTATGCCCACCATCACCTACCCAGTTAGGAATTTATGCTCAGATCACCTGTTGAGGTTACTTTCCCTAGAATCCCCCTTTTTAAAGTTCACAACTTTAACACACAATCAATGCAAAGATATCAGTGAGATTATTTACATACTTTTTTGGTCCTAAGTCTTACAGCACATCTAGGAGCTCCGAGGGCACATGTGACTGGTGGCTGCCATACTGGGGAGCCCAGACTTGGGGCCTTCCCTTCTGTGACTGTGGCCATCAGGAGACCTGTTTATTGCTGTGTCCTAGTGCCTGGCACATAATGAGGCCCGGTGATCTGCGCACGTGAGCTGGGGTGATCTCTCTGAGACTCCTGGAACTGTTGCGAAGGTTAAATGAAATGAGGTATGTTAAGTACCAGCTCAGTGACTGTTGTTACTGTTCTTCTCAAAGTCAGTCGAAGGGCATCCGGCTCCAACTTGCTTCCTGTTTTCCTCTGGAGAGCGCGTCTCTAATATTACAAACGAAAGGTTAGATTCCTGAGTTAGCAGAGCCCTCGGGATCAGGCCCGCGGCCACCAAGCAAAAGAGCGGGAACCTCCGTCCACGCCCTTGTTTTCTTTGCCCCTTGACAGCTGGAGGCCCCGCCCACCCCAGCCCAGACAGCCTCCCGGCGGAACTACAGCCCCCAGAATGCAGCGGGAGTCCCGAGGCCTACGTCATCGGCTTGGGACGCCCGGGCGGCGAAGGAGAGCGCGGAGATGCCTCTCCAGGCGCTGAGCAGACGCACCCCTGACCCCTAAAGAGGGGTGGGGTCCAATCAGCTGAGCTTGGAGTCCAACGACTCACCCGGGCCAGAGCGGCCAACCTGCGGCGGCTGGTGACACGCGCGTCCTCCCTCCTCCTCTCGCCTCCCCTCTGGCTGGCGCTTGCTGGTGACGTTGGGGGCATGATGGCCGCCGTGAGGCCGGGAAGGTGAAGGTGAGAGGGCGAGCGCGCCGGGTGGTGGGGACGGGTGGGGACGGGTG
>NW_005365764.1:2295153-2320675 GCF_000412655.1 Myotis brandtii
GCGGGACTCGGGGTGGGGTCCCCCGACACTCCTCGTCGCCCCCGCCTGCCCGGGCTTCCCGGCCACATTTCTCCCCGCTGCCCGGCCTCCTCCTTGTTTGCAGCCCTTTGTCTCGGCCGACATTCGCTCAGCACGCGGAGCGCCCTCCCTGCCTCCCCTGGGCACCTCTTACCCTCGCACACGGGTGTCTGTTTATTCGTTTGACTGTAACCCCCACGCTAAGCCCCTGGAGGGCAGGGACTGTTTTTTTACAAGAAGGCACACAGAAAATGCCGAATAATGAGCCGTTTGGGTGCACGGAGCCCAAACCTGCCCACCCTCCTCTCCTGCAATCCTTCGTTGCCCTGTTTCTTCCATTTCTCTATCTTCTCTCGCTCCCTCCTCCCGGAAAGGGCTCCGGTGATGGCCCTTCTCACATAATTGAAGACAAGTGAGCTCGGGAGCGGAAGGGAGGGGGGCATCTCCGTCCTCAGCGTGGCCGCTCCGCCAGCATCTACACGTGTTTTAAGTGTCCTGAGCCTCTGCACCGCAGGGTTGAGCATTGAGGACATTTTACAGCATCTGGCACACACAGGTTTTCAGGGAGTCCCGCTCTGCTCCTCATCCCTGCCCTCCCATCTCTCACCCTCAGTTCCACTCCCCGAGCTGGGTCCTCCGCTCCTCTCCCCACTCCGATGTGCCTCTACCCGCACCCCCCCTTCTCCCCAGCACCTGGCTGACCGTCGGGCCAGCACACGCCGAGTGTGTGTTTGTACACACCCAGGATTGGCCCCACACCTGCTGTTGTGTTTTTCCTTGGGGCCCTTCCCCTGTCACCCCGTACCCCAGTGAGTAAGCAAGCTTCCCTCGGTGAGTCAGCTTCCCCCAGGGATGAGTTTGTTGAGCTCTATACCCTATTAGACATGCTTTGCCTACCAGGTTTTTGTTTGTTTGTTTGTTTGCTGTCTGTTGACATATCCCTTTTTCTTTCCAAAGTTGGAGTTGGTGGAGTTAACACAACCCGTAGCCAGCTTCCATCGGAGACAGGACCCAGGAGACCTGACATACCTTTGGTCTTTTTGGCCCGGCCATGCCCGTGATGCCCACCCTGTGAAGGTCTTTCACCATCTGAAAAGTAAGTGGTGGCTGTGACTTGTGGTGCCCTGAGTCCGGTCGAGGGGAAGGGCTGTGCTCCGTTAGCCATCCGGTGGCACGTCTCTTGGAGTGGGGTCATCTGTGCACGGAGCTGGTGTTCCCCAACCGGGGCTGAAAAACTATCCTTTCTGTTCCCACGGAGGGTTTCACTGGTTGTGGAGAGAACCTGTTTAGAGGTTGACAGGAAGTAGCTGGGCTCTCTGGGCTCTCCGAGGAATTAGTCTTCCTTGCGTGTTCTCTGCTGTGCTGGCTCCGCCCTCCCGCCCTCTGCCCGGCAGAGATTGGCTCCTTACCACACGCTTCTCAGAGTCAGCTCTGCTCCCTTTGCCACTTCTTCTCTTCTGTTTCAATCTCTCAGCTTCTCCTCTGTTTTCAGTTGTGCCAGCAGACGACCCGTGGATCCATTTTATTTTCCCTGCTAGGAGTTGCTCTACATAAATCTGGGTAAGGAGTGGTGTGGATCCAGGGACTGTGCTGGGATCCAGACATAACCCTGCAGTGAATTTTGCTACTGCTCTCCCTACACCCAAGACACCTAATACTTCTCTACTAATGGCCTAGGTTGAGGCAAAGCTTTCTATTACCGTGGAGTGCTAATAGTTTCAGTTTGGAATTCGGTTTGGTTCTGGTCTTAGGTTAATATTAATAACAGTCTTTGTGTGTGTGTGTGTGTCTGTGTCTTATTGATTTGAGAGAGAGGAGAGAGAAAAATCAATCGGTTGCCTCCTGTACGCACCCGACAGGGGGTCGAACCTACAACCTGGGTATGTTTCCTAACTGGGAATTGAACCCGAGACCTTTCGGTGTACGGGGTGACGCTCCAACCAACTGAACTACCTGGCCAGGGCAGTAACAGTCTGTTAATATTGTTCCCCTAGCCGTTCTTTGGGGTGGGAGTGGGAGACTATCAGGATGAATGAGATTTTTCCCAAAGAGTGATCCTCGGGACTTTAAAAACTGTTACATAGAGGAAGGGTTTCTTCAGACTAGCTTGTGAAAGGCTGCATTAAGTACAGTTAAACTAGTGTCTTTACAGCAGCCCTTGCTGCCCAAAGTCTTTGCTGTGCTCATGTGCTCCAGTGGAGGGTCTGAAGCACGTAGTGCAGTGGTTCTCAACCTTCTGGCCCTTTAAATACAGTTCCTCATGTTGTGACCCAACCGTAAAATTATTTTCGTTGCTACTTCATAGCTGTAATGTTGCTACTGTTATGAATCGTCATGTAAATATCTGATATGCAGGATGGTCTTAGAAGACCCCTGTGAAAGGGTCGTTCGACCGCCAAAGGGGTCGCGACCCACAGGTTGAGAACCGCTGATGTAGTGGAACAGGGGGTGCACTAGTGTGCTGTGGACCACGCTTGGGAAGTGCTCTCGTAAACTATCTGAAGCTACGACCTCAGGAGTACTTTGCAGCAGCCACATCTATAAGCATAGTGGGTAGCTATGCCCGGGGATGGCCCCCCTGCCTGCAGTGAGCCCTGCGGTGCAGTAGGGACTATCAGGGCTTTCCAGAGGGACAGGAACCCAGCGCCTCCCACCGCCCTGGAAGGCTAGGAAGCCAGCAGGCGAAGCCCAAGATAGTAGGGGCCCTATCTTGGCTTGTGTGCGTGTATTTTGCAGCTTTGGTCCATTTGTGTGCCTATGCGTGTGTAGCTGGCTCTTTGGGAGGATTAAGTCCTGGAATCTGAAAGGATCGTTCCACTCCTGCCTCACTGAGCTCCAAAGACTAAGACACAGATGCTTAGTCAAAAGCTGCTTTTTAAGAAAAAAGTAGATGTGGGTTTTCCAGGGATGGAAGGGTAAGAAGATACTGCCCTTGGAAGAGGCAGTCTCTCATTCAAACCATGTTTCTCACGGTTGTGGAGGAGGAAGTAGAAATGGAAATAGGTCACTGCTCTGTGTCAGAGACTGGCTTTCTGGAAGCTCATAGACTAGACAGGGAGACAGTAAGGTGAAAAAACAAAATGTCAGGTAAGATTGTATGTCCTCCGTGGAGACACCAGGGGAGCTTCGTGGAGGGGGTGACACTAGAGTTGGGTCTGGAAGGTCAGTAGGAGTCAAATGGGTGTAAAAGGAAAGAGCATTCCAGGCTGAAAGCAGCATGTGCCACACAAACAGGGAATCTTGGCTTGGGGATCAGCAGAGCCAGAGACATCAGCGTGTGGAGGGGTTGGAGGTTCCACGTGAGCCACGTGGGGCGTGGGCGTGCAGCTGCAAGTTGGGGACTGGTGAAAGCAGCCAGTTCCTGGACAAGCTGAAGTCCCAGTAGAGCTTGTAACGCCAAAGAAACACTAACCTTTTACTAGCGTGCATGCCTTTGAATCTTGCACGTACTGGACACTAACGCCTTTGGTTTCATGTCCTTTGGCCTTTCAAACAGTGACCAGAACTTTAACGCACTTGCTTCTAAAAGCCACGTGGCCCTAGCCAGTTTGGCTCAGTGGATAGAGCGTCAGCCTGTGGACTGAGAGGTCCCTGGTTCGATTCCGGTCAAGGGCACATGCCCAGGTTGCGGGCTCCATCCCCAGTAGGAGGTGTGCTGGAGGCAGTCGATCAATGATTCTCTCATCATTGATGTTTCTATCTCTCTCCCTTTCTCTTCCTCTCGGAAATCAATAAAAATATTAAAAAATAAATAAATGGATCTCAGGGAACTTGCTGCCTGGAAGCAAGTCACTTCTGGGGCTGAGCAGACCTGCCTACTCCATCCTCATGGCAGCAGGTGGGGGGGCTGTGGGTGTTGTGGGGTTGCCTCTGCCCTTCCCTGAGGGCTGGTTGTTGTGATCTTGCTGGTAGAGTTTGTGGTTGTTATATAACATACAAAGCTACCATTGAGCTTGTATTGCCATGCCTAGTCTTCTTAGTCTGTGGGTATCACGCTTGTTGTACATGTGACGAATCCAAGGCTTTGAGGATAATAACTTGCTCAAGTTTATGTAGCTCAGTAATAGACTGAGCACGGTTTGAACCCAGCTGTGTGTCGTTCCAGAATCTGTCATCTACACGCTACATCACGCCCGTGTCAGTATCCCTTTTCTTCTCCTTTCAGTGGTTTTCCTCTTTTACTTCTTGCATTCCTATTTCTCTTAACAGTCTTAACTGCTGGGCCACAGTAAGGCCGATTCAGTGCTCTCTCCTTTTCTGCTTTGGAGGAGCCAGTGGTATTTTCTTCCCAGTGTCTCCCCCCCCCCCCTTTTTTAAAAATATATTTTTATTGATTTCAGAGAGGAAGGGAGAGAGAGAGAGAGATACACCAATGATGAGAGAGAATCATTGATCGGCTGCCTCCTGCACGCCCCCCATTGGGGATCAAGCCCTCAACCTGGACATGTGCCCTTGACCGGAATCGAACCTGGGGCCCTTCAGCTTGCAAGCCGATGCTTTATCCACTGAGCCAAACCAGCTGGGCCCAGTGTCCTCTCAGAGCACTGCTGTCTCTCTTATTTTTTTCCAAGGGTGTTTGACTAGAAGCTTTTAAAAAATACATGTATATATATTTTCTTATTGATTCCAGGGAAAAAGGGAGAGGGGGAGAGAGACAGAAACATCAATGATGAAAGAGAATCATTGATCGGCTGCCCCCTGCATGCCTCTCATTTGGGATCGAGCCCACAACCCCAGCATGTGCCCTGACCGGGAATTGAACCATGACCTCCTGGTTCATAGGTTGATGCTCAAACCCTGAGCAACACTGGCTGGGCTTCTGTCTCTTATTAAGCCCTTGACACGTGGCCTCCATGCTAAGAAACTCTCCCGCAGTGTGGTGTTTTACTGAGGAGGAAGGTAGAAATGGACATACAAGCCCTGACCGGTTTGGCTCAGTGGATAGAGCGTCAGCCTGCGGACTGAGGGGTTCCGGGTTCAATTCCGGTCGGGGGCATGTACCTTGGTTGCGGGTACACCCCCAGTGGGGCGCGTGCAGGAGGCAGCTGATTGATGTTTCTCTCTCATCAATGTTTCTAACTCTCTATCCCTCTCCCTTCTTCTCTGTGAAAAATGAATAAAATATTAAAAAAAAAGAAAGAAATGGACATACAAGTCACTTCTGTCTCCCCAGAAATCATGAACAATGCAAAGTAATCTGTGGCTCTAGGCAAAACATGTTGGTTGCAGTTTCCCTGTGGGTCTGTCTGTCTTTCTGCCCATTCTTTGGGATGGTTAGTTCCTAAGAGCCAGTTTCCAGTTGTGCAGAATCTACTTTTTCTAGATACTTTGTTTCTCGGGAACTTTGACACCCTTTGGCGGTTTCTCATACATGCTTACTCATGAGCAATGCCTTCTCCTTTCTCAGGTAGAGTGATTGCTTGGCCGATGAGCGGGCTGATGGCTCTGATTAGGCCTGCTAGACAGGGAGTGGCGGGCAGGAATGTGCTGGGTGTTGGGGAGGGTAGAGCCAGGCACACCCACACGGCTGCAGCACACGCCGACTCTTCCATGGAGGGGCCTTTTCCCCTTTGACTTCCCAGGATCCCAGGGCTCTGCTGGTGGCGTAGCTCTGTGTGTAGTGGGGTCTCTGAGGAACAGGCTGCTTTTGGGAGCAGAGATCCCCAACCGCATGTGGGATCTTCTTCGGTCTGTCTGCCCTTTTGACTTTAGCCACGTGTCTCTAGGGCTTAGGAGTGAGGTCTCGAGACCCCTCACATGTTATTGCTATCTGGAAAAACGAGGCTCTGAAGGTGTGTGTGTGGGTGAGTGAGAGCAGGAGAGCCTCCCACACAGGAACAGGCCGGGTTGGTAACTGTTAACTGCTTATCACAGGGAGGTGGTGTCCGAGTACGAACTTCCAGCCCCGGTAGAAATATTTACAGGAGTTTATTAGAGCCAAACCAAGGACGTGCCCAGAAGCAGGACCGAGGAAACTCGGATTGAGAATATGCTGTGGGCATGGCCGTTTTGCAGTTCCTTTTGTGCATTGGGAGTCAAAGGAGGGAACATTAGGATGATGACATGAAATCCATTGGTAGCAGACTAGGAGGCAGGGAAAGCAGAGCTGGGAAACCTCTGGATAAAAAGGGAAATGGAGAGATGCATGCTTCTTTTACATCGGTGTGCACACAGTAGTTAACATTTAGCATTTACAGTAGTAGAGGTGGCATAGAGATAATACGATATGTGCTCCCATGAGGTGGTTATGCCTCTGAGGGGTCTGAAAAAGAGCATTGCTTTGATACTTCAGAAGTACCCAGGTACCCAAGAACAGAAGGTCAAGGCAAAGATTAACTTTTTACTGAGGAGGTTATAGGCCTGAGGTGTGACTGACCTCCATGACCTACCCAGTTAGGAATTTATCATCAGATCTTCCTGTGCGGTTACTTTTGGCCACTGAGCGTGTCAGTTACTACTTAGCTCCTCTGGATATTTTTGCCTTTAGTTTCCCCATTTTCTACTGTGCACACATTGATAATGAGGGAGACGTCTCCCTTGAGGATCATCCTGCTTCTTTGCCCCCGACCCCAAAACCAAAATCTGTTAGAAATTAGGGCCGTCGGGACCCGGACAGCAGGGGAGAGTGGTGGGAGTCACTGACCATGAGTGTCACTTTGCTTTCGCTGCTTTCAGTATTCAGTGCTGTTTCTCAGGTGGGTGGTGTGTAGGAAATAGGTGGATTTCTGTAATATTTTTCTGCCTCTCGATTCCTCCTCGTCTCTCTGAGGTGGGGAAGGCAGGCCTGTCACTGTTCAACAGGCGAGGAACGGCCAGTGCGAGGCCTGAATTCGGGCCCTGACTCCAGGGTCTGAGTGCCCAGGCTCTGTGACAGGGAGCCTGGCCCTAGTGTCCCTAGAGGTCCTGGCTTACTCTTGAGATGTGGCTCCTACTTCCCGGCTCTGCTCTGGTCCTGGAGCCCGTGTTCTCGATGGACCCTCAGCTGGTCCCCGCTCCCCTGCAGCCCCTGCTGTACACCGGAATAACGCCCAGCTGGGTGTCCCAGGCTCCTGACAGTCTCTTCTCTTACAGCGCGATGTCCCTGTTCTTCCCTCGATGCAACTCCGTTGTCACAGTCAAGAAGGATAAGAGACACATGGCTGAGGTGAATGCTTCTCCACTCAAGCACTTTGTCACTGCCAAGAAGAAGATCAATGGCATTTTTGAGCAGCTGGGGGCCTACATCCAAGAGAGTGCCACCTTCCTTGAAGGTGAGACCGGCACCTGCTGAGCCAGGCCCGCTCCTGTCGGTTCGGATATTTAGGTGGCAGGGTCTGGGGGTGGGCAGGAACAGCCCTGCTCCTGGGGGGCTCAGGCCCAGATGCGTTGTCGCCTCCAGCAACGCTCTGCTCGGAAGGGTGTGGAGGTGGGTCCCAGGGAGATCGGCCAGGAACACAAGGGACCTGCCATTTAAGAATTCCCCGTATACGACTTCATCTAATCACGAGGGGTAGGCGGATCTAATCCCCGTCTGAAACACAAGCAGGTTGAGGGGTGAGTTGCGTGATACTGTGTAAGTGACACACGGGGGCTTTACCCAGGTGTTTTCCGTGGCCCGGTTCTGCTGCCATTAATACGGGGCTCTTTCTGGTGGTGTTTGTTTCTGACCACAGTGTTCTCTGATATTTTTAGACAACAGGACTATGAATAGGAAACTTGCATCACTGGCACCTTTTTCATGAGTTACTGATCAGAGCCCGACCTGTAGGCTCAGCAGAGAAGGGCTGGTTCCCAGGGTCCTGCTCAGTCTGAGTGCCCCCTCCAGCCGCTGACTTTCTCAGGCTCCCTCTCTAGAAGGCACATCCTGGCGCCAGGCCCTGGGATTGTCAGTAAAGATGCAGTCGCTGCTGAGTCTTATCTGCCCTTGGTCTCCTCACTTATGAAAGCAGGGCTCAGGCGAGACCAGGGTTTTCAGACTCTAGTCTGTGGAACCCTAGAGGTTCGGTGGAAATGCTCCAGGGACACGCTTCTCTCCACGCTGTTTTCCACTAGAGTGGCTTGGCTTCTGCTTGGTTTACATGTCAGGCTGCTATTAAAAGAAAGGACATATGTCCAGTACTATGGTCTGAATGTTTGTGTTCCCTCAAATTCACATGTTGGACTCCTAAGGCCCATGTGATGGTGTTAGGAGGTGGGGCCTTGGGAGGTGATTGGGTCATGAGGAGGGTGAAGCCCTCATGAATGAGATTTGTGCTCTTATAAATAAAAGAGACCCCCACAAAGCTCTAGCCCCTTCCACCCTGGGTCATGAGGAGGGTGGAGCCCTCATGGATGAGATTTGTACTCTTATAAAAGAGACCCCCACAAAGCTCTAGCCCCTTCCACCAGGTAGGGATACAAGAAGTCGGAACTGGAAGAGGGCCCTCACCCACCAGCTGGCACCCTGATCAATACATTTCTGTTGTGTGTGAGGCACCCAGTCGGTACTGTGTGACAGCAGCCCAAGCGGACTGAGGCTGAGAGGGGACTGTCTGTGCCCTGCCCTTAGCATGGGGCCTGATGCAAGAGAAAGTATTTCCTAAATATTTGTTAAACATCTGAATTTTAAAGTTATAAGGTTGGTTGTTGAAATGATTCCTGTTCACGACCTGCTTATTTAGCAGTCTCTCTGGTGTGCCTGGCAGTGGGCATGCAGGGATGGGCAGACCAGGCCACTGTCCTCCCAGAGCCCAGTCTATAACCCTCTGAGTCACTCACTGAGGTGGTGCTGTGGGCAAACACGTGCTTAATGAGGTTTTTATAAGATGGCATCAGGAGTGGTCTTCCTTTTTTGTGTGTGAAAAGATGAGGCCTCTCCTGTTGGTGGATTGGAAGGGAAAGAGCTGGAGAACTTGAGATGTGTTGGGATTGCCCTGGCTGGGGAAGGGAGAGTTACTGCCTTAGGACGGAGAGTTTGTCGGCCTACTGGCTGTCTCTTTCAAATGTAGCTTTGAAAAGTGGTCAGATCTGTGCCTGGCATGTAGTGAGAACTTTGTAAGTATTGGTTAAGTACTAAACATAAAAGTAAATGATGACAGTTAATATTTGAGTATCCATCATGCACTAGCCACCATTTTTAGCACTTTTTGTGCTTTAATTCATTTAATCCTTGCAGTAGTCACAGGAGGTAGGACTGTTATCTGCACTTTAAGGGTGAGGAAACGAAGACCCAGAAAGGTCCACTTGCTTGAGGTCACAAAGCCAGGAAGAGGTGAGCCCAGCACGTCCTTGCCTGCACTGGAACCCGGTAGTCCTGCCCCCGGGAGCCGTGTTCGTCACTGCGGCCACAGTAGGGAATCGGGACCTCAGCCCGGCAGCAGGAGCCGCCTCGGTGGCCTCTGTTCCTTCCAGACGTGACCGTGGAACTCCTTAGAGCAGGTGCTGACCCATTTCCACTCCCCGCCTCCAGACACCTACAGGAATGCAGAACTGGACCCCGTTACGACAGAAGAACAGGTTCTGGACGTCAAAGGTTACTTGTCCAAAGTGCGGGGCATCAGTGAGGTGCTGGCCCGGCGGCACATGAAAGTGGCTTTTTTTGGCCGGTGAGTTCTCGAAGCCCTCACACCTTTTTCCTTCTGGGCTGGGAGGGAGGGGTGGGGTGAGGGAGACACTTTGTGCAGGACCACAGGCTGAGCACCCCAAGGTCCTGGGGGCACAGTAGGCAAGAATGCTGCAGCAGGCTGCCCTGTAGCAGCAGTTACCGGCGGGGCAGACGTGGTGGGGCTTCATGTGTGAGGAGGAGCACAGTGGGAGAAGAGCAGCAAACTCGGCCTTTTGTGGAAACCAGGGACATTGGATTGGGGCCATTAGCTGAGGTCACTGAGACTGAGGGTGTTAGTGGTTTCAAGTGGAAGGGTGGGTCTCCTTAGGTGGTCTCCCTCAGTGATGCTGAGAGGCTTGCGGTCGGGGCAGGCCTGTTCAAGGACAGGTGAGCGGCATCGTGCTGACTCCACACCGTGTGAGCGCCTTGCATGTGGGTTTGCAGTGATGGGCCAGGAGCACCTCACAGGCACAGGCCAGGCGCCTGTCCGTCCATTTCCATGAACTCGGAGTGCCCGCTCTGCCTGGTGGGCACTGCTGCCACTGCAGAGAACAAGGCCTCGGACTTGCAGGCTGGTCACTTCAGTGTGAAAGCCCAAAATGCAGATGCCGGGGCCTCACTGACCGCCAGTGTTTCCTTCCCACAGGACGAGCAATGGGAAGAGCACCGTGATCAATGCCATGCTGTGGGACAAAGTTCTGCCCTCTGGGATCGGCCACACCACCAATTGCTTCCTGCGGGTGGAAGGCACAGACGGCCACGAGGCCTTCCTCCTCACGGAGGGCTCCGAGGAGAAGAGGAGCATCAAGGTGCGGTGCTGTGTGGGGCTGGGGCAGGGCCGCAGCCCTGGGCATTCTGGAGGTTGAATCGGGGCTGAGACCAACTAGCAAGACAGGAGTAACGGCTCCCTACAGAGAGGGTGGTGCCCTGGTGGTGGGGTGTGGCAGCCCTGCTCCCTGGCTGTTGAGGAGGAGAGCTGTTTCGGGGCGGGCTGGAGCCGGGAGCACCAGGAATGAGGAGTCTGCAGTTCCTTGCCTGTTACCCAGCAGGCCATCTGGCTTTTCTCTTGACCTGAAGAGAGTACATGCCTTGTTCTTCTCGGGGAAGTTGCCAGAGAGCGATTTCTGCATTTGCTCTGGGGTTCTGACATACCAGCTAGGAGCTTGTACATTTAATTTCTCTGAGAGCCAGTTGCATTCTTGTGTGGGGCCAGATGCTCATTTTGGTTCATAAAGACTTACTACAGAGCACCACCAGCTTTAGCGCAGTGTCTGAGGGAGAAGCTGAGAGGGGAGTGAAGAACAGTTGGTTCTCCTGGCAACCCCCAGCTCTTGACTTTTTTTTTTAAACATATATTTTACTGATTTTTTTATAGAGAGGAAGGGAGAGGGATAGAGAGTTAGAAACATCAATGAGAGAGAAACATCGATCAGCTGCCTCCTGCACACTCCCCACTGGGGATGTGCCCGCAACCAAGGTACATGCCCTTGACCAGAATCGAACCTGGGACCCTTCAGTCCACAGGCCGACGCTCTATCCACTGAGCCAAACCGGCTAGGGCAACTCTTGACTTTTTATGTGTGAAATGAAAGGAAAGGGGAAGCAAGTGGCCAGCAGTCTCAGGCCACTGTGCCATGCCAGGCAGCACAGGAGTCTGGCTGGGGCTGGTCCTCGGCCCTGAACGTCCCTCCCCTCCACCCATCAGACTGTGAACCAGCTGGCGCATGCCCTCCACCAGGATGAGCAGCTGCACGCCGGCAGCCTGGTGAGTGTGATGTGGCCCAACTCCAAGTGCCCGCTGCTGAAGGATGACCTCGTGCTGATGGACAGGTAAGAGGGAAGGTGCCCCCCTAGGAGGTCCAAGCCGAGAGGGCCGGGAGTCCCATTTCTGGATCATCAAGCCAATGTCCCCTGGGCCCTGTCCTTGCTCTGCTTATGTATTGGCTCTACCAAATCCCCCTGCCTCTTGGATTTCCTCCGGGGTCTGGTTACGGTACCCATTGGCATCAGTGCCCTGAAGATGTGCCAGTGGTGGCCTGTGAGGAGGGATGGGAGGGGTGGCCAAAGCCTCAGCCCAGTGTTAGTATGTGTGTGTGCAGGTGGGGTCCGTGTTGTACTTTATTTCTGCTGAAGGAGCACTTTGCTCCTGCTTTGTGGGCAGGCTGCAACTATACCAAGAAATACCGTACTATAGTGCTTATTGGACTCTCATGAATATAACACTTCACCTTTTTTTATAAATTATTAATTTGAGAGAGAGAGAGAGAAACGTCAATTTGTTGTTCCACTTATTTATACATTCATTGGTTTGATCTTATATGTGCCCTGACCGGCGATTGAACCCGCAACCCTGGTGTATTGTGGTGACGCTCTAACCAAGTGAGCTACGTGGCCAGGGCAGCACTTCACCTTAATTGTTTATCTCCAGAGTAAAATTATAAGTCATTATGTTTTTGTAACAGTGATAGATGCACACGGCAGGAAACACATGTTCGGATTACCTGGAATGTTCTGAAATGAAAAGTAAAAGTCCCTTCAGGAAGGGATGACATTTTTCTCCCCTCTTATCGCCGTCTCCTTCCCTTGCTTGGCTGCCTCAGGTCTGCCACAGCAGGAAGAACAGGACCCATGGTCTGTGTGCCTGATATCGGTTTAACCCTGTCACCTCTAGCCCCGGCATCGATGTCACCACAGAGCTGGACAGCTGGATTGACAAGTTTTGCCTGGACGCTGATGTGTTTGTGCTGGTGGCCAACTCGGAGTCTACCCTGATGCAGACGGTAACCCCTCCTCCGCCTTTCCCACGCTCCCAGGGCCTTGGCTGGCTGGGCCCCTCCTCCACTGAGGTCTTTCCCTCTCATGCAGGAAAAGCAATTCTTCCACAAGGTGAGCGAGCGCCTGTCCCGCCCCAACATCTTCATTCTGAACAACCGCTGGGATGCGTCCGCCTCAGAGCCCGAGTACATGGAGGAGGTTGGTGCCTCTTTATTCAGCAGTTTGGGGACTGCCACCCCACATGGGTACCCGGGGCCCCTTCGTGCACTCCCAGGCTGCATCAGGTTCACGCCTTTCCTGAAGGAATTTCATCACCAAAGATTTCCCAAGTGTTCCCTCGGGTCACTGTGAGGTCTTCTGCCGGCTTTAAACACCCTCTTCACCTGCCAGTCACTTTCCCAGACCCTCCACTCTTAGAGGCTTTCATCCAGGTCTGCAGGGCGTCCCCAGCACATCAGCTGCACCCTTGTCTGGGGCCTGTGCTCACTTTGGTTCATAAAGGACTAATCATCATAGAACCGCTCAGCTCTGGAAGATATTCAGGAAGGAGGCTTAAAAGTGGGAGAAGAAGAATTGGTTCACGTGTGAGATGAAAGAAACAGGAGTCACAGATTGGTAATAAGGGATAAAAAGTGTGCAGTCCGCAGGCTGACATTGGGCAGTGTGACTTTGGCAAATTCCTCACCTGTGAGGTGGATGTAATGGAATTACTGCAGGGATGAAATCTCTCAACACTGAGAAAGCATGTGGCAGGTGGCCCAAGGGGCTGTTGGCATTTGTAAGTTCTAGTAGTAGAACCCTAGACTTCAGAGCTAGACAGGATTGTATATGGTGCCCAGTCATTTCATAAATAGGCCTTGGAGGACTCGGCTTGTCAGCATAGAGCCCAGATGGAGGTTTCTCAACTCCAGTTCCTTTCATTCTGGGGCACGAAAGTGAGACACTGGTTAGGCCCTCACCAGAGGCGGCTTGAGGCATGTGTTAGCATTTCTGCTTATATATGCATAAAATGCCTTTGGCAGGCCATCCCCTAGGAAACTCCCATGGCCATATTGCTTCTGGGGGGCTTGGTGACTAGAGAGCAGAAATGGTGGGAGATGGTTCGCCTGCCCCCCCTGGTCACAGACACCCCTCTGCTTGGGCTCCAGGTGCGGCGGCAGCACATGGAGCGTTGCACCAGCTTCCTGGTGGATGAGCTGGGCGTGGTGGATCGAGGCCAGGCTGGGGACCGCATCTTCTTTGTGTCCGCCAAGGAGGCGCTCAACGCCAGGATCCAGAAGGCCCAGGGCATGCCCGAAGGAGGTGACAGTGAGACCAACTTCCTCTTTTCCCTAATGTTTGAGAGGTTTGGCCTCATGCTGTCAGCCGACAGAAAATAGTTCTGAGAAGGATGTGGTGAGAAGAGCCTGGGTGAGCAGCTCTTTGCTCCCCCCAGTGTTTAGCCAAGTGTCGCATTGGGGTGGCTTTGTGGGTTTTCACTTTCCTCCCTGTGCAGTTATTTCCAGACTAACATGCAGTTCTCCTAGGGGGCGCTCTTGCAGAGGGCTTTCAAGTGAGGATGCTTGAGTTTCAGAACTTCGAGAGGAGGTTTGAGGTGAGTCCTTTGATTCTGGTCTCTGGTGCTTCTGGGCTTCCCAGCTGTCACCGGCCATGTCCCTGGCAGTGAAACCAGAGCCTGGCCCTGGCTGGTGGCCCACGTGCCTCCTCAGCACCTCTTGTCTGTTCCAGGAGTGCATCTCCCAGTCTGCAGTGAAGACCAAATTCGAGCAGCACACGGTCCGGGCCAAGCAGATTGCGGAAGCAGTTCGCCTCATCATGGACTCTCTGCACATCGCGGCTCAGGAGCAGCGGTAAGGACCCGGGACCTCGGGCAGGCCTGGGTGAAGAGGGGATGCTGGGAAGTGACCGCCTCACCCCCTGCCTGGGACGATGGGCCCAGGGGCAGAGCCCTGCCAGCAGAGCCGTCTCTGGGTTCCCATGCCTGTGTCCTTCCCCAGCCGCCAGGCCTCACTAGATGTACACGGAACAGCCTGGTGAGGGGACCATTGGGGGTCTGTCCCACCCGGCCTGTGCAGCATGGCGCCCTGAAATGCCACCCTCACCAGCTCATGCTGGAGGCCTGGCCCAGAGCTGCCCCGGGCACTACAGCCATTCACAGAGCCTGAAGCAGAACACATTTTAAAAATAACCTTTTTTTGGAGAGATGTTTAAATACAGGAAGGCACAAAGATTAAAGCACCTTGCTACCACCACACAGAATGGATAGTCAGTGTTTTCTTTATATTATTTTTAAGTTAAAACACAGAAAAAATGGAAGTGCCTTTGATTCTTCAGCCCCTTGACCCAGTGTCACTCTGCTCACCCCTCCAAGGCGACCATGACCATGATCCGGTGTGTAGCCCTATCGTCCATGTAAGAAGAACTGTTTGCGTAAACTCTGAGGAACATGTAGTGTTGCTTTGGGTGTGCCCTGAACGTACAGCCACAGCGTCATTCTGGGTTCCTGTGCAGTCTTTCACTCACCTCTCCTTTGCCTCCATCTGTGGGTACATGTGTTAGGAGCTGTGACTGTTAACTGCTAGAGAGTACGCCATGTGGATTGAGAATACCTCATTTCCCATTGACTGCTTTTTTTTTTTTTTTTTTGTCAATCCTCACCAGAGGATATTTTTCCTTTTTTTTATTTTTATTTTTTATTTTATTTTAGAGTGTGGAAGGGAGAAGGAGGAAAGAGAGAGAGAGAAACATTGATTGGTTGCCTCCTAAAAGGGGCCCCAACCAGGGCCAGGGATCGAGCCTGCAACTGAGGTACGTGCCCTAGACTGAATCGAAACCAGGACCCTTCATTGGCCGCAGGCCGATGCTCTATCCACTGAGCCAAACCAGCTAGGGGCCCATTGACTGCTTTTTAGATTTTATTTTTTTGCTGTTGCAAACCATGCTGCAGTGGACACCATTTACAGGCCCCCCAGTCACATTGACGCGCTCCTTTCTGGGAATAATTCTGGGAGGTAGGACCGTTCATTTTCAGTACGTGCATTTTCAGTTTTACCCAGTTTGACTTGGTTGCTTTCTGAAACATCTAAGCCCATTCCTAGTCCCACCAGCATATGTGCTGGAACTCCTGTTTCCTGGCCCTCACACTGCTTGGGACTGGGTGAGCTTTGCCAGGCTTCTTGGTGGAGAGTATCGCCGAGGAGTGGGGTTGAGCATTTTTTCCCTCTGTTACTTGGCAGCACTTGTTCCAAACCCCTTGCAGGCACCTCCCCCACTGTCACCACCACATCTTCCTAATGGAAGACCTGAGAGTGAGTGGTTGGGCCATCTCTCCCTCGTACGTGGGAAGGGGATGAGCACATACCTGCGTGTGTGAGTGACACTGCCAAGGCCCCCGGGCCTCACTGCGGCCAGGACCACAGCTGGGCCCACACAGGCTTTCCGGCAGCCCCTCTGGCTCCTCTGCTTAGTGGTGTAACCAGCCCTCTCTCTCAGGGTTTACTGCTTGGAAATGCGCGAGGAGCGGCAGGAGCGGCTGACATTTATTGACAAACAGTTGGAGCTCTTGGCGCAAGACTACAAACTGCGGATTAAGCAGATTACAGAGGAAGTCGAAAGGCAGGTGAGAAACGGGTCGGATTCAGAGCAGAGTCCAGGGTGGAGAAGTGGGAAAGCAGACCTCCTCACCGAGGGCCTCCTCAGCCTGTAGGAGGAGCCTGTGGCCCTGGTTCCCGCACGCAGTGCCTTGCCGGGTCCACTGGGCAGGGCACCTCCTCCAGATCTTAGATGAGCATCCAGTCAGCCAACCTCTCACGTCCCTTCTCCCTCAAAAGCTTTAATTCCATGACGAGCAGAGGAGACGGCTGGCGTGGTGGGGGATAAGGATATGGAACCGGAGACTCTCTTTAGACGCTCTCCCAGTGCACATTTTGACGCGTTCTTTCTCGGTCCCTGACGTTTCCTTCTATAGGTGTCCACGGCGATGGCCGAGGAGATCAGGCGCCTCTCTGTGCTGGTGGACGAGTACCAGATGGATTTCCACCCTTCTCCCGTCGTCCTCAAGGTTTATAAGAATGTGAGTCATTAGCAGCAGTGCTCGCATTAAGCACCCCTCGATCCTTTTGGCTACGGGATGGCATCGCCAAGCAGCCGTGATTCAGTCCCTGCTGGTCTGTCAGGACCCCTCAGCTGGGGAGACGGGACCAGGCCTCACTCAGCTCGCCCATGTCAGCTCCCGGGGGCACGGGCTGACAGCCTCCATCTCCTTGTCCTTTGGCCCCCAGAAGGAAGTCCTGACTGGGGTGCTTCTTCCCTCAACCTCTCGTCTGGTTGCAGGAACTGCACCGCCACATAGAGGAAGGACTGGGCCGAAACATGTCCGACCGCTGCTCCACGGCCATCACCGGCTCCCTGCAGACCATGCAGCAGGAGATGATCGGTGAGTGCAGGGAACGCGGCTCGGAGGCCAGCCCGCAGAGACCACCTTTCCTATCTGTCACCTTTGATGATGAGTCAACTCGATGCCTTCAGGTTCTGGGTGATGTCATGAGTTCACTCCACACGCAGCCTCCGGAGCCGTCTTGTGTTACCACACGGGACCGTCACCGGCTGCGGGGCCTGCCCCTTAGTCCACGTGAGGCATAATGTTAGCAGGGGTGGAGCCCAGACCTGCCCCCTGGGAGAGCTGGCCTGCCCGCCCGAGTGTGGCACCCCTGGTCCCACAGCCCACTCATCGGGCCTGGTTCTGGGCAGAACCATCAGCGTCCTTGGCCATAGCTGCGGGCTCCCGTTCCAAGCCTCGGCCCTGGTGCGGCCCGCAGAGCTGAGGTGCTCTCCCCGTTCTCTTCCTGACAGACGGCTTGAAACCCCTCCTCCCTGCGTCCGTGCGGAGTCAGATTGACATGCTGGTCCCTCGGCAGTGCTTCTCCCTCAGCTACGACCTGAACTGTGACAAGCTGTGTGCTGACTTTCAGGAGGACATCGAGTTCCATTTCTCTCTCGGGTGGACCATGCTGGTGAACAGGTTCCTGGGCCCCAAGAACAGCCGCCGGGCCTTGATGGGCTACAATGACCAGGCAAGCACAGCCCCTTACCTGGGCGTGCGGGAGGCCCAGGGTCCCGGTGCTCCCACATCCACGCTGGCCGTATCCTGAGCACTGATGTTTGTGAAGTTGCAAATGCTAGCTGTATTTTTTTCTTTTCTTTCTTTTAATATATTTTTATTGATTTCACAGAGGAAGGGAGAGGGAGAGATAGAAACATCAATGATGAGAGAGATTCATTGATCAGCTGCCTCCTGCAGGCCCCCTACTGGGGATCAAGCCCACAACCCAGGCATGTGCCCTTGACCAGAATCAAACCCGGGACACTTTAGTCCACAGGCTGACGCTCTATCCTCTGAGCCAAACCAGCTAGGGCTGCATTTTTTTTCTAATGCATATTAAAGTAACCATTACTGCTATTAAATTATATTAAAATAAATAGTTTTAAATAACCATTATAATAATACATAACTTAAATCTAAATGACATAAAATATCTCTCCATATGCCATTAAAAATATTTTTCCTCACCCAAGGATATGTTTATTAATTTTAGAGAAAGGGGAAGGGAGAGAGAGAGAAACATCGATGTGAGAAGGAAACATCAATGGCTTGCCTTCTGTATGCACCCTGACCGGGAACCAAACCTGCAGCCTTTTGATGTAAGGGATGATGCTCCAACCACCTGAGCCACCGGCCGGGGCTCCATATTCCGTTTTAAAACTGAGATTTTTACACGACCTCTCTGTATTGTACTTTAATTGTTGCACGTGCTACTCTTGGTACATGTGCCACGCTTTGGGATGCTGAAGCCTTCCAAGGTGGCCACTGCTCACATTTCGGGGTATCCCACAGTGCTCACCTTTGGGCTAGCAGGTCTGCTATGAAGCTCAAATCCTCTTTGCAACTTGTGAAGCTCACTTCCCCCTGTTGGCCTTTTGGAAATTGAAAAGCCACCCCTGTCCTTGTTTCAGGACCCCTAGCTTTGAGGGTCACTGAAGGTTTCATTGAATGAGCCCCATTTTTCTTAGCCCTCTCCTTGTTTCTCTCTTCAGGTTCAGCGTCCCATCCCTCTGACGCCAGCCAACCCCAGCATGCCCCCTCTGCCTCAGGGCTCCCTCGCCCAAGAAGAACTCATGGTTTCCATGGTCACTGGCCTGGCCTCCCTGACGTCCAGGACCTCCATGGGCATCCTGGTTGTTGGAGGAGTGGTCAGTGACACGCCCTGCTCGGGAGGGGTGGGAGGTGGGAGGACAGGTGGCTGACTGAGGGGCACAGTCCTGGTGGTCCCTGTGTGGCACGGCTTGTTCACCTCCGTCAGAGACTGAGTGTTCTCTTCACTGATCTGTGCCAGTGTGCAGCCTCAGCCCTTTAGCATATATACTTACTGACCTGTTTGTCTCACTCAGCTGGCATTTAGGGTAGCTCCAGTCCCATTTGACAGATAGGAAAGTCTGTGACTACCTTGCCAGGCTTTGAGCTCTGGCCCCGTCTGACTCTAAGACTGTGCTCTTCCCCTGTTGGGCATGGTTGCGTGGTGGGTAGGGAAGTGACCTGAGAAATTGACAGGCCTGGGTTCTAGAGAGGTGGGTTCCAGGAGTGTCTCATTTGTAGGCAAGAAAACCGACCTTGTCTCTCCATCTCTTGGTTTTATGGCCCTTTGCTTTCTACCCTAAGGCCTGAGATTGCAGGCTGCCTTCTTTTTAAAATTTTTTTTATTGATTTCAGAGAGGAAGTGAGAGGGAGAGAGAGAGAGAGAAACATCAATGATGAGAGGGAATCATTGATTGGCTGCCTCCTGCACACCCCCTACTGGGGATTGAGCCTGCAACCCGGGCATGTGCCCTTGACTGGAATCGAACCGGGGACCCTTCAGTCCACAGGCCGACGCTCTATCCACTGAGCCAAACCAGCTAGGGCTGCAGGCTGCCTTCTTGATAAGCGGGGTCTCCTGTACTTCCTGATCCAAGAGACACTGCAGCCAAGATAACTTATACCTTGAATTTTTTTCTTTTTTTAAGCTTACATTTTTTATTGATTTTTTTAGAGACAGAGTAAGGGAGAGGGAGAAAGAGAGAAAAAAAACATTGATATGATAGGGAAACTTGGATTGGCTGCCTCCTGCATGGCCCCTACTGAGGATCGAGCCCACAACTCGGCCATGTGCCCTGACCGGGAATCGAACCAGCAACCTTTCAGGACAACACTCAACCAAATGAGTCACACTGGCCACGGCTCTTTCTTTTCTTTCTTTCTTTTTTTTGTTTTCTTTGTTGATTTTAAGAGTGCATGCGTGGGAGAGAAACGTTGATTCGTTCCACTTTCTTATGTATTCATTGGTTGATTCTTGTATGTGCCCTGATTGGGATCAAACCCACAGCCTTGGTGTATGGGAATGATGCTGCAACCAACTGAGCTACCCGGCCAGGGCTGCCTTGAATGTTCTTGATGACGTGGGCGAGTTCGCTCTATTACGGACATTTGATTTGTAGAAACGGTGGCTGAATGTAACTAACAAAATTGCCTTCTCAGCCTGTAAGACCAGGGTGAGGCCCCCGAGGCCCCTCTCCCTCCCGGTCCGCAGAGGCACATGTTCTGGTTCTTCCGCAGAGGTGACCTGGCAGAGGGTCATTCACTGAGACCCTGACCCTTGATGGCTATGTAACCCTTTTACAACATCTCGTTTGACCCAAACAACCTGTGAACTGGTGAAGACCGTTATGCTGGTTTTGGGGGGAAACAAGTGCACAGAAACACAGCCAGGATGGCAGGCAGCCCTGGAGCCTCGATTTCCGGCTCCAAGTCCAGTGCTCTTTGAATGTAGCCACACTGCCTTGAAGCAAAGTGCTACAAACAGGACAAAAAGGAGCCATCTGCTGGGGAACGATGCGTGGAATGTGACTTGTCAGTGTCATCAGCACGTTGATCCTCAAGAATTCTGTGTGCTGCCCGGCTGAATGGCTCAGCTGGTTTAGCTCGTCCTGTGTACCAAAAGGTTGCCAGTTCTCCTAGTCAAGGTACATACCTAGGTTGTGGGTTCAATCCCAGGTCAGGGCACGTACGGAAGGCAACCAGTTTCTCTCTCATACTGGTATTTCTCTTTCTCCCTTCCTCTATAAGCAAGTTCTCAGGTGAGGATTTAAAAAAAAAAAATTCCGTGTGCCTGGACCTGTACCCCTACCCACTGTTTCGCATAAATCGTGTGCAAACACCAAGTTTCCCTTATTTTTTATTTTTGGTTAATCCTCACTTGAGGATATTTTCCCACCCTTATTTTTATTTTTGGTTAATCCTCACTTGAGGATATTTTCCCATTGATTTTTAGAGAAAGTAGAAAGGAGGGGGAGAGACAGAGAGAATGAAACATGGATGTGAGAGAGAAACATCGATTGGTTGCCTTCCACACACGCCCTGACCAGGGCTGGGGATCGAGCCTGCAACCTAGGTACATGCCCTTGACCAGAATCGAACCCGGGACCCTTCAGTCCATGGGCCAATTACTGAGCCAAACTGGCTAGGACCCTTATTTTAAACTGTAGCCGGTCCCTGCTCTTTTGGCCTCAGTGGGATTAAAGGAGACGTTGAAAGAGGTGTTTTGAGTCGAGGCACGAAGGCTCCTTGACGGGCTCTTGGGAAAGTCCTGGCAGGGACGGGCTGAGGATGGACGGTGGGAGCCTCAGCTGACAGTTGTGCCTCTGCAGGTGTGGAAGGCGGTGGGCTGGCGGCTCATCGCCCTGTCCTTTGGACTCTATGGCCTCCTCTATGTCTACGAGCGTCTGACCTGGACCACTAAGGCCAAGGAGAGGGCCTTCAAGCGCCAGTTTGTGGAGTACGCCAGCGAGAAGCTGCAGCTCATCATCAGCTACACCGGCTCCAACTGCAGCCACCAAGTCCAGCAGTGAGTGGCCGGCAGCCCTGAGCCAGCGCCAGCTCCCGCGGTTCAGGCTTCCCTCTGGGTCCCCTTCTAACCTGGAAACCATTGGGTCTTGAGCACCGTCCGGCCCTGACCTTCAGCTGTGCGGTGCTACCTTGCAGCCGGGGATGGGGAGTGGCATCTCCAGGGACACCTGTGTCCTGGCCTGGGACCACCTGAGAGTCTGGTTCCCTAAGGAAGGAGGACTGGGCAGATGAGGGACGTTACTTTAAAGGTTGCCTCAAAGGCTTGTAGTTTGGATGCAGCTTTGAAGTTCTGAGGCACAAGCTCATCCTTCCTGGCACAACTCTGGTCGGGTGGGAGTGGATCGCTGGGTCTGGTGGTGGGGTGCATGCCAGCTGCCGTGTGGCAGGCCCTTTGCTCGGCGTTTGCTCCTCCAGCCTTTAGAGGCAGGCATTTTTCTTGGCATTTGCCTTTTCAAAATGGAGATTTGAAGAGTAGTCACTTGTCCCCGGTCACTGGGCTGATTAGCAGCAGAGCCAAGATCTCAATCCTAGTCTCACGATATGATGCCCTGCACTCCTGGTTCTGACACGGTGGTGATAGTGAGTGTGTGCTGGTTGTGACGTGCATGGTCTCAGCATGGGGTAGGAGGGTTCTACCGAACCAGGACTGGTGCAGGGCAGAGCTGCCAGCAGGCGACAGGCCTGGCGGCTGCCCGACCCTGGGTTGGTCGGATTTAGTCACCACCTTTGTTCTCTAAAACAGCCACTTCGCCCGGTTGATCCCGACTCTCTCCTCCCCAGGGAACTGTCTGGGACTTTTGCTCATCTGTGCCAGCAAGTGGATGTCACCCGGGAGAACCTGGAGCAGGAGATTGCTGCTATGAACCAGAAAATCGAGGTTCTTGTTTCACTTCAGAGCAAGGCAAAGCTGCTCAGGTGAGGAGGCCTGGGCGGTGTGGGCTGTGGTGTGTCACGAGCGCACAGCTCCTGGCGGGGGTTTAGCTTTTCCCGTGAAGACCAGGTGTGGTGCCAACACTGTCCCCCGGCACTGGCAGTCACGGCTGTGGTGGCAGCAGAGGAACCAGGCGATGTGGGGCCGTAGGGTTACAGCTCACTGGCACCTTCTCAACTGCAGCGTCTCGGGCACTTGACCTGAGCTGCTCTGCTCAGCCTTCAGCAGCCTTTTCTGTCCTTGACTGTCCACTGTGTGCTGGGGACACTGGGCTAGGCCCCCGCATGCATTTTAGTCCGTTTCTCTCTGAGCTCAGGAAAGGGGGGAAGCCAGCATTTACCCACAGGGAAGCGGGTTAGGTAGCAGGTAACTGGCAGAAACCAGATAGGAACCCAGATCTGCACAGGGTCTATCGAAACAGCTGGAGAGGATATTGATCTGAGGAGCCAGGGGTCCTGGGTTCTGGTCCAGGCACTCGTGTTCCGGCCAATCACTGAGCTTTCCTGTGCCTCACTGTTTCCGTCTATAAAATAGTCAGGTTTCATGATGCAGCCACAGAGCTGAATGTGTGTGCTCGGCACGAGTCCCTGGCCGCTCAGCCCGAGATAGCATCAGCTCACGGGGACCTTGTGCTTCCTGCCCCCGCCCCTGGGGGCAGCACCCAGGAGCTGCGTCATTGGCACGGGCCCCAACCCAGGGAAGTGGACTTCCCCTCCCCTGACTGTGTCCATGTGCCCTCCCCGCCCACCCCCGGGGCAGCCATTTTCCAGGGACACACTCATCCCCGGGGAACTAGCAGGGTGCATGTGGGGAGTGTCTGCTGCTGGTCAGCCACTGGGGACAGGATGAACCTGAGACGGACAGGCAGGGAAGCAGAGTTCCCACCAGTTCAGGGCCTGGCCCGTGGTCCCAGGGTGAAGCAGACACAGCTTGCAGCTTGGAAAGTCTCACTTTCCTCGTGTGTAAGAAGGGCTTTTGGAGGGGTTTGTGCCAAGAACTGCTTGGCATATAATGCTAGTATTACCTATTATTATCACCTATCACCGCTGCAAATCATTTCTCTGCAGGAATAAAGGTGGTTGGATGGACAGTGAACTCAACATGTTCATGCACCAGTACCTGCAGCCCAGCAGATAGTGGGCAGCCCGGAGCCGGAGCCAGAGCCTGTGTGGAGAAGGGCGGCGCTGCCAGCCGACGGGGCGCCTCCAGGGCTGCTCCTGTCTGGCCGCCGCCATGAGAATGAAAGCACCAGTGTCTCACTGTTTGGAGCCCTTCAACACTAGTCGCTTTCCCCCTCCTTCGCCTGCTGCTGCGGGAGATTTTCCGGCTCACCCCCTAGAGGAGACTTTTTAAACGAAGACAGTGTGACACCGAGGAATCAAGTCGAGTCCTCTCTGCTTTGTCAGAGTCACTTGACTGAGCATCATTGGGTGCTGGGTAAGGTCCTGGCTCCCAGCCTCACCGCATGCCTGCCTGGAGCCCTCACACCCTCCTCCGCCAACACTGATGCCGGCCCTGCACACCTGTGCTCCTTGCGCCCAGCACACCCGCAGAAAAGGCCACTCTAGGGACGCTGGGATTTTCTTCCCAGATCGCATTGGCGTGGTTCTGTCCCAGAAGGACTGTGCTTGTGTCAGTCGGTCCTTCAGCTTTCGTGCTTTGTCCGTGCGCCGAGCCTCTCAGACACGTGTTGACGGTGGGGCTCGGTGCGCATGCCCTGGGTTTTGGGTGAGGTGGGCCTGTGCCACGAGGGAGGAGGATGCTGCAGAGGCGATTTGATGGCAGTGGTGAGAGTAGCTTAGGGGAGCTTGTGTGTGGAGGGCTGTGCCCCTCCTGACGCCTGTGCTGTTGGAGGGGCGGGCCTCCCTGCTCTTCATTGTCAACCTTGTTCTAGTTTCGGTCCTTGGCCTGCGTAGTCTGGTTTTATTATGAGTGAGAGATGGTTTGGTCCAGAGTGTTAAAGGATGTAGTAGAAGGGAAGATGGTGGCAGGAAGGGGCCTTGGTGGCAGGCCGGGGGGCGTGGGCCCCTTTCAGGACGACAGCTGGAGAAGGTGGAGTCGGGGCAGAGCAGGGCCCTCCATTAGACCTCACTCTGTGGGGCCCACGGGGTCTGAGAGTCACCCCACCGGCTTGATTGCATCCCTATTGTGCCCCTTAAGAGACATGCCCCCCCCCCCCCCCCCAGCTTGGCCCACCTGCCCCTGGCTGAGCATCCTCTGGGCTGAGTCTGTGCGGTGACGCTGCAGCTGGCCAGGGACAGTGTGGGAACCCTGGGCCCCACCTGTGCACTCCCCATCCCCAGAGCCTCCCACCGACACACATGGCCTCCTCCTGTTAACTTTGAGACGTGTTTTCCGCTGTTAGTGGTTAAAGTGGGGGCCGGTTCCTGTCTCCAGTGTGTTAGCTGTCTGGGCAAGCCACCTTTGGGGACAAGCCTTTGCAGCGCAGGTCAAAGAACATGCTAGAAAGAAAGCAGCCCCTCTTCCAGCAAGAGGCGGGGCTCGTCCTGCCCTTTTGAGTCCACGTGCTCTCTGGCATCGGATGTGAGTTCATGGCCTCTGCACACGTGGGTGGCCACGCAGGGGCGTCCCCTCCAGGTCCCACTGCAGTCTGCACTGCTGTGTGGAACAAAGGGATGGGCTTCGCCAAAGGGCAAGTGGTAGGAGGGCTTGCTGCGTGTCCTGCAGGCCTGGCTGGTGTCACCTCACAGCCAGGGAATCAGTGTCCCACAGTTCCAAGGAAGTTTGTGCTTTGGGGGTGAAATTATTTAATAGAACTAAACATGAATTTTTTTAAATGTAGCCTCTGGGCAATGAATGAAATTTTGAACTTATACAATAAGTAAAATGAAATACGTACACCGAGGGGGAGACTTTCTGAAAGGAGTGTGGCAAAGACACTTTAATTTAATGCTGCTGACTTTGTTCTCTGTGTTTATGTTCATTTGCTGGAGTGAGACATGCTTGACAGTGAGTTTTTTCTCCGATATATTTAAGGTGATATATTTGCCTGAATTGCTCCTGTATCATTGCTGATAATATTGGAAATGAAAATAAAGCTAGTTGGGAACCCATTGTGGGATCTTCTCAGTTTACTATTCTTCTGCAAACTCCCTCCGACATAACCGAGTCTGCAGGTTAGTATTTAAAATGACCTTGCGTGCCCATCAGTAGATGAGTGGATTAAAAAACTGTGGTACATCTACACAATGGAATACTATGCTGTGGTAAAAAAGAAGGAGTTCTTACCATTTGCAACAGCATGGATGGAACTGGACAGCATTATACTAAGTGAAAT
>NW_005365764.1:2320742-2326202 GCF_000412655.1 Myotis brandtii
ACCAAAGGACTTATATGCAAGCATATAGGCCTAACCAATGGACACAGACAACAGGGGGGGTGAGGGCATGAGTGGGGGGGATGGGGAGTAATGTGGGGATAAGGACACATATGTAATAACTTAATCAATAAAAAAATAAAAATAAATAAAATAACATGACCTTGCCCTGGCCAGTGTGCACAGTGGTCAAAGGTTGGATTCCTGGTCAAGGGCATGTACCTGGGTTGCAAGTTAGATCCCCATGAGGAGGCAACCAATCGATGTGCCTCTCCCTCTCTCTCCCCCTCCCTCCCTTCCACTCTCTCTAAAAATCAATGAAAAAAAATACCCTTGGGTGAGGATTAACAAAAATAATAATAATTAATAAAACGACCTTAACCTGTTCAGGGGGAGTTCCCTCTGTAACCAGCCTGTGGTTCCTCCTCACTCTTGGAAGGAACCTGGTACTCTCGGAAGAACAAAGGCGTAACCTATCTTCAAGGACCAGGAAATCGAGTGATTTCTTTACAGATTTCACTATAAACCGTTCATTTTTCACTTAAGTCATGACTCAGACTGGCCTCCCCTGGCTTGCTTTCTGAGAACTTGGTTGTGACCTTTTCTTCCTCTTCTTCTTTGAAGGGCCCTCAGCAGTGGCTGGGCATGACTAGTCAGTTTCCTGGGTCCGCCACCCCGGCCCCTGGGCAGTGGCCCCCCGCTGCCTGCCCCACTGGGCCCTATCAGAGGCCTCCATCTCGGGGTGAGTGGCAGCCTCCTCCTCCCAGGCTCCCAGACCACAAACCGGGCATCATCGCATGCTGCATCTAAACCTGTCGGGTTTTCTTTTTTTCCTTTTTTAATTGAATTTATTGGGGTGACATTGGTGCAAAAAAATTATACAGGTTTCAGGGGTACAATTCTATAAAATGTATCATCTGTATATTGTATTGTGTGTTTATCACCCCAAGTCCCCCCACCCCCTGCCCCTCTGACAATTGCCATGCTGTTTTCTTCATCTATAACCTGCCAGTTTCTGTCTTCAAAATACATGTAGACCCAAACCACTTCCCTCCCCACGAAACTACCGCGCCTCCGACCCAGGTTACTGCCCCCTAACTCGGCCCCTCCTTCCACCCTGGCCCTCTTGTGTTTGTGTCCAGGCAGTAGCCAGAGTGACCTTGATATAGATTTGAAATAGAACTCAGATCGTGTTGCTTCTCTGCTCGACACACCGCTCTGGTTCCCTGTTACACCCAGAAGGAGGCCCAAGACCTTGCCATGGCCTTTTGGGGTGTGCGCTGCCTCCCACCGCCCCTCACTTCTCGGCTGCCTCTGCTTCAGCCACACCGGCTCCTTGCTGTTTCTTGAAATTGCTCAGCACACTTCTCCATAAGGGCCTTTGCCCTGCCTGACCCTCCGCCTGCTCTTCCGGATCTCACCACAGCTAACTAACTCCGTCACGTCCAAATATGCTGAAATGTTACCCCATTGGGTCTACCTGGAGCACCTTCTCTCCTCCCTGCTCCCCAGCACTTCTGAGTACTCTCACCCTACAGCATGTGTAACATGTTTTTCTTAACAGTCGTCCTTTAACATGTATGTGCCTCTACCTGCTAGAACGTAAGTTCTGAAGGGCTGAGGTTCTTTGTTTGCTGATGTGTCCCAAGCATCTAAACCAGTGCCTGGCTCCGAACCAGCACTCAGTAAACACTTGCTGAGGTAACGAATCCTGTCCTGATAACAGTCCACACATTTATCAGCTCTCTAGTGTGGGGGACTCGACAAATGCTACTGGGAACTTCTGTAGGTAGTGCTAGCGGCTTCCAAGGGTTCCAATCTCAGCAGCTGGGGTGATGGAGCCTGGGTTGGATGGAGTTCAAGACCTAGTTTCCCAAAGCCCAATGGCTTTCAAACTGCTTATCCGGACCCACAGACAGGTACAGAGCATGGTCCAGTACACACGTACGTGTAGGTGAAACCAAAAATTTTAAACCAATCGTTTCTCTGCCTGCAATCCACAGGCATTTTCTCCTTAAGCAGCTGTTTGCAACCCTGTTCAACTGTTCACCAGTTACTCCGGGGTGATCACTTGCAGTTTGAGAAGGCTGTTCTATACTCTGTTGCCTCACCACCACCACCTAGTTCGTTATTCCCAGCAAGGCCAGACTCATTCCTGTGCTCTCGAAACCTACTCATCTGTCCACTGCGAATTCTGGGAAATCTGAGAGCTGGGAAGTTTTGGCCCTCCAGTAACCATGACCCCGTTTAATCACAAAGAGGATGTAGCCAGGAAGGGTCTCGGTTTCAAGTCTGGGCCCTCCTCACAGAGGTCAGCTAAATTCACTCTGTCCTGCAGAATGGCCTTCTGTCTCTGAGTCAGACTCAGCTTGAGGTTGGAACGAACTGGCAGCTTTTACTGAGAGCTCACAAAGTGTCACATCTGTGTGCACGAACCCAAGCGCTCTCAAAAACCCAAGTGGCCCGTTTTCCTCTAGCAATGAGGAAGCCCATTCATTCAGCAAATTGTTTGAGAGCACACGATGGGCTAGCAAGCATGGTTCTGAGCGCTGGAGGTACAGCACTGGATGAGGTGGACAAGAATCCCTGCCTTTATGGAGCTTGTATGGGTTGGGGGGAAGGCAGACAACAGGCAACCAGGGGTCCTCAAACTACGGCCCGCGGGCCACATGCGGCCCGCCGAAAACATTTATCCGGCCCGCCGGGTGTTTTTGCCGCCGCTGCCTGTCCTGCTTAGCAGCCGACTCGTCCCAGGCCCGCAGTGCGCATGTGTGGAATGTCTGAGGGACAGTGAACTGAACCCCTGTTTAAAAAGTTTGAGGACCTCTGGGCGACACCCACCAGTGAAAGACACAATATATCAGAAGGTAAGGGCTATTAAATGAGGCAGCGAAGGGGAGGGAGGGTGTAACAATAGTGTGGTAGTCGGGTATGTGTCACTGAGAAGACATTTGAATGAAACCCTGTAGATATCTGGGCAGGGCATTCCAGGCAGAGGGCCCAGCATGTACAAAGGCCCTGAGATGGGAGCATGTCCAATATCTTCAAGGAACAAAATGAGACTAGAGTGGCTGGAGCTGAGTGAGGGAGGCGGAGAGTAGTAGCAGGTAAGGTGTGAAAAGGAATGAGGGTAGACTGGGATCTGGCAGGCCACTGTGAGGACTGTGACTTTTACTGTGAGTGAGGTAGAGGCCATTGGAGTTTTGAGCAGAGGAGTGACACGAGCTGACTTACATCCTAAGTCCCAGGCTGCTAGAGAGTGGACGAGAGAGATTAAGGATAGAAGCAGGGAAACTGGATAGGAGGGGACTACAACATTCCAGGGAGGAAAGAATGGTGCCTTGGACTGGGCACTTCAAAAAAGTATTTCATGAAACATTTTTTTTCTAAATGTTTTTGTTGATTTTAGAGAGAGGAAGGAAGGGGGGGGGGAGAGAGAAACATCAATGATGGAAGAGAATCATTGATTGGCTGCCTCCTGCACGCCCCCTACTGGGGATTGAGCCTGCAACCCCGGGCATGTGCCCTGACCGGGAATTCAACCATGACTTCTTGGTTTATAGGTCGCCGCTCAACCACTGAGCCACGCCAGCCGGGCAGGTATCATTTTTATCCCACAATTTGTTTATTCACTCACCTCTTGACAGATATTTGCATTTACGATATAGCAGCTGTGAGCATTCATATGCAGGTCTTTGTATGGACAATTTCCCCCCCTTGCTTAAATGCCTACGCGTTGTTTACGAGGTTCATCTATGTTGTAGCATGTGTCAGTACTTTCTTCCATATCAATAATATATATATTGATTTCAGAGAGGAAGGGAGAGGGAGAGAGAGAGAGAAACCGCAATGATGAGAGAGACTCATTGATTGGCTGCCTCCTGCACACCCCCTACTGGGGATCGAGCCCACTACCCAGGCATGTGCTCTGACTGGGAATCAAACCCGGGACCTCTTGGTTCACAGATCGATGCTCAATCCACTGAGCAACACCAGCCGGCCAGGTGTTAGCTTGAAGTTCAAAGCTCAGCATGATCTTAAAGATGTCTGCCACACCCATTCCCTCATCAGCTGTATCATTTTTGTTTGTTTATGTAAATAAAAGCACATGCTGACACATTCCTCCCCGACCCCTGCAGGTCTGTATTTTGCTTCTCACTTGGCCTCATGGTCTGAAGACCTTCACAGCAGCTTGCTCTCACTCTCGCTCTTGCTCTCGCTCAGAGCTGCCTGGTGTCCCAGCAACCCCAGGCGCAATAACCCAGGCCTTCGCACCCTCTGCCCTGCGGGCTCTGCCCCAGGAGCCATGGTATATGTAGGTCGCTGTGCAGGTGGCCGGTGTGACCGAGTTACCGAGCTGGGGCTGCGGGCCAGGTCCCTGTGTCTCCCTACCTGTGGGGACAAGACAGATCCCTCCCCGATGCTGCCGCTTCCACACCCACCTCGGGGTGCAGCACCTGCTCCCAGGCCCAGCCCAGTGCCTCTGGCCTGCAGACGGTGTGCTCATCTGTGGGGTGAGAAATGGAGTCTGTTAGTCTCAGTTGCATTCCTGTTGTTGGGAATGACGAAGAGCCACTGGACTGTGTGTTCTTGGAAGAACGTTGATCCGCCCTGTTGATCCCCTGAGACTCCGCCCCACCCATCTGTGTGCAGAGGCTTTTGCATATGAAAGGCCTGACCCTTTGCAATCTGAAAATTACCTAACAAACTGCAACTGGGTCAGAGAGACCCAGAACTTCCAAAAGAAGGCCCAAGGCCCCACAGCTGCTTGCATTGCTTCACAGCTGGGCCTCATCTGGCACCTCCAAACCCCAAACAAAGAAGAGGAATCTGCAGATCTCTCCATAGCTCAGGGGTGGGCAAACTTTTTGACTGGAGGGCCATTTTTGACTGGGCCACAATGGGTTCTTAAACTGGACCGGAGGGCCGGAACAAAAGCATGGATGGAGTGTTTGTGTGAACTAATATAAATTATTCATAAACATCATTACATAAAAGGGTAAGGTTTTTTTTTTTTTTAGTTTTATTCATTTCAAACAGGCCAGATCCGGCCCGCGGGCCGTAGTTTGCCCACGGCTGACCTAGAGGGTATTATGCTAAGTGAAAAAAAGTGAAAGAAAGAAAAATACCACTTGATTTCACTTATATGTGGAATTTAAAAAACAAAATAAACAAATAAAAAAACTCACAGATATAGAGAACAAATCCATGGTTGTCAGATGGGAAGATGGTTGAGGGGGAAGGGTGAACAAGGTGAAAGGAATTAAGAAGTACAAAATTAAGAAGTATAAAATCATGGGGATGTAAAGTATAGCATAGGGAATAGAGTCAATAATCTATAATAATAAAAGTGTAATATGCTAATTAGACCGGACAGCCAAGCGACCTTCTGGACATCCTTCCAGACAACCTTCCGGGCGATCTTCTGGATGAAGCTGGGGCTTCGAGGGCTGAAGCAGCCGC
>NW_005365764.1:2327008-2340440 GCF_000412655.1 Myotis brandtii
AGAGGGTGGGATGGGAACCGGGTGGAGGGGAGCTATGGGGGGAAAAAAGAGGAACAACTATAATAATCTGAACAATAAAGATTTAATTTAAAAAAATGGGGCAACGGCGTCATGGCCATCAGGGATTGAGGCAGGGCGGGCGCTGTGCCTGTGTCATGGCAGCCACAGCAGCCTAGCCGCAGCGGGGGACTAGGATGTGGGGGGCCTGCGAGGAGGCCAGGTTTGGCAGATTCATCCCGGGGCAGGAGCAGAGGCTCTGGCCCACCTGGTTCTGCGAAAACCTCGAGCGGGGGCACCTGGCAGCTCCCAGAGCCTCCTGATCTTAATTACTTAATCAAACCCTGGGAGTATTTAATGATACCACACGAGTGAGCCTGAGAGCCTGCGAGCCTGCGAGCTGGAGGTGGGCCGGGTGCGAGCTGGAGGATATGCCCGCAACCAAGGTACATGCCCTTGACCGGAATTGAACCTGGGACCCTTGAGTCCGCAGGCCGATGCTCTATCCACTGAGCCAAACCGGTTAGGGCAATTAATTCCCTTTTAATGTGCACGAATTTCGTGCACCGGGCTACTAGTTATGAATAATGCTGCCAGGAGCTTTCATGCCATGCCCAAGTCTGTGTGGATGTCCTAAATGCCCAGAGAACCTCCTTCCCACCAGATGCCAACCAAGGTAACCCCTGCGATATGGCCTCTCCTGGTGGGGCCAGGTTGGGGGGGGGGTGGTCTCAATCCCACCTGCCAAGTGCCAATACCAGGAGTCCCTGAGCCCACTGAGGTTTCAGGTTCAATCTCCCTTCAGGACACATACAAGAAGCAATCAATGAGTGCATAAATAAATAGACCAACAAATCAACGTTTCTCTCTTCCTCCTTCCCTTCCTCTCTCTCTCTCTAAAAGTCAATAAATTAAAAAAAACAACAACCCACACACCTTAAAGCATATCTATGAGGCTGGGGAAATACCTGGCGAATAGTAGGCACTCTATATAAATTTACTTATATTTTACAGACTGTATCCACTTCTTAACCTGCTCCTCCAAGTAGGGCCGCCTCTTCATTCTAACCTTACTCCCACTGCATAGAACGATAAATGCTTTAAAGAAAGGATGAAAAGCCTGGCCGGGGTGGCTCAGTGGTTGAGCTTATCCACCAGGAGGTCCCGGTTTGATTACCGGTCAGGGCACACGCCCGGTTCTGGGATCGATCCCCCGTAGGGGGCGTGCAAGAGGCAGCTGATCAATGATTGATTCTCATCATTGATGTTTCTATCTCTCCCTCTCCCTTCCTCTCTGAAATCAATAAAAAAATATTTAAAAAAAAAAGAAAAAGTATGAAAGAATGATTCGCCAGCCGCCAACCACGCTCGCCCAGGTTAAAACCCCACAGCGGCATCCCACTGTTTAGGGGCAGCGTCAGGGCCAGACTCTGAACCCGCCTGCGCCAAACGTGACACAGCTTGTGGCCTAGTATCGGAGCCAGCCTTCCAGGAGCCCGCCCTATTCCGAGACCTCGGACGTTGACCAATCAGCTGTTGAGCAACGCTGTTAGTCCCAGAGCCAGCCTTCCAGGAGCCCGCCCTATTCCGAAAAAATTGACCTCGGCCGTTGACCAATCAGCTGTTGAGCAACGCTGTTAGTCCCGCCCAAATATTGAAACTGTTGCTTCTGAACCCGGAGTAACGTTCCCAGGCCCTGCCACTCATCTGACCAATCAGGGCGGCCTTGTGGGTCCCGCCCCCGTTGGCGTCACGTAGGGTGGACGGGGCGGAACTTCTTCCGGCACAGGCGGCGTCCAGCGGCGCGGATCGGTGGCTTCCGGGCAGTGAGTGCAGAGCAGCTAGGCCGGGGATGGGGTGGGGTGGGGCGGGGGAAAGGCTCGGTTGGAGGCCCCGCGTGTGCCCCGCGGGGTTCGGGGCCGCGATGGGAAAGATGAATTTTACTGTGAGTGCTCAGGTCGGCCGAGTCTCCCTTTCCCCGGGTCCCGTCCCTGCGTCCGCCCGCACTGCTCTGGTGCTTTTGCTACCCGTCTCTCTTTTGAACGTTGCCTTCCTGTTGCATTTGCGCAGCTTTTAGCTTTTCTTTTCCCCCCAATTTTTAAAAACATTCCTTATTTTTTAAAAAAGTCTTTATTGTTAGCTTTTAGCTTTTCAAAGGGGGCTGGAGCCGGAGGAGGGCAGTGCAGGCTGTTCTTTTGTAAATTATTATTATTATTATTATTATTATTATTATTATTGAGAGAGTGGAAGGGAGGGGGAGAGACAGAGAGAGAAACATGGATGTGAGAGAGACACATCAATTGATTGCCTCTCCCACGCACCCCAACCAGGCCTGGGGATCCAGCCTGCAATGGAGGTATGTGCCCTTGACCGGAATCGAACCGGGACCGTCAGTCCGCAGGCCGATATTCTATCCGTTGAGCCAAATCGGCTAGGCCAGGCTGTTCTCTTTAATCCCGAGGGGAATCTGACCAGATAAGGGCGGGCGCCGGGACTTCCGGTCCCCGGATCTGGCTGTTTGCCGAGCTTGCATAGGAGACTCCCCCACAGAGTCCTCGGTATCGCATCCCCTCTGTACCCCCTTCCCTGCGGGGCATATGTGAGGGGTAGGGTGTCCAGTGTAAGTCCCGTTTCTCTCTGCTCTAGGGCGCTGAGGAGGCCCTGCCCCCACCCGGTGTGGGCTGTCCACAGGGGAGGAGTGTGGGTGGGGCAGGGTTTCTGAAGGTGCTCTCCCAGGACCCAGGGTTGAAAAGGGATAGTGTGTATTGGGAGAGACTTTCTGTTGGGGGGAGTCTGGCCTTGGGGATGTGAGGGAAGTGGGGAGCCCCTTCCCTTGGCCTGCAGAAACTCCTTCCAGAGGCATCTGTGTATCCCTGAGCCTGGATGGGTGGGCGGGGGGTGGTGGTGGCAAAGGCTGGGAATGGGAGGCAGCTTTCCAGGCCCCTCTCCACACTGCTGGGGAAAGGCTGGTGTGACCGTGGATCCTGGAGCTAGATTGAGGTTCAAATCCTGATTTTGCCACTTACTGGCTGTGTGATATGGGGCAAGTTGCTTAACTTCTCTGAACTTTGGTTTCTTCATCTGTAAAAAGAAAAGGAAACAGGAAGAATGAGCAGGAGAGAGGAAAGAGTCCCTGCAGGAGCCTGGTATGTGTTGGATTCACAGGTTATAATGCCTTACATTTGTAGAATTGCCCCAATTGCTTTCTATAAATCAAACTGGTCTAAGTTCATAGTTCAAGTCTTTAAAGGGGGATTGTTCTCTTTGCGCGTGGAAAGAAACGCACTCTGACCAGATGAATAGTAACAGACACTTATTGCATGCTTACCGTGTGCCAGGAACTGTGCTAAGATGTAACATGCATGACCTCATTTAATCCTTACAACAACCTTATGAGGTAGATACTGTTATCGTCTCGTTTGACAGATTAAGAAACGGAGGCAGAGGAAGGTTAAATTATTTGTCGGCGGCTGCACAGTTGGGGAGTACCAGAGTGGAGGGATTTGAACCCAGGCCTCTGCCTCCACTGGGCAGCCTCCTCAGCCCCGTGTCATGCTGTCTTGGCTGCAGGTAGCAGAGCTGGGTCTGGAACTCAGCCCTGAAGGCACTCTACAGCCGGGAGTCAGCGGCATCCGACATCGGCTGTGGGAAGCCAGACGATATGCCTGGGATGGTGGAGACCAAGGACCTGGCGCAGCTGCGGCAGCTCAACCTGGAGCTTCTGAGGCAGCTGTGGGTTGGGCAGGATGCCATGCGGCGGTTGGTGGCCAAGGCAGCCTCAGAGGTGGGTGTTCACCTTGGGAACTCCCAGAGGATGTGGGGGGCTAATAACTCTCAGGCCGGAACCCAGGCCTCCAGGGTTGTCCTGTGCAGCGTGCCCATTGTATGGCTGTTGGGAAAACAGGCCCAGCAAAGAAAGGGACTGGACTGGGACAGCAGAGGCTGGAGCAGGAACGCGGGCCTTTCTGCCTAGTACATGCCAGCTAGGGAGGTGGCTGGGTGACCTGGCCTCTCTGTTCTAGTCAAGCCTGGACTCCAGCAGCAGCTGTGACTCCGAGATGCCATTGTCCCCAAAGACGCCTTCAGTGGCCCAGAGAACCTCCTCTCCACGGGATGCCAACCAAGGTGACTCCTGCGACATGTCCTCTCTTGGCGGGGCCAGCTCGGGGGCGGTCTCTCTCCCACCTGTCAGGGAGCCCCGGAGCCCAGCGAGGCCCTGTGAGGCACCGTTGCTGGCCACCTCAGACTCGAGTGACTCAGAGCGATCAGCAGAGCTGGAGGCACAGGCCCCGAGGCCCATCCAGGATCAACCAAGAAAGCTGCCCAAGGTACCATGGGAGAGCGGGGCACCTCAGTTTCCCTGTCTGACAAATGCACTCATGGGCAGCCTTCTTTGCAAGGTGAGAGGCTGTCCGGGAGATACCGCAGGTTGTGTCCCGCTCAGCCTAAGCCAGTGATGGCGAACCTTTTGAGCTCGGCGTGTCAGCATTTTGAAAAACCCTAACTTAACTCTGGTGCCGTGTCACATATAGAAATTTTTTGATATTTGCAACCATAGTAAAACAAAGACTTATATTTTTGATATTTATTTTATATATTTAAATGCCATCTAACAAAGAAAAATCAACCAAAAAAATGAGTTCGCGTGTCACCTCTGACACGCGTGTCATAGGTTCACCATCACTGGCCTAAGTGCTGGGTAAGTGGTGGTTGTTAGTTTCTCAGACAGCACTTTGGGAAGAAGGCGAGGAACCCCATTATATAGATGGCAAGACCAAGGCTGAGGCCACACTTACTCAAAGTCACACATAGAAAGGGGCGGGGACCAAACACTGTATCTTTCAATTCCCGAGCCCTCAGCTGAGCCTTGGGGCCCACGTAACCCCTTTGCTTCCCCCAAGCTGGGGCCTCCTTCGTGCTGGGCCTGCTGGTCTAACCCGATGTCTTTGTCTTGTCAGCTAAGAGTGACCTTCAACAAGGAGTCTCCAGTGCCTGAGAGGAGCTGGCGCCTCAGACCCTACCTGGGCTATGACTGGATTGCAGGTGTGGCCCGCCCCATGCACACACCTTGCCTGTGAGTGGGGGGAGGGGAGGCCCCAGCTTGCCTACTCACCTGCCTGAGCCCCCCCCCCCCCCCCCCCCCCCCCCCCCCCCGCCCCCTCCAGTGCTGCCTAGTGTGTCTGAATAGCCCTCCCTCCTTGGGGAGCGCCTTCTTTCAGTCCCCGGCACAGTGGCAGGTACGGAGGCGGTGCTTGAGTGCTTGCCTGGACTCCCCTGTTTTTATCTCCCCCCCACCCCACCCCCTGAATTCTAGACTGTGTATCTGGCTGCCTTCTCTATATGGCACATTCAGTGTCTTAGATTGCTTTCATGTCCAACATCAAGGTGATGATTTTCTTCCCACTTGCAGTCTTTCCTGTCTTTGCAAATGGCAACTCTAAGTACCTAGTCAGGTCATAACCTTGGGATCAACCTTGATTTCCATCTCTCCTTTTCACATATTCCTCTCCCAGTCCATTGGCACATCCTAGTACCCTGCCTTCAGCATATTTCTAGCCTCTGATTACTTCTCTCCGCCAGGATGCCTATAGTCACTTCTAACTGGTGCCCCTGTCTCCCACCTTATAGCAGCCAGAGGGTAAAAAAATACATGGCCGATCTGATTATGCCACTCCTTGTCCCCAAGCCCCCTGCTGGCTTCCCAGCCTCATCTCCTCCACTCTCACCCCTTACTCCCCTCTAGCCACTTTCACCTCCTGGCTGTTCCTCAAATACACTTCCGCCCCAGGCCCTTTGCACTTGCTCTTCTACCTGAGATGGCCACGTGGCTCCCTCCCCGCTTTCAGGTGTCACCTCCTCAGAGAGGCCTCCCCTGGCACCCCTGCCCTATCAAGCTGGGTTCCCCGGCTCTGCTCGCTACTTCCTGGCACACGTCACCACTCAGTGTTGTATTGCATGTCTCTTAGGTGACTAGTTTGTCTGTTGCCACCATATTAGTAAGTGAGGCAGGAGCTTGGTCTAGTTCACTGCTCTTTCCCCGGCACATTAAACGGTGTCTGGCCCATTGCAGGGGTTCTGTAAGTACTGTGTGCTTAGACAATTGGATATGCATCAGGTGGATGGACACAGGCAAAACCAACAAGCACAGTGAGTGGAGGGTCCCTGCAGGTCTATGAGGCCTGGTGGGGACAGAGCAGGTGGACCGGGTGCCAGCACTGAGCGTCCTCTGAGCCTTGGCCAGTGGCCGCACAGCAGCTCCCCGTGCTCTGCCCACTTCAGGGTCTCTGGACAACAGCTCGCCCATCAGCAGCAAGCCCGAGGCCTTCTTCTCGAAGCTGCAGGAGTTCCGGGAAACGCACAAGGAGGAGTGTATTCACAGTGAGCCCGAGTGAGTAGGGGCAGGCCAGCGGTGGGCAGGCAGCGCAGGGACCCTCCCTGTCGCTGGCCTGTTCACCCTCTCGCTCTCATAGACCCCAGTTCCCAGGCCGGCGGGAGAGCGACGGTGCCCAGGAAGACCACGAATGTGAGTGTATGCCCCGCGGGCTGCCCTGGAGCCCAGCCGAGGTCGTGGGGGCCTGGGGAGGCGGCTGGGTGTTGGGGATCAGCGAGGGGAGGCCTGGTGTCTGGACAGGGCGGAGCAGGCCCTGGGTGGGAGGTGAGGGAGCTGAGGCCCGGCCTCATGGGGATTAGGGTCAGCCCTGTGTCACCCGCCTCCCCGCTCCCCCCGCAGCCTTCATTTGCTTCCCAGCTGCCTCATTTCCTGTGTGCTCCCACTCCCACTCCCTCCTCTCTCCACATGGGTTGCCTGTGGGGGGAGGTTCCCGGCTCAGTCATGTGAACACATAAGTCTGCTGTGAATTTGCATGTGTAGCGTACACTGTACATATGTGTGTAAGGGATGTTCATGTGAACATGACTCTGTGTGCACCGTGTGTATGTGTGATTACAAATATAGGCACGTGCCTGTGTCCACAGATGTGACTAAAGCCATGCTTTGTTTGCACACATGACATTTCCACATGTGAAGGTACTGGCCAGTGTGCGGTTGTGTGCACATGTGTGTCATGCTTGAGGAAGTGGTGCTCCATGTTTTGTGTGAGCATAAGTCTGTGCATGCTGTGTGTGCGCGTGTGTACACGCCTGTGAGTGTGGCGGAGGGCAGTTGGAAGGGTCGGCGGGCCTGTGTGGTTGGGGGCAGTAGGGGCCCCGGGATTAGGCTTCCGGGCTGAGGCACTGCTGCTTCTGCTGGGCCTCCAGGTGTGTACTGTTACCGTGTCAACCGGCGTCTGTTCCTGGTGCCTTCGGACCCTGGCACCCCCTGCCGCCTGTGCAGGACACCCCGGGACCAGCGGGGCCCGAAGACACTGGCAGACCCAGCGCAGGTCCGGTGAGTGGCCGGAGCAGGCAGGGCACCTGGGGGCAGCTTTGGGGGCAGCAGCAGCTGAGGAGGGAGTCAGAGCCGGGAGCCCACTGGTTTGAGGGAAGGAACGATGGGCCTGGGGCTGTGACCCCCCGGCAACCAGGAAACCTCTGTGGTAATGTCCCCCCCCACCCCACCCTGTCACCCCCCAGGGTGAGCATCCCACAGTCCATCCTGGACCCACCCCACCGCTACCGCATCCACCGGCGGAAGAGCTTCGACGCCTCCGACACGCTGGCCCTGCCCCGGGTGAGCAGCCACAGGGAGTCTGGATGGGGATGGGTGTGGGGCTGGCCCAGGTCCCCAGATGGAGCCCAGAGAGGGCAGGGACTGTGCCGAGGCCA
This sequence comes from Myotis brandtii, assembly GCF_000412655.1. Classification (NCBI taxonomy): domain Eukaryota; kingdom Metazoa; phylum Chordata; class Mammalia; order Chiroptera; family Vespertilionidae; genus Myotis; species Myotis brandtii. The sequence goes on from NW_005365764.1 coordinate 2,334,770, forward strand.
CCCAGCGAGGCTGAGCTCGAGGATGAGCACCCAGATCTCTGGAGCCCAGGCCAGGCCACTTCCATCACCTGTGCTCTGCTTGTTCGGGGGTGTGGGGCACCCCACCCTCGCCCCGCATCCAGAAGGGTCTGCCACCTGCTGGTGTAAATGGGCCCCGTGTGGGTGCGCGGTCCTGAGGAGGATCCTCTCACGGAGCCCACAGCAGCCGAGAGCACAGGCTCTGCTGCCGCCCCGCGCTGTAGATGAGCTCGCTGAGGCAGAGGGGCGGTGACTGACCGAGGTCAGCAGGTGGAAGAGCTGGGATTGGAACCCCAGGCCTTATGCTTGCATGGTGCCTCCATCCCATCCTTCGTGTCTCCTGGGTGGGGGACCCCAGTAGCTGGGCCGGGGGGAGGAGATGGGATGCCAAGGAAAGTCAGTTTGCACATCTGTAAAATGGGCACAACATACTGTCCTCAGGCTTGTGTGGTGAGGTGGGGCAGTTGAGGGAATCAGTACCGGTCCGGGCGTGGGGCCGAGCCCAGCAGGAAGTGCTCGTCAGTGTCCGCAGCCTTCCCTCCGCCCTCCGGGTCTGCGCCAGGGCCTGGGTCAGCAGGGTCAGGAAAAGGGAGGCCCAGTGGGTAGACACAGCCTCTGCCCTGGGGGAGCCTCCGTCCCCAGGGGGTACCGTGACTCTTTGGGGGAGCCCTGCCCTAGGTCAGGGCCTTGACCTCTTTTTCTCCACAGCACTGTCTGCTGGGCTGGGACATTCTCCCCCCAAAACCCGAGAAAAGCTCCGGCCCCCGGAGCCTGGACCTCTGGTCCTGTGTCACCTCCGAGGCCCAGCACCAGCCGCTGTCGGCCGGCCCTTCCCACCTGGTATGGTCTGGGGCACCCTGGGAGGGGCAGGTGCCTAGAGTGGGCCTGGGGACTGCAGAGTCCTGGGGGTGGGATTGGGTGTCCGACTCTAAGATCCCAAAGGGGATGAGGCTGGAACTGGGGTGACCTGCCGCCACAGTGGCCCCCTCTGACACCACCTTATTCACCATCCAGGCCCAGTCAGTGCGGGTCCCATCCCCCACCGCGATCTGGTCAGAACCCCAGGCGCCCCAGCCCCGCCCGCGCACCCTGGTGGACGACCTGAGGACTGGCCACTTGGAGGACAGTGCTCCTGCCATCGCCTCCAGCCTCTTCCCTCTGGCAGGGGTGCCCGTGAGAGGGGAGCCCTGCCCGGCCTCAGCTAGAGGTGGACTCAGGCCCCTCCCTCCTAGGTGGGGCCGGTGGGTAGGCCCAGGCCTGTCTCCTTCCTGGGCTCAGAAGGGGTGACGGGTGGGAGGTCAGGGCATTCTGTCTGCCGTGTTTGGAAATAAAGCTCAGTGCTGTCTGCCCCTCCAGATTCCCACGTGTGTCGGGTCTGTCCTGCTGATGCCCTCAGTGCCCAGGCAGTGCCCTGGCCTCCGCCGGCCCTCCCTCACTTGGGAGACACTCTGACAGTCTGTGCTAAGTGGGTGGGTCCAGTGCCTCGTGCAGCTCCCAGCTCTGGGTAGAGGCCTTCTAGATGGGTGAGGACTCCCAAGACAGGCTGAGGTCAAGGTCAGTGTTGAAAACCATCTCCGCAAGGGGCTGGGGTCTCAGGCTGTCCCTGTAGAGCAGCGGTTCTCAACCTGTGGGTTGTGACCCCTTTGGCAGTCGAATGACCCTCTCACAGGGGTCGCCTAAGACCATCCTGCATATCAGATATTTACATTACGATTCATAACAGTAGCAACATTACAGTTATGACCTAGCAACGAAAATAATTTTATGGTTGGGTCACAACATGAGGAACTGTATTTAAAGAGCCAGAAGGTTGAGAAACCCTTTCACAGGGGTTGCCTAAGACCATCGGAAAACACATATATAATTACATATTGTTTTTGTGATTAATCACTATGCTTTAATTATGTTCAATTTGTAACAATGAAATTGGGGGTCACCACAACATGAGGAACTGTATTTAAGGGTCGCAGCATTAGGAAGGTTGAGAACCACTGCTGTAGAGGAAGCGGAAGTAGCGAGAGGGGAGTGAGTGAGCTCACTCCTTCTTGGTTCCTGACACTGAGTCCATTCATAGAGGGGCTCCTCCTCCTCTCGAGTCCAGCCCTGGAAGCCATGGGTGACCCCGGAGATCAGATGGGGGAACTGAGGGCCAGGCGGGGAGGTTGGCAGAGCGCAGATCTCCCTCCTGGATTAGTAAGCAGCACCTGTCTCCTTCCCTCGGTCGAACAATATGAAGTTCCTGTTTTTCTAGATAGAAATGGGGAACCGAAGCCCGGAGAAAGCATGTGCTTTTTCTGAGGTTTCTCAGCATCTAGTGTGGATCTAGGGCTGCGGTCTCCATGGTAACCCTCTCTTCCCATCATGCACCGTGTGTGTGTGAGAATAAGCAAGGTTATGTTGCAGTAACAAACGAACCCCCAGATCCCAGGGGTTCAACAAAAAGGCTTATATCTCTTGCTGACTTGCTTGCACGACCTTTCCGTCATGGGACATTTGGGGCCTGTGGTTTTAACATTGTCTCTTGGGGACCCAGGCCAGTGAAGGCTCCACCCTGGGGGACATGGCCTGTTGCTTCAGCCCAGTAACCCCACAACACACAGGCCACTTCTGCTTATGGTTTATTGTCCAGAGCTGGCCACTTGGGCCCCAGCTGACAACATGGGTTTGGGACGTGGAGGGGACTCGTGGGACAGCGTTACTGTCCTCCGTGTCCTGTTACCTGACTCCCCCCAGCTCGGTCCTTGCAGAGCTCCAGGCCCGGGCAGCAGAGGCCACTAGAAAAGTAACAGGCATTGCAGATTCTCTTCCTTCACTCGGGTCCAACCTCAAGTGCCTTCAGGAGCCAGTCGGGCAGGTGAGGTGATGGAGTCCGGGGCTTCGGCCACCTGGAGAGCACGGGTTCCTTCCGGAGGCTGTCAGGTTCAAACGCCTACGTGATCCAAACTGTGTGTCTGTGGCAGGTCTCACAGCAGGTCCTGGTTTGTCGCTTGATTCTGGGACCTGAAGAAACAAAGTCACTGCCCCATGTAATTTTGTATTTTTTAAAATTTTGTTTATTTTTTAAATTTTATTTATTTGTTTTTTTAGAGAGAGGGGAAGGGAGAGGGATAGAGAAGACAGAAACATGTCCTGATCGGGAATCGAACCAGCGACCTCCTGGTTCCTGGGCTGTCGCTCAACCACTGAGTCACACCAGCTGGTCCCACATGTAATTTTTTAAAATTAATTTTTAATTGTGTAAAACCTACATAACAAACTTTATCATTTTTATACATACAGTTCGGTGGCACATTGTTGTACAATCATTGCTACCAACCATCCCCAGAATTACTTTCATCTTGCAAAACTGCCCACTCCTCCCAGCCCCTGGCAGCCACCATACTACTTTCTGCCTAGGAATCTGACTCCTCTAGGGACCTCCGATAGTGGAATCCTACAGTGCAGCAGTTCTCAACCTGTGGGTCGCCTAAGACCATCCTGCATATCAGATATTTACATTACGATTCATAACAGTAGCAACATTACAGTTACGAAGTAGCAACAAAAATAATTTTATAATTGGGGGTCACCACAACATGAGGAACTGTAATAAAGGGTCGCGGCATTAGGAAGGTCGAGAACCATTGCTACAGTGTGTGTCTTCTCAGTGACTGCCTCACCTCCTTTAGCCTGATGCCCTCAAGGTTCACTTATGGTGTAACCTGTCAATTTCCTTCCTTTTTAAGGCTGAGTAGTACTTCACTGGATGGATGGACCGCATTTTGTTCATCCACAGTGGGCACGTGGGTTGCTTCCACCTTCTGGTTGTGAATATGCTGCTCTGAACCTGGGTGGACACACATCTGTTCGAGCCGCTGCTTTCCGTTCTTGGTTACACAGCCGGAAGTGCAATTGCTGGGTCACATGGTTCATCTGTTGAGGAACCACTGTTCAGTAAGTCCGCACTTTAGATAGGTTCTACGACTTTAAACGAAGCAAGCATAATGAAACCCATTGTACCATAGGCTAATTGATACAAACGAGATAAGTTCCTATGGCATCAGTGTTAGGAATGAAACGACGTTATTGGGGGACCTGCTGTCCTGTGTAGCAGCCGCACCGTTTGACATCCCGGCCAGCAATGCCAGAGGGTTGCAGTGTCTCCATGTGCTCAGAGCACTCACTTTTGACCGCCATCCTGGCGGGTATGCGTGGTGTCTCATTGCAGTTTGGGTTTGCATTTCCCTGGTGATTGTGATGTTGAGCATCTTTTCATGAGCTTATCAGCCATTCCTGTGTCTTCTTTGGAGAGATGTCTAGTCAAGTCCTGTGCCCATTTTAAAAAAAAATATTTTTATTGATTTCAGAGAGGAAGGGAGAGGGAGAGAGAGAGAGAAACATAAATGATGAGAGAATCATTGATCGGCTGCCTCCTGCACACCCCACACTGGGAATCAAGCCTGAAACCCAGGTAGGTGCCCTGACTGGGAATCGAACCATGACCTCCTGGTTCGTAGGTTGACGCTCAACCACTGAGCCACGCCGGCCGGGTGTCCCTGTATGAACGGGGCTTCATGGTTCTTGTCCTACATGTACTTTTAAAGTCAAAGAGCCTGTGAGCCAGTGATTTTGTTAGGAATTCTTTGGCCAGGTGATTCTTTAGAATCTGAAAGCCTCTGTCAAACGAAGATGGGAAAATTTACAGCTGAGATTAGTCTGTGAGCTCCGCTGACAAGAACAGGATACAAACGTTCTTTTCCCAGGAAAGTTCAGAGTCCACGAAGTCGTCAGGGCAGCGGCTTCTCCGGAAGGGAGTTCTGAGAGCGCAGGCAGGTTCTGGCCGTCCTGCGTTTAGTCAGCTCCATGCAGGAGGCCACAGCCCGGGTCCCCAGACTGTTTCACCAAACCGGTGAGTGACGCCGCTTGAAGAGACTCGGCCTGACTTTGTGTGGCACCGGGAGAAATGCTGCGAACTCTGACACGCTGGCTGGGAGGGAGCGCTGATTGCAGCTGTTCAAACGTGAAAGGACCGGCATCTCAGGATTAATGGGTGCACAAGGCCTTGAGCTAAGAACTCTGGTCTTTTGGTTACCGATTCTGGGCTCATGCACTGCTGGCCCCTCCTCGGGGCCGTCGGGAACTGCGGCTGGAGTGGGGGGACAGCCGGCCCCTGCTCTGCCGCTCTGCCTGCAAAGGCTGCAGGGAGGTGCTGGAGAGAGAGGGCCTCGGGCTCTGGGTGCCCACTCCGCCTCTCCCAGCCGCCCTGTAGCGCTGCTCCAGGTGGGCTCCAGGTCGGGGACTAGGCTTTTTCAAACCTCAGGCCCTAAGAATGAAGGTCACAGGCGGAGCAGCCCCAGCACAGAGCTGCGGGTCTCCCAGTATTGCCTCGTTCAACCCACACCTGCCCCTTGCGACTGTCTGTGAACATCACCCCCGCTCTCAGGTACCTGCCAGCCATTCCTGATTATCCCGGGCCTTCCCTCCTCCTCACTTGGGATTTAGGATCTCTTCCCGTCCCCCACCTCCACCCCCTGCAGCTCCTACTTGCCTTCCAGCATCTCAGCCAGTGTATTCTTTCCTCAGGCTTCCCCGGGAGCCCAGATCTGCCCCACCCATCGCACACTACACACACACACACACCCACACACACACACACACACACACACACACACGC
>NW_005365764.1:2340939-2354884 GCF_000412655.1 Myotis brandtii
TCTTTAAGATAACTTGTTATGTAAAATTATTTATTTATCTAAGATGCACCTACACTGGATTTATCTAAAAAAATAAAAAAGTCGATATTAAGAAAAAAATTGTAAATGGAAGATTATAAGAGAGGGTTTCGCGTGCCAGCAAAAGTTAATGGCGTGCCATGTTTGGCACGTGTGCCAGGGGTTGCCCACCCCTGGCTTAGGGTCTCTCCTGCTGGAATTTAAGTTCCATGACAGCAGAGATGGTTTTCTTTTCGGATTCTTTTTTCCTGTTTCCTTTAAAGTGGTGGCTAAACTATTTCAGGATTTGGCTTCCTCCCCAGCCTGGTTTCCCACCTGCGACATAAAGGCGATGGGAAGGATGCTTTAATTTCTCCGAACTGCAGGAGCCTTGTGGTTGGGCACACACCCTTGTACACCTGACATGCTTCCCCCTCCTCCAAATCAATCATGTTCTTCCCTTTTTGTCCTCTATAAATATGAAGCATAAATCCCAAAGGAAAAAAGCAAGATCACCTACTTCTTCCAAAATTGATGTCTCATGTTCATCATTTAGAAATAAGAACGCAGGGTCTGATTCTCCGTCGTCTGTATGGCAGCATAGATATAGGACCCACACGGGTCATTCATTCATTCACTCACTCATTCACTCACCATGTATGCACTGAGCTCCTACCTGTGCCAGGCGCTGTTCTAGGCCCTGCCCCGTGGAGCCCCCACGCTGGTGCTGGGACACGTACTGAAACCAGCCAACACATAGATGTGTCAGGTGGCACTAAACGCTGGGAAGGGACCAGAGTGGGGCCTGAGCACTGCTTCCCTCTCCCACGGCTCACGTCCTGCGTGCCTCACAGGGGAGCCTGCTGGGCCCCCTGGCCTCCAGGTCCATCCACACTGCCCTCTCTTCCTCCCACTGAATTCCTACTTAGGCCTCGGCTTCTGCGTCCACTCCTCACAGGCCTTCCCTGACCCCGCAGCCTTGGGATCTGACCGGGGAGCCAGGACACCCTGAGTCTGAGGCCCTGCCTCTGCTTCCCTGTCGTGTCCTCTGCTACACTCAATGAATGGTAAGATCCTTGGGGCTGGAACTGAGCCAGTCTTGTCCTCAGCTCTATCCCGGCACAGCACGCAGCATATGCTGGGTGTTTGATAAACACCTGTTGGAGGAATGATTCTGGGAATGAGCCCCAGATCTCGGGAAGTTGGAGGCCACACACCTGAAGTGAGCGTGTCCCAGGAGCGTGGCACGTGGGCTGCAGCTGCTGTGACCATCACTGGTTTTCAGTGCATCAGGTCCTATGTCTCAGGCAGCTAGATCCTGGCGGTGTGGCCTCCTGGGGTGGGAGGTGGGGAGTGAGGGGACAGCTGTGACCGCTCCATCCTGGAAGCTTCTGCACCTGCCATCACTGCCAGCCCCGCCACGGCATGCAGTGGGGGGTGTGGGGAGCAGCCAGCACTGGCTGGCCTCCCAAGGGCCACCCTGGAGGGTGACTCCCTCGAGTGGGGAGTGGCCACGCCTCTCACTTCTCCGCCCCCAGGGAGATGGACCAGGAACAACAAAACCAATGCATGTTCAGAATAGGTTCCCCACCTGCCTCTGAATGTAGTGTTCTGACGATCTGAGAATTTGCAGCATTTGATGCAATGGAAGTTCCTATTCGGTGCCAGCCTTAGTGCCAGGCTCGCCCCGAGCTCGCTGGCCCAAGGTGAGCCACGCCAGAAGGTGATCTGGTACAGGGGCACGGAGCGTGGCCTCAGAGAGATCGGGGTCCAGTTCAGACCCCACACAGTTCGGCTGCTTCCTAACTGCACCCTCAGGCGCAGTGTCTAACTTCTAAGGCTGGTCTCATCACTGGGCCAGGGCCGTGGTGCTGAGAGCGGTGAGCTAAGCAGGGCAGAGCCCGCACAGGGGCCGTCCAGGAAGAGGTGATAAGTGATAACATGGGTGTCATCAGCTCTTCCTGTCCCCATCCCACCCTCCCTGTCATACCTGCCCTCTGAGTCCACTCTTTCTCGCTCACACCTCCTCTGGGGAGGTAAGAGGGAGCCGGAAATAGAGTGTCAGTGTCAGATAAACTGATAGAAAGACACGCTGCTCTCCCAGCTCCTGGGTGGGCGGTGGGGGCTGTTGCTAAGAGCAGTGGCTGCGAGTGGTGGTGACCAGCCCCTCTGGGGGGTGAGGTAGGTGGGCTGAGGCTGTGCAGGAAGTCGGGAGGGGAAGCCCGGGCCTCACGGTACCATCTGTGGCTGGTGGGGGTGGCATGAGGCTGGGTCTTGGTGACTGGGCACATGATGGTGGCTTAGGTGGCCTTTGGGGACATCCCCGTGTCGTGGCACCAGGCCAAGCCCTGACCACGTACTCTCAGGTCCTCTGTCTGTGGCTGAGGCAGCAGGGCTTCTCTGTTCACACCAGCAGCCCCAGCACAGCCTCCGAAACTCAGCAGAGGCCCTCCGCCTCCCTCCGACCCCACAGGGCACCGGGGACCCCAGTGCTCCAGGCCCAGCCCCATGGCAAAGAGACTGGTGGGCCAGCCAGGGCTGGGGCCGGTCGGATCTCAGCCGGGAGAGAAGTGGAGAAGGGGCTTTGAGAATTCCCAGATCTCAGATCCGATGGGGGGTCGGGGGGGCCCTTCCTGCCTCCAGGGCTGGGGGATCAGAAACCCCAGCCCAGAGGGAGACCTGGCTGCACCTTCTTCCCACTCCCCACAGATTCTGACAGACTTCCCCTGGCTTTTCTTGGCCGAGTCTGGTGGGAGAGGGAGAAGCAGCTGAAAGAAAACCCTCCTGCCCTCGCTGGTTTGGCTCAGTGGATAGAACGTCAGCCTGAAGGGTTCCGGGTTCGATTCTGGTCAAGGGCACATGCCTGGTTGCCAGCTCAGTCCCCAGTAGGGGGCATGCAGGAGGCGGCCGATCAATGATTCTCATCATTGATGTTTCTCTCTTTCCCGCTCCCTTCCTCTCCGAAATTAATAAATAAAAATACATTTAAAAAAATAAAAAATAAAATGGTTCTTCATAAAAAAATAAATAAAAGGGAGACACCCTCCTGGATGTGTGAGGTCAGCACCAGCTGTGTGGACAGAGCAGTGGATCTGGAGCCCTGAGCTCTCAGAACTGGGTTTCCTCATCTGTAAAATGGAGACTGTGATGCTATTTACCTCATAGGGGTGTTTTGAGGGTTAAACGAGACGGCCAGGTAATGAAATGCTTGCTGCAGTATTGGCACTTAATATGTGCGTACTACATGTGAGATATTATTTATTACTAGAGGCCCGATGCACGAAAATTCGTGCAACAGTCCCTTCCTTCCCCCGGCTGCCGGCACTGGCTTCCCTTTGGCACCCGGGACCCGGGCTTCCCTCCGGCCCCAGCTTCGTCCAGAATGATGTCCTGAAGGACGTCTGGTCTAATTAGCATATTGCCCTTTTATTATTATAGATTTGAAAAGAAGGGCCCATGTGTGTACTGTGAGATGGGGTCCTGGCTTTGGGGAGTCGCCCTCACCTGGCCTGAAACAGTGAGGAATGAGGGCGAGGGGCAGAGTTCTAGGCAGTTTCTCCAGAAATGACTGGTGAAGGCCTCTGCTTCGTGTCCCCTATAGGTGGTCCCTGCAGGCCTGCATGCCTGGGAGAGGCAGGTGGGTGGGTGGGTGAGGACAACCCCACTGGGCTGAGCTGGGAGGGTCAGAGGCCCGGAAACCGCTTGGGCCCTTCCAGGAATCCTTGGGTTCAAACTCTGGGGCTGTGTGCCCGGGCCTGGGAGGCTAGCAGGCGGGGCCGTGGGGGCTGCCCAGGCCTCCATCTGTCTCCCACTCCGTCTGCCTTCAGGAACTATTGCCCAAACCTTCCCTGGGTCTCCCTGCCTGGCACACGCACCCCCTGTCCCCACCATCTTTGGACGCCTGGGCCTGGCTGTGGCCCCCACACCGGTAACCCGGCAGTCACCTCCCAGCCCAAGCTTTAGTTTCTTCCCCCGGTGGTGGCGTTGCTGCCCAGGCCGCTGTGAAGCTGGGCAGATCCTGAATGCTCTGCTGACCACACCGTCCTCACACACATGCACATGTACACACACCCTTACACACACAGCCGTAAGCACACACACACATACATACACACAATCTCACAGACACACCCTTGTATACACACACACACGTGCACACTCATGCTCACACATAGCTTTGCACACTTGTGGGCACACAGCCTCACGCTCATCCATCCTCACACACGTGCACACACACACACATGTGCACATATGTGATCACGAGGGCATGTGTTCACCCACGCTCCCACATAGGTTTGCACACTTGTCGGCACACAGCCTCATGCACACAGCTCACGCTCATCCATCCTCATGCATCCTCACACATGTGCGCACACACACATGTGCACATATGTGATCACGAGGGCATGTGTTCACCCACGCTCCCACATAGGTTTGCACACTTGTCGGCACACAGCCTCATGCACACAGCTCACGCTCATCCATCCTCATGCATCCTCACACATGTGCGCACACACACATGTGCACATATGTGATCACGAGGGCATGTGTTCACCCACGCTCCCACATAGGTTTGCACACTTGTCGGCACACAGCCTCATGCACACAGCTCACGCTCATCCATCCTCATGCATCCTCACACATGTGCGCACACACACATGTGCACATATGTGATCACGAGGGCATGTGTTCACCCACGCTCCCACATAGGTTTGCACACTTGTCGGCACACAGCCTCATGCACACAGCTCACGCTCATCCATCCTCATGCATCCTCACACATGTGCGCACACACACATGTGCACATATGTGATCACGAGGGCATGTGTTCACCCACGCTCCCACATAGGTTTGCACACTTGTCGGCACACAGCCTCATGCACACAGCTCACGCTCATCCATCCTCATGCATCCTCACACATGTGCGCACACACACATGTGCACATATGTGATCACGAGGGCATGTGTTCACCCACGCTCCCACATAGGTTTGCACACTTGTCGGCACACAGCCTCATGCACACAGCTCACGCTCATCCATCCTCATGCATCCTCACACATGTGCGCACACACACATGTGCACATATGTGATCACGAGGGCATGTGTTCACCCACGCTCCCACATAGGTTTGCACACTTGTCGGCACACAGCCTCATGCACACAGCTCACGCTCATCCATCCTCATGCATCCTCACACATGTGCGCACACACACATGTGCACATATGTGATCACGAGGGCATGTGTTCACCCACGCTCCCACATAGGTTTGCACACTTGTCGGCACACAGCCTCATGCACACAGCTCACGCTCATCCATCCTCATGCATCCTCACACATGTGCGCACACACACATGTGCACATATGTGATCACGAGGGCATGTGTTCACCCACGCTCCCACATAGGTTTGCACTAAAAAATAAAAAATAAAATGGTTCTTCATAAAAAAAAAAAGGAGACACCCTCCTGGATGTGTGAGGTCAGCACCAGCTGTGTGGACAGAGCACTGGATCTGGAGCCCTGAGCTCTCGGAACTGGGTTTCCTCATCTGTAAAATGGAGACTGTGATGCTATTTACCTCATAGGGGTGTTTTGAGGGTTAAACGAGACGGCCAGGTAATGAAATGCTTGCTGCAGTATTGGCACTAAATATGTGCATACTACATGTGAGATATTATTTATTACTAGAGGCCCGATGCACGAAAATTCGTGCAACAGTCCCTTCCTTCCCCCGGCTGCTGGCATCGGCTTCCCCTTTGGCACCGGGACCCGGGCTTCCCTCCGGCCCCAGCTTCGTCCAGAATGATGTCCTGAAGGACGTCTGGTCTAATTAGCATATTGCCCTTTTATTATTATAGATTTGAAAAGAAGGGCCCATGTGTGTACTGTGAGATGGGGTCCTGGCTTTGGGGAGTCGCCCTCACCTGGCCTGAAACAGTGAGGAATGAGGGTGAGGGGCAAAGTTCTAGGCAGTTTCTCCAGAAATGACTGGTGAGGGCCTCTGCTTCGTGTCCCCTATAGGTGCCCCTGCAGGCCTGCATGCCTGGGAGAGGCAGGTGGGTGGGTGGGTGAGGACAACCCCACTGGGCTGAGCTGGGAGGGTCAGAGGCCCGGAAACTGCTTGGGCCCTTCCAGGAATCCTTGGGTTCAAACTCTGGGGCTGTGTGCCCGGGCCTGGGAGGCTAGCAGGCGGGGCCGTGGGGGCTGCCCAGGCCTCCATCTGTCTCCCACTCCGTCTGCCTTCAGGAACTATTGCCCAAACCTTCCCTGGGTCTCCCTGCCTGGCACACGCACCCCCTGTCCCCACCATCTTTGGACGCCTGGGCCTGGCTGTGGCCCCCACACCGGTAACCCGGCAGTCACCTCCCAGCCCAAGCTTTAGTTTCTTCCCCGGGTGGTGGCATTGCTGCCCAGGCCGCTGTGAAGCTGGGCAGATCCTGAATGCTCTGCTGACCACACCGTCCTCACACACATGCACATGTACACACACCCTTACACACACAGCCGTAAGCACACACACACATACATACACACAATCTCACAGACACACCCTTGTATACACACACACACGTGCACACTCATGCTCACACATAGCTTTGCACACTTGTGGGCACACAGCCTCACGCTCATCCATCCTCACACACGTGCACACACACACACATGTGCACATATGTGATCACGAGGGCATGTGCCCACTCACGCTCACACATAGGTTTGCACACTTGTCGGCACACAGCTTCATGCACACAGCTCACGCTCATCCATCCTCATGCATCCTCACACATGTGCGCACACACACATGTGCACATATGTGATCACGAGGGCATGTGTTCACCCACGCTCCCACATAGGTTTGCACACTTGTCGGCACACAGCCTCATGCACACAGCTCACGCTCATCCATCCTCACGCATCCTCACACATGTGCACACACACACATGTGCACACACGTGCTCACGAGGGCATGTGCCCACTCATGCTCACACATAGGTTTGCACACTTGTTGGCACACAGCTTCATGCACACAGCTCACGCTCATCCATCCTCATGCATCCTCACACATGTGCGCACACACACATGTGCACATATGTGATCACAAGGGCATGTGCTCACCCACGCTCCCACATAGGTTTGCACACTTGTCGGCACACAGCCTCATGCACACAGCTCACGCTCATCCATCCTCACACATCCTCACACACGTGCACACACACACACACACACACACGTGCTGCAGGAGGCTCTGTCATTGTCACTGTCATTGTGGCCCCAGCACTTAGTCATTTAACACCCCCTGCGCTGTGTCTCTTTCATGGAAGCCACCGCTGGCTTTCCTTTTACCGAGATCTTCTCATCAGTTTCTCTGTCTCACTTTTCATTCTGACTGGGGAGGATTTTTCTCGCTCTCTCTCTCTCTCTTGTGGTTTTGACAGCGCCAGAGGCTGCAGCTCAAACCCACGCCTCCTGCCTCGGCGACGTGTCCACTCTGCCTGTCAGCCCTGCCACCGCCCAGCCCTTCGCGAACTGGAAGGCTGAGAGGAAGGATGTGTGAGGACAAGAAGTGATGTCACAGCCGGGGCTGTGGACAGTCCCCAGGGCCATGAGTATGTGTCACTCGGCCGCCTCAGCTGGGAGTTTCTGTGAGCGATTCGAGAAGTGCTTGGGGAAGAGAATGCTGATAGGGCTCAGAGCCCCTCGGGGCCCTGGTGGCCACCAGCTGACACAGCTCCCCCGGGGATGCTGACACCGCCTGCCCCAGATGTGCTGCCCCAGAGTTAGTCCCTGGCACGGCAGGAAACTGCTCTTTCCTCTTTTCTGACGGGACACTGGACAATTCGTCTCTCAAGTCAAGTTCGTGTCGATACATTGGCTACTGTAATGCCCAGCTGGTGGGATGGGGAGACCACACGAACCCCTGCTACCGGTTAAGTTGTGTCTCCCAAAGTCCACATGTTGGAGTCGCAACCCCCACTGTGACTATTTGGAGGCGGGCCTTTTATTTATTTATTTTATGATTTTTTAAAAATTGATTTTTAGAGAGAGAGGAACCTTGATTTGTTGTTCCACTCATTGATGCATCCATCGGTGGATTCTTGTATGTGTCCTAGACCAGGGATCGAACCTGCAGCCTTGGCTTATTGGGACGACAACTCTAGCCAACTAAGCCACCTGGCCGGGGATGGAGGTGGGCCTTTTAAAAGGTAATTGAGGTTAAATGAGGTCATGAGGGTGGGGATTTAACCCAATAGGACCGTGTCCTTAAAGGAAGGAGAAAGGACCCCAGGGAGGCACACACAGAGAAAGGCCGGGTGAAGGCCGGGAGAGGTGGCCATCTGCAGCCAAGGGGAGAAGAAGCGAAAGCGGCTGGCACCTGATCTTGGACTTCAGCCTCCAGAACCGTGAGAGATAAGTCACCCACCTGTGGGATTCTGTTAGAGCGGCAATAGCAAAGTCACACGTGGGCTTGGCTCGCCGCCCCCAGCACGCCCACGGGAAGTGTCGGCGTTATGGTTGGGAGAGAGTCTCCTGGTGTCTCTACACGCCTTAGGTCAGCTTTTGTCCTGGACAGAGACAGTGTGTCCCTATGGGTCAGGAGCAGATCCACTTACTGTCCCGATGGCAGGTCTCCCCCCGCCCCCCCCCACCACCACGGAGATTTGCTTCCAGTCCCGGGTCATAAAGTTGATGTCTTCTCAGGGCAAAGCTTGGGCAGGGTGTCTTATGGGGTTGGGGTCTCCTAACCGGTGACACAGCTCACCTGCATCTATGGGAGTGTGGCAGGCCAAACGAGTTGCTCGATAATAATGTTTACTAAGTCAGGATGCTATAATCATGGAATCAACAAGTATTTATTGTGCCAAGCCCTGGGGACGAAAAGCACCGAAAAAATAGACAAAAACTCCTCGTTTTAAAAAAATTTCTTTATTGATTAAGTTATCCCCACATTACCCCCTACCCCCCACCCCCACTCCTGCCCTCACCCCCCTGTTGTCTGTGTCCATTGGTTAGGCCTATATGCTTGCATATAAGACCTTTGGTTGATCTCTCCCGGGCAATGAGTATTGGAGAAGTTCCTGTCTGCCCAGCACAGAGCTAAGACCCACCAGCTTTCACCTTTGCACACCTGTGTGAAGTGGGGGACAGGGAGGTTAACCAGGTGCTCCAGGGGCTGCCGGGGGCAGTGACCCTGGTGGGATTTGAGCCTGGCTTGGCCTGACTTTGCCAAATGCCTTTGTTTTGACAACACCTGGCTGCCTCCAATGACATTTTATCAGTACGAGGCGTTTCTGTCCTTTCTCTTTTGAGCTGGAAGCTCTGATGCGTGAACAGGTTTGCTCTGCGCTGTTCATTTCCTTCTGAGTCCTGGGGAGGCAGGAGAAGCTGCTGCGCCCCCTGGGGCTTTGCAGGGCTGAGCTCCCTGCACGGGCTGGAGGGGGGAGGGAGGGGAGGCTGGAGGCCTGGGGTGCCCTGACCTGGTCATTCTGAAATCAGGGGCCCCGCCCGGGAAGGATGCAGGCCGCGGAGAGCTGCGGGGCCGGCTCAGAATCGGGGCTTGAGATGACTCACCTGCGGCTATTTATTCCTCGTCTCTGTTTCTCGGTCTGATTGGGCTGCGCGAGGGCCAAGCCTCCTGCCTTCTGGGTGCTGAGTAAGCAGCCCGAACCGCCCTCCCTGCCCACCTCTGGCCTCATCTGGAGCTCTCGCTCCTCGCCCTCAGCAACGCCGGGCCCCTGGGGGGCTGCTGGAAGTTCCCCCCAACTGCCCTCATCCAGGTCTTCCCAGCAGCCGCGCGTCCTCTCTCCCCGGCCCCTCTTCCCTCAGCTCTCGGTTCATATGTCACTTTCTCAGGGAGCCCCTCTCCGACCACCACACCCACCCGTCACCATCTGGTGAGGCGGCCCTCACCACGTGCTTCTGCGGCGTCTGCCCCCCTCCGCCCCCCGTCCCCCTGGCAGTCACCAGTGGGTAATTAACTAACTGCCCGTTCGTTCTCCCGTCTCAGCTGAAGGCAACTCCATCCTCCTGGTTTCCCAGGTCAAACCCCTTGAGTTGTTCTCCTCGCCTCGGTCAGCAGATCCTGAACATTCTCTCTCAAAGTCCTTACAGTAGGGCCTCCATCTCCGCCCCACTCACCCTCACCTGTCCGCGCCCTGGCTGCTCTGTGCTGCACCCCCCTGTCTACATGGCTCCCTCCTTCCCTCTCTTTTTCTTCATGTCTTTGCTCTATGAGGTCTTTCCTGACCATTCTGTTTAACTTTGCACCCTTCTACCCAGCACACCCCACCTTCCTTCCCTCATTCTCTGCAGCACCCCCTCCCTTCTAACACACGGGTACTTTACCCATTGATTTTACTGGTTGTCTGACTTCCCGTCACTGGAATGGAAACTCTTCAAAGGCAGGGAGCTCCGAGTCCCGTGTTCACTGACGTACCCCAGGACCTCGCCCGGGGCCCGAATGAATGAACTAATAGCAACCTGCCACTCACCCTGGAACAAGTGCAGTTCCTTCCATGCAAACATTCTTGTTCCCCAGGCGGGTTGGACCAGGTAGCTCTGGTGGGTCCTGTGGGAGGCAGGCGTGGCAGGTCCCAGGCCTCGGTGGGCACCCCGCTCTCCTTGGCATGCCACCCCAGCCATCCCGGCCTCAGGAGCACACCACGGAGGGGCCTCGGGCGGGGGGCCCAGTGGCGGCCACCTGAACCTGTAGGTGCCCACAGTCTCTCTACTTGGCTGTGTTTCAGGGCTCCCGCCGAGCTGGGAGGCCCTGGCCCTGGTCCCTGTGCAGGGTCCCTCCAAGCCGGGGCAGTGGCTGCTCTAACTGCTACCAAGCGCCAGTGGCCAGACTTCAGGCCTCAAGGAAGCTCAAGGATTTGCTGCTTCCGTTGGGACATTGCAGCCAGCTGGTGGGTGTTTGAAACGCAAGTGTCAGCCCGCCATGCACAGACCCGGGAGGCGGGCTTCCTTGCCAACGCATTGATTTCCCAGTGTCTCTCTGCCAGACCACCGGCCCGTTGTCAGGCGGTGGGGGGATAAGCTGTCCTGGGCGTTTGCAAGGCAGGTGCCGAGGCCGGGAAGTGCACGGGTGCGGCCATAGGTGCGTGCTTGCGTGCATTTGTGCGTGCAGCGTTTCACAGGCTGACTGCCCCCACCGCAACGGTCCGGTCCGTCAGTCTCTGCAGTCACGACAGCCAAGCAGACCCTTGCGTCCCCTTTGCTCCCTGGGGAAGGCAGACGATCCAGAGGCATCAAATCAGCAGATAAAGCCGGTGGTGGCAAAGGGGCTGGGCGGGGCCAGAGGCCTGGGCCTGGGGCTGTCCCTGCATTAACCTGTGGCAGCCTCTGGCCTCAGGGTCCCTGGACAGCGGTGGGGGAGGGGTGGTCGGGTGGGGAAGGGACTCATCGTCTCTGGATCCCTCTGGGCTCACGCTCTGGGCCACCCGCCTTCTCACACGAGCCAGAAGCTGGTGAACAATGAGCAGCGGGGTGCGGGGTGTCGTGGGGGTGATAGCTGTTGGGATTTTCTCAACCCAGACGCGGTCACAGCCTCTGGGTGGAACCATGAGTCTTCAGACCCAGCTGAGGCCGGAGTTGGGGCCATGCCTCAGTGTCCCCAGATCTTGAGGGTTTCATGCCTGGGGGAGCCCTGGGCCTGACTAGGTCTTAGGACCTCTTGACTCCTAGTTGGAGGAGTAGAGCGGCTGAGAGGGAAAACCCAGGAGGACCTTCTGAGTGAACTCACCCCGATGGGCAGCCCCTGCTGGGAACGGGTCCCCCTCACCCGGGTGCACCCGCCCCCCGCCTGTGATGACGGCGTGGACGATGGCGGGAACACGACACGAGGGCCGGCGTGGATGATGGCGGGAACACGACACAGGGCCGAGGCTCTGTTCCCGGTTTCACTTTCAGAACAAGCAGGTCTCTGCACTGCACCCCGGAGGCAGCTTGGGAGGCAGGCTGGTGGCCACCATGCCTCCCAGGGCCCCTGGCCTTGTCGCTCAGTCACCCCCACAATATGTATTAAGCCGAGCCCCATTGACACCAGTGGGCGGGATAGACAGTCCTGCCCCCAGAGCTCCCGTCCTAGGAGGAAGGTCGGGGTTCTGGCAGTTTCAGATGGTGTGTGGTGTGTCCCCCGGAGGGAGTAAACCGGTGAGGTGACAGAGGGGCACACAGGCTTGGGTGGGAGGAAAGGCCTCTTTGAGGAGGTCTCATGTGAGCCAACACCTGGGGGATAAGAAGAGGCAGCATTTAGAAACAATTTGTTTATAGTTTATTGAGGTGTAATTGACGTAGGATGAACTTTACCTGTTTAAAGTGTTCGATTTGATAAGTGTGGGCATATGTACACATCCATCACTACCAAGATAATGAACATATCAGCCCAAAAGTTTCCCTGGAGGGGGCACATTTTGAAGAGCTGGGGAGTAGGATTTCTGACAGGCAGTGCAAAGGCCCTGGGGCAGGGACAAGCTTGGTGGCTTCAGAGGAGGCCAGTGGGGACTGTGACGGGATAGGAGCGGGGGAGAAGCCCCACCTGGGGGCCTTTCTGGCTGAATCTAAGCACTTCCCCGACACCCTGTTGACTGGTGAGTGAGCGGCCACCTTACTCTTGGCCATCAGACCCTACAGCCCCTTCTCCACCCAGGCTCTTCTGAGAAAGCAGCATGTGGGGCGGTGACACCACTAACGAATTAGTAAGTGGCTTCCCCCACTTACCTGGGGCCTTTGCCCAACGGGGTGAGTCATGGTGGAATTTTGGGCTGGGGGCTGGCGGTGGAGGGAGCCTTCATCCATCCCTCCGCGGGGCGCTCAGTCCTCCGCCTTGGGGAAGGTGAAGCCGGCTTCTTGAATGTTCTGAGTTATAAGCCACATGTGAGCTCAGGGTGCCATCGGCCCCCTCAGATCCTCCAGGGCTGGTCCCCGGGAGCCCCTCCGACCTGATTGCCAAAGGCGTGGCCCACATGGAGACGAGAGGGGGTGACAGGAAACACAGTTCCTGCAGCGAATCCTTTACAACAGACAACTGGGAGCCCAGAGCAGGGTCAGGGAGACTAGGGGTGCGGCCTGCCCCTTGGCCTTCACGAAAGCAGGACCTGAGGGTGCACGTTCTAGCCGCAGCCCTCGAGGGGAAGAGGCTCATGTTAGAGCCACAGCCTTGGGTTTGAATCGTGGCTCTAGAGCTGACTACCTTCGGGGCTTGGGCAGATTACTCCTCTGACCATCCGTTTCCCCATGGACTTAAAAACTTTGGTCACTTTGCAGAGCTGTGGTGCCAGGCGCCTTGCAAGCACCTTTGGGTTATTCATTCTGCGTTTCTTTGCTGGACGCCAACCTGGTGGCAGGCACTGAGCAGACGGCAAGATCCCTGCCCGGGTCTCTCTTCCTCCGAGAAGCCAGCAGACCCCAGGCTTGACTTTCCATCTGTCGGTAGGGACGGTGTTCACGGGGCGAGGGGCTCATCTGGATAGGAAGAGCCTGGTGAGGAATGGCCCTCTCTCTCTCTCTCTCTCTCTTCCTCTCGCTCTCCCTCTCGGGGGGCTGCCCCAGGCCCTCCTGTCGGGTACACAGCATCAGGGACATCCCTGCACAGACAACGCCCAGGGGACACGCTGTCCTTGACTGAGCTGCCGTCACCATCGGTTGCTTCTGTGTCTTTTTTGCACCCAGAGCCTCTGGTTCTGTGATTAATATTGGACTCGGCTTGGTTTCCTGAACTTCTAAATGACTCACCCCATCCACAACAGCCCTGTGAGCCGGAAGGTCTGGGGGGACAGGGGCTCTGTGTCGGGGAGTTGCGGCCCCTGAGGTCATCCCGTCCTGCTGTGGGCCTTGGCCGAGCCTCTTCCTCCTCCGTGTGTCTCTGGAAGGTGGAGGAAATCGTGGAAACTGGAAAGGACAGCGGGAATTCCTCCCAGCTGCCGGGCCCAGGAGCTGGGAGGGTTAACAG
>NW_005365764.1:2354966-2360927 GCF_000412655.1 Myotis brandtii
GTTGGGCCTGGGAAAGCAGACCCCCCACCCTCCCCCACGGAGCTGTTCGCATTAACCCGTCTAGTCCTCACTACCGCCCTTTGCGGTGGACATCATGGTGTCCATCTTACAGATGGAGAAGTTGAGCCCCGTGTGGCGAAGTTGGTTGGAGCGTCGTCCGTGCACCAAAAGGCTGTGGGTTGGATTTCCAGTTGGGGTTTGATCCAGGTTTTGGGTTTGATCCCTGATCGGGGTGCGTGAGGGAGGCAGCCCATCCATGTTTTCCATGTTTCTCTTTCTCTCTCTCTCTCTCTCTCCCCCCCGCCTCCAATCAATAAAGCTTAAATCTTGAAATAAAATAAAATAAAATAGAAATAGAAATCGAGGCTCAGAGAGCGTGAGTGACTTGCCTAACTCCACACAGCTAGGAAGTGTCAGAGACAGGACTTGACCCTGAAGAGCAGAGCTGGGCGTGTCCCGCAGACTCGAAGGGAAGCAGACCTCCTCTCTCTGCCACTGTCCCTGGAGCCTCAGACGAGGGGCCTTTTGAGCAGGCCATCAGTTCCCGGCCCCTGATTTTACAAATAAAGGCGCTGAGGCCCGGAGAGGGCAAGCCACATGCTAATTGCAGATCTGGGCTCAAACCCAGGCTCCTGACTCGCCATCTAGTCCTCCCGCACCCAGAGCTGCCCCCACCAAGCTGGAGCCCCGGTGGAGCCCCGGCTGGGGGGCCAGAGGCTTGGGGAAGCACCCCCACCGTGGCTGTGTGACCAGCAAGCTGGCCTGTGCTGAGCAGGACATGGTCACCCACCTGCCTCACCTGATAGGCTGGGAAAGACCTGACCCCGAGGTTCTCGCCTGTGCCGCCACCGTGCCCGCAGCCCCTGTGTGACTCACTTTTGGCCGGAATGGTGAATGCCATGGTACATTTGTCCCCGGGAAGGGGAACGCCAGGCTATGAGCATCCCAGCTGCGGACTTGAATGGAGAGGTCTGGGGCCAGAGCAAGGGCCTGGTGCCCCTGGGAGTGGGGCAAAGGGCAGCTCAGCCCTTGACATTTCTCTCCCTGCATCCCCAAGAGCTTTCCCTGTCCCCTGTTTTATTCAGGGCACAGTGCAAGCCTGGAAGGCTGCCCGGGAGCGTTAAAGCCCACATCTGGCAAAGACGGAACTATGTCCCAAGATCCCCACCTGTCTCCTGTGTTCTCACACCTGCGCAGTCCCCCCCACACTGGGGAGAACCAGGCTGTGTTACATACATCGTGGACATGACCAAGTGTGACTTCTGAGGCTCATCGCAGCGTGGCTTCCGCCTGGCTCTCCTGGGGTCACTTGCTCTGGGGGAGGCCAGCTGCGGGTTGTGCGGACACCCAGCAGCTTCCTGCCCACAGTGAGGGGCTCATTTTGGAAGCAGGTCCTCGGCCCCAGTCGACCCGGCGGATGATTGCAGCCCCAGCTGGCATCTTTTCGTTGCTGTTAATCCTTCCAAAGGATATAATTTCCCATTGATTTTTAGAGAGAGTGGACAGGAGGGGGAGACAGAGGGAGAAACATCGATAGGAGAGAGATGAGAGACACATCGATGGGCTGCCTCCTGCATGCTCCCTGACTGGGCCCGGGGATCGAGCCTACAACCGAGGAACATGCCTGCCTCCATCCTTGATCGGAATCGAACCCACAACCCATCAGTCGGAGGGCTGAAGCTCTAACCACTGAGCAACTGGCCAGGGCCCAGCTGACATCTTGATTACAACCCCTGAGCCAGGGTCACCACCAAGTCTTTCCTGGATTTCGGACCTACAGAGACCAGGTGACATAATGTTTCTTGTTGCTCTAAGTTGCTATGTTTAGGTAACTAATACACTCAGAAGCGACTCACCTGCAGTCACGTGGCCAGACCAGGGCACCTGCCCTGTGCTCTTTCTCCTGGGAAAGCAAGGGCAGCTGGTGCTTAAAAGTCAGAGGGTTTCGGAGCCACATCCCAGCCTTGCCACTCTCAGGTGTGTGACCTCAGGCAAGTTACTTAACTACTCTGAGCCTCAGTTTGTTCATCTGTGAAATGGGGATAGATACACTGACCTGAAATCTTGTTGCCAGGATTACATGTCTGGCCAAGGGCCTGGTTATAGTGTGTGTGTGTGTGTGGGGGGAGGGGGGGGGAGTTGCTGGGGTTCGCTCAGGCAGGGGGGAGCCCCTAATGCAGTGGTTCTCAACCTTCCTAATGCCACGACCCTTTAATACAATTCCTCATGTTGTGGTGACCCCCAACCATAAAATTATTTTCGTTGCTGCTTCATAACTGTAACTTTGCTACTGTAAACAATATGTAATTATATATGTGTTTTCCGATGGTCTTAGGCGACCCCTGGGAAAGGGTTGTTCGACCCCCAGGTTGAGAACCGCTGCCCTAATGGTTGTCCCCAACTCTGAGGAGTGAACTCCCTGACGCCAGCCTTCAGTGGCCCCTTCTCACCGCCGTCCTAGGGACCAGAGCTGAGTGACCAAGATGCAGCTGGTGTCCTGGGCCTCGAGAAGGGGAGACTTCTGGGGCTTGAGTTGGAGGCAGCCGGACACGCAGGTCCTGCCGGAGAAGCCCCCCATGAAGAGGCCTACTCTCCTCGAGGCACCTGGGAAAGGTACCCCAAAAACTACCTGGGCCAATGAGAGCAGAAAGACGCAGGCTTTCCCCCTCCGGTTTCCAGCCTCCTACCTGCCCGCTGCTGCCTGGGGCAGAAAGAATCCCTTCATCTGCTGAGGGTATTTCGGGGCCATTTTGGGGCTGGGGTTCCCAGCTGTTGGGGAAGTCCCTGAATTTCCTGAGCCGGGTCAGAACCTGGTGTCTTGCTCAGCATCCCTTTGGTGACACGGGTTCCCAGTACCCTTCGGAGAGCTCGCTGTGGCACCTGCCTTCCGCCCCCTCCCTCTGAGACGCTGCTCACCTGCCTGCCTCCTGCAGGCCCGGCTTGCCTCCCGCAGCCAGGAGGGGCCTTGACCCCCGCCATCCCACATCAGGGCCTCGCTTCGGGCCTAGGGACTTCCCCTCCTGGCTCTTCAAAGCACTTTCACACGCGCTGGGAGTTCAAGAGCGCCTGAGACCTGCAGACGCACTGAAGCCCAGGCACCTCCATCCTGGGCCTTCGTCTCTTAGAGTCTCACCAGGTGCCGTTTCCTAGGCGTCTACACTTCCACAGCTCAGGCCGCCTCCCCCGGGATGGGGCGCACTCCCTGCCGCCCATCACTGGCTCACAGCCGCGTGCCAGGCGCCGGCTCCCAGGCACCCTGGTTGTCCAGGAGCCCCCAGCTTCCTGGGGCAGATGGATGCCGGAGCCAGTCATTACAGTCCTGACACAGTGAGATCAGTTCTAGAATTGAGGCACAAAAAAACGACAGAAACCGCCTTTCTGGCTGGGAAGATGCTGGGGGAGGGGCAGGACGGTGCCAGGAAAGCAGCAAAGGGGAGGTGGCTTTGGGGCAGGTTCTGAAGAGAAACGGGGGTCTGAGGGGTGTGCTCTGTGGAGGGCCAGGGTGGGCAAAGGCGTGGAGGGGGAGAGCGTGCGTGGCGTGTGCGGCTGGAGCAGGGATGAGGGAAGAGGCTGAAAGTGAAGCTAGAGAAACGAGTCTGAGCCGGGCTGGGACCGGCCTTGAGTACCATGGGCTCTGGGGAGCCTAGTGGAGTCACGGCTCTGTGCCTCGGTTTCTCACCTGCAGAATGGGCACAATAGGCTCTCCTCCATGGGGTTTCCCTGAGGATTCAAGGAACCGATGCCTGAAAACTCTTAGCAGAAAGTAAGCACTCAACGCCACCTATTATTATTACCATTAAGTAAATGTTATAAATTTTCAGGTGACCAAAACCCAGCTTCCTTGACCCCCCTCCCCCACCTCTGCAAGGTCCCTTTAGAAGCCCATGGAAGGAAAGGACAGGAGAGAGAGACAGGTGTCCATTGTTATAATGATCTTAAAAAAATTTTTTTTTAAATTAAAACAAAATTTTTTAAATGGATTTCAGAGAGGAAGAGAGAGGGAGAGAGAGACAGAAACACCAATGATGAGAAAGAATCATTGATGGTCTGCCTCCTGCACGCACCACACCAAGGGTCGAGCCTGCAACCCAGGCATGTACCCTGACCAGGAATTGAACCGTGACCTCCTGGTTCATGGGTCGATGCTCAATCACTGAGCCACGCCGGCCGGGCTATCATGATCATTTTTTTAATATAATGATCATTTTTAATGGGTGTGTAGTATTTCATCAAAGGAACATACCACAATTTACTTCACCATTCTCTGTTGTGATTCTTGACATATTTCCAAGATTTATAAATAATATTTTAGGAAATATTACTTGTTTATAGTTTCTTTTTCCAGTTGAACCATTTCCTTAGTTTTTCTTTGCTAGGGTGAAATTACTGAACCACAAGCCGTAAATATATTTTTTTTTTGTGGGGGACTTTGCTAAGAATTGCCGATTACTTTCTGAAAAGGGTTGTAACATTTACCAGCACAGTATGAATGCATGTTCCACTTTGGGGTGGGATTTTACCAAAGTTGTTGTTATAAAGGGAAAAAAAAAAAAACCCTAATGAGTTAATGTCTCAAAGGGATCAAAGGTTGTTTTAATTTGCATCTCTTCAATTGCTAGAAAGATGGAACTTTTAAAACGTGTAATTGTGTTAACTTGAATTTCCCCTTGTGTCAGCATCCTGATGTTGGGTTGTGTTTGTGCGGTGAACAAGCATATCTTTATTCAGAGCACCTGCAGGTCTGCAGTGCAAACCCCTGGACTGGGAAGGAGCGTCCCGGGTCGCCCCTCCGCTGCCCGGTTCTGTGGCCATCCTGCAGGGTCACTTCCGCAATCACTCACTTTATTTACTGTCTAACACGGTCCCAGCTCACGCACCCCAGGCCTGGTGCACCCAGGGGCGAGCACCCAGTGCGGGCAGGTTTTCCACGGAGAAGCCAGGAGCTCAAGGAGGGTCCTGGTGGGAGACCAGGGCTAGCGGGCCACGTTGGCAAGATGGGGCCTGACGACGCCTTGCAGGACAGACTGAGGTGCAGACGTCCGAGGGCCTTGGGCCACTCCGGGCGCCGGGAAACGGCCGGAGCACCTGGGACGGCTGCCTGTGTCGGAACCTCGGTTTCCGCATCTGAAGAAAAACAGGCGCAAGGCCAGCAAATGAGCCCTTGACCGGCAGCCTAGTCGGATGCTCAGGAAACTGCATGGGGCGCAGAGTGCAAGGATCTGAGAGCCCATGGGATGGAGAAGCACGCACAGGGAGAGGCTGCCCACGCCAACGAGAACTTCCTTCCAATGAGGGGCGCGTGGTTCCTTCTCTCAGGTCAGACCATTAGGCTCCTCTTCTAGGCACAAAACTCTCAGGGGGCAGGGGAGCACCCGTGAATCGATAACCAAACGTTGTACTCTTCTCACCATCAGTTCCTCCAATAGTCCACCTACCCACTCACCCATCTGCCCATCCCCCACCTGCCCATCCATCCACTCACCTATCCCACCCACCCATCCATCCACCCACCTACCCCCACCCATTCATCTACCCATCCATCTATTCATCCATCCAACCACCACCCACTCACGCACCCATCCGTCTCCCAATCATCCATTCACTCACCTACCCACCTATCCACCTACCACCCATCTGTTCATCACCTACCCACTCACTCATCTGTCCACAACCTACCCATCCACTCACCTACCCAACCATCCACCCACCACCCACCCATTCACTCACCTACCCACCCTTCATCCATCCACCCATCCACCCATATATCCACCCACCCATCTATTCATCCACCTACCCACTCAACCATCCATCCCCAACCCACCCATTCACTCACCTACCCACTCTTCATCCATCCACCCATCCATCCACCTACCCACCCACCCATTCACTCACCCACCAATCTATTCATCCACCCACCCACTCACCCATCCCCTCACCACCCACCCATTCACTCACCCACCC
>NW_005365764.1:2361003-2379786 GCF_000412655.1 Myotis brandtii
CACCCATCCATCCACCTCCCCACCCGTCCCCACCCATCCACCCCCTCCTCATCCCTCTAGCGTCCATCTACTGTTGCATTTACCGTAAACACATATGAATGGGGTGAGTGGTTGGTGGGGGCTCTCCCCGCAGTCTCCCTCCTCCAGGGTCTCTCCAGGGAGGAGAGAAGTGTGAGCTGGTCGGTGTCAGGAGAAGGAACCTACTCAGGTTTTGCTTTTCCTTGGGGTGGGCGTGCAATGGGAGCGTTGGGACCAGCTGGAGACCCCCCATCTCCGGGGAGTCCCTCCCTCCAGGGTGGGAGCTGCCCTTCCTGCGCCTCAGTCCACTTGCACTGGGGCCACCCCTTCTGTCGAATCCAGGACCAGCCACTGAACAGCAAAGGGGGGCGTGCCTTGTTCTGAGTCATCTCCGCACGTGTCTTTTTTTTTCTCCAGCTGCCAGGTGGCCCATTCTTTGAAGCAGTCTGGGTTAACCACTGTGCCTCCGGGAGGGAGAGGAGGGGGAGAGCGAAGGCCGAACGCTGGGGAAGGAGCGGCGACTTCAAAGCGTGAGGCTGGGCGCCAGCAAGGCTGCCCCGTCCAGCTGAGCCGGCGACCTGAGCCCAGTCTCCTCCCGGGATGTTCGCTCTCCGCGCAGCAGCGCTGGGGCTGTTGCTCCTGGGGGTGCTCCAAGCCTTCCCGCAGGTAAGGGGGTGTCGGGAGCCTGGGGAGGCGCTGGCGGTCCAGAGCGCCCTCTTTCCCACCGCGGACAGCGTGGGGCAGGCGGGACACAGGAGGAAGGAGGCCCCCTCGCCTCCCTCCCCGCCCAGCTGGAGTGAGGGGCTGCAGGTGACAGGCAGGGGCACCCGAATACGCAAGTGTCATAAGGTGGGAGGGTGGCTGACGGGCTCGTGGGGTGCCCTCCCCCACCTGGCGGACACCTGGGACTATTCACTTATTTCTCATCCACTGAGCTGGGGTCTGCCTGCAGGAGAGCGGCTGCTTGTGGGTGGGGTCATGGCAGGTGAGGTGAGGACCCCAGGGTCGGGCCGGCCAAGGGGGGCCTCCCTGGGCCAGAGAGGTTGCTGTTGGGGCTCTCCCTGCTGCACACCCCTGGCCCCTAGGCGGCCACTGGCTGAAGGTCTAGGGAGGGAGGGAGAGGTGGATGAGATGCTTTTCAGTCCTAGGGCTTCAGGCAGAAGGAGGGGGAATGCAGGCGCCCCCTTCCCTCCTCAATGGGACACCGTGAGTCCGCCCCCCCCCCCCCCCCCCCAGCCTGAAACAGAGGGCAGAGGAGGCTGCTGGCCGTGTGACAGGACAGAGACCCAGTGGAGAACCCACCCCCAGCCCCTAAGCCCTTTGCTGATGACCTCGTGGAGGGGAGAGTCTGGGGTGCCAGGGTCTTGGGGAGATCAGGGGGAAGGAAGGATGTGATCGGGACCTCGAGGAGCTGTGTTCGTATTTGGTGGCTGGAGCCCATGTGCTTCCTTTCTATGGAGTGGAACCCCGTCTTAAGTAAAAACAATAACATGCATTTCATTACACACGGAACGTGTCCTTATACCCTCCACGCCAGCAGTGTAAACCCTACAGATACAGGGAAGTCTTTGGACCTCGTCTCACCCTGGTTCCTTCACAGATGGAACGGCCGGTGTTTCTTTGGTTTCTAGGACTCGGCCGGGTTTGGCATGGACAGCGTTGCTTCGCTTGGCTTTGCAGGGTCTGCTGTGCGTCCTGGGACCTTTCCAGGCGCCCGCTCGCCTCTGAAAATGAGAAGCAGTATTCTGTCCAGTGCGGGTGTGGGTGTGTGTGTGTGGGGGGAGGTCATTGTTTAACTACTTCCCTGATGGATGGGGACATGTGGATGCGTGGGGCGTGCGTGTGCCTCTTTCAGAGAGGAGGCCGAGAAGAGAATGCGTAGGTGAAAACGTGGACACATTGAAAGAGGCTGCTGACTTGCCTTCCAGGGAGGCCAGCCACCTCGCCCTCCCACGGCCGCATGAGAGTAGCAACTTCCCCACATCCTAACCGACTTTTGATCTTATCGGGAGTTTTTATTTTTGTCAATGTGATCAGTGATAAGGCCGTATCTTTGTTGTCTTCATTTGCATTTCCCGCCGACTAGAGAGCCTGAGAGTCTGAGCGGCTCTGCTCTCGGGGCTCAGACACGGGGCCCTTTCTTGGCAGGGCGGGGTGCTCGTGGGGGAGGGGGCTTGGTGCTCCCTCCGACCGGGGCCCCGCAAGCCTTTTCCATTTCTGTTGCCCCAGTAAACGTTTGAAAAGTTCATTATTGAAAAAAAAAATCAGGGCTTGACATTTCAACCCATTTTTCCTGGTTTGGCGACGGCACCAATGCGTTCTTGCTGTGCGTCACATTCTGAGAAAGAGATTTGGCCTCTGCCCCTCATACCACAGTCTCCCCAAGTGACCCGGCATTACTCCCCGGATGCTGAGAGAAGAATCCTGTGCTCTCTCCCCTCCCTGGCCTCCACCTTCTCCAAGAGGCACCCCGGGGGAGCTGGGGGGCTGGGGAGGGAGGCCTAAGGTCTTTCCCTGACAACTTAGGACTCCCCCCCACCACACCCCAATCATGTTCCAGGCCAGGCTGAGGCTACAGGCCAGCCTCCCTCCCACTTCCACGCCCCCTACTTTCAGCCAGATGTGGACCTGGGCCCTGCGTGAGCCTGGGGGGGAGGGGACCCCTGATGGCTCTTTGCTGGGGATAAATAACTAGAGCTAGGGACCCCCCATGGAGGGAAGTGCTCATGGTGGGATTCCCTGGCAGGAGGGCTGGCCAGATGGCCCAGGTCTGTTCAGGAAAGGGGGTGTTCCCAGGGCACCCACATCCCTGCAGGAAGGCAGAGTCTGCCTGGATGAGGTGACCCTGACCTCACGAGGGGGGCCCTGAGGGACGTGCAGGGCAAAGGGGGTGCAGGCTGGTGGGAGTCAAGGCCTCCCTTCCTCAGAGAGGCCCGGGCAGCAAGGCGAGCGGAGTGGGGCGTGGGGGTGCCCATTACTCAGCCTGAGAGCAGCCAGTGCTGGGAGAAGGGCAGCGCTTACGGGAAGTCTCTGCTGCCGCTCCCACTCATATCTGACCTAGACCCGTTTCTTGAGTTCGTTGTGATTCATCCTCAGGCCGGTGTGCACCTTCCTCAGCCCACTTCGCCTGGGAACACCGTCAAAAGGAAAACGGCGGAGGGATGCCTGCGTCTGGGCCTGGGGAGCGCCCGGGGGCTGGGGTCCCGGGCACAGGAGGTTAGGTGAGCCCAGCGTGGCCTCCTCGGGCGTGTGCACTGACTGCCCCCGGAGGCGACGCATCTGGGATCACGGCCCCCATTGCCAGGTGAGGATGTGAGGCCCAGAGGCGGGGAGGGTCTTGCTCGCTGTCCCAGGACTGGTCAGGGCAGAGCAGGACCCGAGTCCCAGACCCGAAGGAGAGAATGTCCATAGCGGCAGCTCTGGGTCAGGGCCAGTCCTCCGGCGTCTCTCTCTCCTCCCACCCGCGAGCTATTGGGTTCCGGGAAGCAAGCCCTCCTTCCAGAATCTTCGCTGCCTGTGGTCAAAACCCACTGGGCATTCTCAGTGGCCTCGCTGCTGGGCAGGGACTTTCTATAGCCACTCATTCCACTTACTCGAGCGCCTGGGTCTTTGAGGACAATCATCCAAGTATGCACGTAGTCATTCAGTCACGCATTTATTCGTTCGTTTAGAAAACCGTACAGGAGCAGCTGCCCTGGGCCAGGCATGGCTCCAGGCAGGCGCTTTTGTTCCAGGCTGTTCCAGGTAATCACTCAGCCTCCGCTTGCAGGCCTCTGGTGACGGGGCGCTCACTCCCACCCAAGGCCGCTCGTGCTACCCTGGCTTAGCACCCACATTTATTTTTTAAAAAAATATATTTCTTTATTGATTTCAGAGAGGAAGGGAGAGGGAGAGAGAGATAGAAACATCAATGATGAGAGAGAATCATTGATGGGCTGCCTCCTGCACACCCCCTACTGGGGATTGAGGCCGCAACCCAAGCATGTGCCCTTGGCCGGAATCGAACCTGGGACCCTTCAGTCCGCAGGCCGACGCTCTATCCACTGAGCCAAACCGGCCAGGGCAGCACCCACATTTAGACGGTCTGTATGAGGCACTGAAATCTGTCTCCTCAAAGCTTCTGCCCGTTGGCCCTGGTGGAAGCGGGGGCTGCATGAGGAAGTTGTCTTCGCCTTCCTTGGAAATGCCTGCCAGCAATGTGCGGGCTTCCACCCTGGGCCCCGGGGCCTCCCGGCCAATCGCACCACCCAGGGCCCCCAGCATTCCTTCCTCACGTGGCATGAGCTCGATGCCTGTTTATAATTGATTTTGAGAGAGAGAGGAAGGGAGAGGGATAGAGAGACAGAAACATAAAGGATGAGAGAGAAACATCCATCGGCTGCCTCCCACATGTTTCTCTCTGAGGACCGAGATTACACCCTGGGCACGTGCCCTCAATGGGAATCGAACCCTGACCTCCTGGTTCATGGGTGACGCCCAACCACTGAGCAACACCGGCCTGTTCTTACCAATCCATTCATTCCCCAAACATTTATGGAGCCCCATTGTGTGCCAGGAGTGTTCTGGATGCTGGGGGGACCCCCATGCCCAGCCCGGCCAGCCTCTGCCTCATGGAACTGACATTCCCTTGTCGACAGACAGGCTGGAGCTAGTTGCCGTGGAGGTGATTATAACCAGGAGGGGAGCGAGGAGGGCCTCCAGGAGGTCGTGATGTGCACAGGAATGAAAGGAGGGAGTCTGCAGTGGAACCTGAGCAGGAGCGTCTGGGCCCAGAGAAGCAAGGCTGGGGGAACAGGAAGGAGCCCGCGTGGCTCGAGCAGTGGGCGAGGAGGGATGTGGTGGCGAAGGCGCAGGGAAGTAAGGAATAACCCAGACCTCTGCGGACTGCGGTGCTGGAGGGGGCGGGACACCCCGTGACAGGCTGTGGCGTTCCTGTCGGCTGTGGTGGGACGGGTGGGCGAGCAGGGAGCCAGGCTGGGGCTGTGGTCCAGGGAAGGGCCGGCAGAGCCACACTGTCCTGTAGAGCGGAATCCGCAGGACCTGCCGATGGGCCGAGTGCGCGTGCAGAGGGCAGGAGGGGGAGCGGGATCCTGTCCCCATGGGGGCTCCGCCTGTGGGTGGATGGTGGTCACTTCCGGAGGCAGGAAAAATGGGCACAGGACAGAGGAGTTTTGGAGAAAAGCACCAGGTCTGTCTGTTTTGCCCACATCCGAGCATCCCTGGGGCTGGAGCGTGGAAGTATGGAGCGCTCTGCAGAGCTCGGGCCCCTCATCCCTGTCTCTGGTACCAGAGGGGACCTGGGTGAATGGTTGTCGCTTCCGGAGGCAGGAAAACTGGGCACAGGACAGAGAGGAGTTTTGGAGATAAGCACCAGGT
This sequence comes from Myotis brandtii, assembly GCF_000412655.1. Lineage (NCBI taxonomy): Eukaryota > Metazoa > Chordata > Mammalia > Chiroptera > Vespertilionidae > Myotis > Myotis brandtii. Next base: position 2,366,398 of record NW_005365764.1, read on the forward strand.
CTGTCTGTTTTGCCCACATCCGAGCATCCCTGGGGCTGGAGCGTGGAAGTATGGAGCGCTCTGCAGAGCTCGGGCCCCTCATCCCTGTCTCTGGTACCAGAGGCGACTGCAGAATTCCCGGTGTCGGTGTCATCTGGGCCAGTGCCCAGAGGCACCAGCACCTCCCTTGCTGGCGCCCCCTCACTTCTGTTGATGTAGCCCGAGATTCCCTATGTTCTTGGCCACCACGTTATCTTGTCGATTCGTTCCAGTCCGAAGGTAGGGTCTTCCGTTCATCCTGCTGACATGTTATGTTGGCTTTCTCTATTTTTTTTTTTAAAAAAAAATGTTTTATTGATTTTTTACAGAGAGGAAGGGAGAGGGATAGAGAGAAACATCGATGAGAGGAAACATCGATCAGTTGCTTCCTGCATACCTCCTACGGGGGATGTGGCCCCAACCAAGGTACATGCCCTTGACCGGAATCAAACCTGGGACCTTTCAGTTGGCAGGCTGACACTCTATCCACTGAGCCAAACCGGTTAGAGCGGCTTTCTCTTGTTGCTGTAGCAAATAATCACAAACTCGGTGGTTTAGAACAACACAAGTGTACCCTCTCGGAGCCGAGGCCGGAGTGTAAGGAGGTCAGCGGGGCCGCATTCCTCCCGATGCTCCGGGGTGGGTGTTTCCTGGCTCTCCCAGCCTGTGGGGCTGCCTGCATTCCTTGGCCCGCGGCCCCGGCCATTCGGACCTCTGCATCCACTGTCGCCTCTCCTTCTCTGACTCGCCCCCTGTGATTCCATCGGGCCCACACGGAGGACCTGGGACTCTCTCCTCATCTTAGAATCCTGAACCGAATCGCGTGGGCACAGTTCCTTGCCTGGTAAGGGAACATACTCATATTCACACGCTCCAGGGATTAGGACGTGGACCTCTTTGGGGGCCCTTAGTCTACGTACCACACCTCATCTTGTTGAATCTGGCCCATTGCTTGTCTTTTTTTGGGGAGAGTGTAGAGCATCTTGGTTAAGAGTATGGGCTTTTGCCCCGCTGGCGTGGCTCAGTGGTTGAGTGTTGACCTATGAACCAGGAGGTCACGGTTTGACTCCTGGTCAGGGCACATGCCTGGGTTTCGGGCTCGATCCCCAGTGTGGGGCGTGCAGGAGGCAGCTGATCCATGAGTCTCTCTTATCATTGATGTTTCTCTGTCTCCCTCTCCCTTCCTCTTTGAAATCAATAAAAATATATTTAAAAACCCAAAACATTAAGGGATGAAATATTAAAAAAATTTTAAAAAGTATGGGCTTTTGGGTCAACCCTGCTTCTGGCACTCACCTGGAGGGCAAGTTAAGTCACTTCTCTGTGCCTCGGTTTCCCCATCCACAGAAGGGGAGTCATAGCAGCAGCGACCCTGTAGGGCTGTGGGGAGAATCCTATGAGCTCATATGTGAAAGGTGCTGAGAACAGCTCCTGGCTCAGAGCGAGTGCAAGTGAAGGTCAGCCATGCGAAGTGCCTGTTGTGTGCGAGGACAGGGCTTGCCCCCGAGGGTGGCGGCCTGGGAAGAGAGACGCAGAGAACAGTGTGACCAGCACGGTGCGGAGATCTGTGCCAGGTCTGCGGGGGCCCGCAGGGGCCGTCCTCACCTCCCCCTGGGTCTGTGGGGGAGGAGGCCCCAGGCTCAGACACCAGCTGCAACCCCAACACTTCCAGGGACTGTAACCTGAACCACTGGCCCACGCACCAGCGGGGCTCTCTGGGCAGCAGGGCCGGCCATGGGAAGTGAGGAGTCAGCAGCTGCAAAACTTGGACTTGAGGCCAGATCTTGGTCTCATTGACTTACCCACCTCCATCCCACCCATCTTCTCTCCTATCTTTTTAAAAATATATTTTTTATTGATTTCAGAGAGGAAGGGAGAGGGAAAGAGAGAGAAACATCAGTGATGAGAGAGAAACATTGATTAGCTGCCTCCTGCACACCCCACACTGGGATGGAGCCCGCAACCCGGGCATGTGCCCTGACTGGGAATCGAACCGTGACCTCCTGATTCATAGGTCGACGCTCAACCACTGAGCCACGCCTGCCGGGCTCTTCTCTCCTATTAGTTGCTCTAAAACCATGGGTGGCTCCCCATTGCCAAAAGCTACATTTCCCAAAGTCACTTCCAGGGAGTGGTAGTTCCATGAGAAAAGGGTTCTGTGGCCAACTAAGTTTGGGCAACATCTTGTCCATCTGCCCCCAACCTTTTCTTGGAGAATCAGAGAGCAAGTGAGCACATACAAGGCACTGAGAGGCCCTACGATTTCACGTGAAAACCTCTCAGATGGGATCCAGGGATCCTTTGTGTTATTTTGTTTTGCTGGTCACCTGTGGACATCCTGCAGACCAGCGTTTGATGGGACACTAAGTGGGAAATGGCAAGTAAGGGCTGACCGTCTGGGCCTGCCTCCTGGGCCCATCCCCTCAGCTCCCCCCAGGATCTTACCCACCTTCACTCATACATGGCAGTGCTCCTGCTCCAAGAAGCCCTCATGAATCCTCAAGTTCATTAAAAAAAAAAAAGATATGTTATTGATTTTTAGAGAGAGAAGAAGAGAGTGAAATATTTTTTTAAAATATTTTTTTATTGATTTCAGAGAGGGAGAGGAATCGAGAGATAGAAACATCAATGATGAGAGAGAATCATTGATTGGCTGCCTCCTGCACGCCCCCTTCTGGGGATGGAGCCCACAACCCGGCCATGTGGCCTGACTGGGAATCAAACCAGCAAACTCTTGGTGCATGGGGTGATGCCCAAGCAACTGAGCCACACTGGCCAGGGCACCAAGTTAGTTTTTTTTCTCTGCCTGTCTCATGATGCTTATTCTGCTTTGTGTTTGTGACTCCTGTGTTTTTCTGATCTCATCTGTGAGGTCTCCTCCCTCCCTTCCCTTCCTTCCTTCCTTCCTTCCTTCCTTCCTTCCTTCCTTCCTTCCTTCCTTCCTTCCTTCCTTCCTTCCTTCCTTCCTTCCTTCCTTCCTTCCTTCCTTCCTTCCTTCCTTCCTTCCTTCCTTCCTTCCTTCCTTCCTTCCTTCCTTCCTTCCTTCCTTCCTTCCTTCCTTCCTTCCTTCCTTCCTTCCTTCCTTCCTTCCTTCCTTCCTTCCTTCCTTCCTTCCTTCCTTCCTTCCTTCCTTCCTTCCTTCCTTCCTTCCTTCCTTCCTTCCTTCCTTCCTTCCTTCCTTCCTTCCTTCCTTCCTTCCTTCCTTCCTTCCTTCCTTCCTTCCTTCCTTCCTTCCTTCCTTCCTTCCTTCCTTCCTTCCTTCCTTCCTTCCTTCCTTCCTTCCTTCCTTCCTTCCTTCCTTCCTTCCTTCCTTCCTTCCTTCCTTCCTTCCTTCCTTCCTTCCTTCCTTCCTTCCTTCCTTCCTTCCTTCCTTCCTTCCTTCCTTCCTTCCTTCCTTCCTTCCTTCCTTCCTTCCTTCCTTCCTTCCTTCCTTCCTTCCTTCCTTCCTTCCTTCCTTCCTTTCTTCCTTCCTTCCTTCTTCTTCCCTATCTTCTTTCCAGGCATTGCTATTTACTATCTCCCATGGGCCTGTTCTGGGAGCTGACTCATGACATGGAACAGTCTAGAATCGGCTTTTGTGTCCCCGAGCACCGAGCCCAGCGCCTGAATCCTTTGTGTGATGGTAGGGGACTTAGGTTTATTCTTTGTCTTCTCAGGCGGGGCCCTGTTTTAGTTTCCTATTGTGGCTGCATTACCACAAACTCAGTGGCTTGAAACAACACAAGTGATGATCTTTCGGTTCATAAGTCCGAAACCGTTGTCACTAGGCCAGAGTCATGGCTGCCTTCCTCCCTGGAGACTCTGGGGAAAATCCAGGCCCTTGCCTCTCCAGCTGCTGGAGGCCACCTGCATTCCTTGGCTTGTGGCCCCTTCCTCCGTCCTCACGCCAGCTGCAGAGCATCTCTCTGACCCTGCTTCCGTCATCATCACGTCTTCCCCAACTCTCTCTCTCTCTCTCTCTCTCTCTCTCTCTCACACACACACACACACACACTTTTAAGGACCCTTGTGGTGACATTGGGACCACCCAGATAATCCAGGATCACCCACCCATCTCAGGGTCACTGATTAGCAACCTTAATTCCCCTTTGGCCTGAAGGTGATATGGTCAGAGGTTCTGCAGATTAGGACGTGGGCATCTTTGAGAGCCCCTGTTCTGCTGACCACAGACCCCGCCTCATCTCCTCCTTCCCTCCCACTGGGAGGTTCTCAGTGAGGATGGCCACTGTTGTAAGCTCCATCCCAGAGAAGGCGCTCCCGGTGCCTGGGCTCCGTCCTGCCAGGCCTCCAGAGTCCATCCGCTATGGCTGCTTCTGTGTCTACCTTCGTTGGGTTTTACCTCCAGCCATGGGCTGGCCAGCACAGAGCCACGCAGACTGCCCCTCAGCTCCCTGGAGGCCAGAGGTGGGACCTGGGGGAGCCTCCCTGGCTCCTGCACACAGTGTGGCAGCGGGAGGGATGCGGCCTGCATGCGGCAGGGACAGGCTGTGTGTCGGGGGGCGGGGTGTTTAAAGTGGGGGAGGAGGATGACTTCATTTCAGGTGTCTCTTTGTCTGGAGCTCAGGTGGCCCCTTGGAGTGGAGAGTGGGGTTCAGGGACCCCAGGACTAGGTGACAAACCCCAGTCCAGTGGTTATTGATGAGCGGGCTGTGACCTACAGGACAATGGCCCTTTAAGATGTCCACATCCTAATCCTGGGAACCTGTGAATATGTCACCTTGTCTGGAAAAGGGGATTTTAAAGTATTTTTTATTTTATTTTGAGAGAGAGAGGAAGGGAGAGGGATAGAGAGATAGAAACTTCAATGAGAGAGGAAACCATCCATCAGATGCCTCCTGCGCGTCCCCCACTGGGGATCAAGCCCGCAACCCCAATGTGCCCTGACCGGGAATCGAACCGGTGACCACCTAGTTCCTGGGTTGACACTCAACCGCTGAGCCACCCCGGCTGGGCGGGAAAAGGGGACTTTGCAGATGTGACTAAGGGTGCGGCCCTTGAGCTGGGAGGTTAGCCTGGATCACCCAGGTGGAACTGCTGTCCCCACAGGAGCCCTTGAACGTGAACTTTTTGGCTGTGTCACAGCGGGATGACACGGAAGAGAGGGATGGGCAGGACTCGAGCCACCATTGCGGGCTTTGCAGGTGGAGGCAGGGGCCCTGAGCCAAGCGAAGGGAGGCCCCGTGGCAGCCTTGAGGAGCCGGGAAAGACAACAAAGAGACAGGGCCTCAGTGAGAACCACAAGGAAATGGACTCTCCCCTAGAGGCTCCCGCAAGGACCCAGCCCTGCCCACACCTTGACCTAACCTGCTGAGACCTGACCTGGATGGGTGGCCAGGGAGGGGTGCTGAGGAGGAGGCATGCATGGGTGAGGCCTCAAGGATGCGTTGGGGTGTTCTGGACGAGGGGAATGGGGTGGTCTGGGGAACAGCGTGTGCACGGCTGCTGGAGGGAGGCAGGGAGGGAGGGGGTGTAAGTGGGGATGGGAGGAAGGCTGGGGGGACAGGCGCCAGAGGAGGCACAGGCCAGGTGAGCCAGCGCCAGGGGCCGGGTCTCCTGGGCCATCGTCAGGACGTTGGGCTTCAGGCCTAATTGGGTTGAAGCCATCTGAGTGTCTTCCATGGGGGAGGGGAGGGGACGGGAGGGGAGCAGATGTGTGTTTTGAAAAGGTCCCTCTGGCGTCGCACTGTGAGTGGGCTATGGGGGATGGGTGGGTGTGAGAAGGCCCTTAGACGGCCACTGTCCAGACCAGGTGGTAGGGAGGTGAGGAGGAGCTGGTGGATTTGAGGGCAGAACTGGACAGGAGAGCCTGGTGGGTGAGAGGCTGTGCAAGATGACCCAGGCTCTAACGCTGCCTGGCTGTGTGACTTAGGCAAGTTTCCTGACCTCTCTGTGCCTCAGTTTCCCCATCTGTAAAATGGGATGGATGGTAGGTATAGGGTGGGGCCTGGGATTCTGCATTTTGAGCAAGTTCACAAGGGATGCCGTGCTGCTGGCCCAGGTTCCTCACCTTGAGTAACAGAGGTGAGGGCCCCTCAGGATGGATTTGGGGTGCCCCTCCCAGCTCTGGCCCCTTCAGATACTTTGTGTTTGATTGTTCTCTTCCACCCCAGCGCCCCCTCCCCGCCGTAGACGCTCAGCTGCTACAGGTGTGGCCCAGCCCCCATTCCTCTCCATGCTGAGCAGGTGGGGCTTTCTGAAAGTGATATTTACCAGGTTTTATAGGGAAAACCAAACCACCTGAAACTAGACAGGCCTAGAAATGGGAAGGTTTCAGGCCACTCTCTCTTTATCTTGATGCCACTAAGGTTGAGCCACAGGCCTTTGGTTGTACAGCTCATCACTCTGCGGACACCTCGCTCTGCCTCGAACCTGCCGGGGAACCCCACCCAAAAGCCCCCCTTCCAGGCCTCGGGCTTCCCCCTCCCACTCTCCCCATTCTGTCCCCGCTTCCCTCCCAAGCCATGGCCAGAGCCCAGCCCAGCTGTGTCTCCCCCTTCCCCAGGGGCAGCGGGAGCTGATGGGCTGCCCAGGGGCTGGGCCCATGGCCAGTGGCAACTGGTGGGGCCCTTGAAATTCAGGAGGTCAGACTTCCCGGGCTTCCGCTAACATAGATGCCCAGGCTGCTGCCCTCTCTGCCAGGAGCTGGGGTGGGTGAGGGGCCCCTGTGAGTGGGCAGTGGGAGACCATGGGGGTGGGGCAGTGGGGAAGATGGGAGAGAAGGCAGAGAGAGTGATGAGTGGAGCTGGGGGTGAGCGCTGTGCCTGGGGCATGAGACTGGACCAGGCCTTGGGGACCACAGACAGTGCTGCAAGGGCGAAGCTCAGGTCCCCAGGCGCCACCTCTTTCTACTTACGGCCCGGGAACACCCTGGGCAGGTGGGGTGGCCTCCCCGCTGGAGCCGCAGCTCCTGGAGGGCGCTCGGGGCCCACCCAGCTCCCTGGCACACAGTAGGTGCTCCATGCGCTTGTGTGGTGGTCAGGAGTCAGCTGACCTGGACTCAGCTCCTGACCCGCCACAAGGTGTGAGCTTGGACGGGTCTTTCACCTCACAGACTAGCTTCCATGGCAACAGGGTCTCACAGGGCTGCGGGTTCAATAACTGCTGTTGCTACGTCTACATGCATTGCATTGACCCCATTTTCTGGGTGCCTGTAAAGCGATGACATCATAGACAACAACAAAAAATTCCCCAGTGTCTCTGCCAGAGAAGGCCAGCCCAGTGGGAGTGGGGTGGAGGGTGGGGCCGAGTGATGGCCCCACCTCGACCCCACCTACATCTCTGGGAATGTCTGGGGGAGCTGGGGTCCAGCACCGCCATAGGTTTAGGGGAGTAGCCCATTCCCCATAAACCCCATATGAAACGGAGGCCCCCGGTCCTCTACTCCCTTGGTGGGGCTCTGATGGGCTACAATTGCCCCTCTGGACAGCAGGAAGACAGCTCCCCCTGGTGGCAAGCCATGGCCTTACACAGATTTATTGTTGAGCTGCTATTTATCTATGTGGTTTTATACAATTGTTTTATTTCTCTCTCTTTATGTATATACATTATTATTATTATTGTTATTATTATTATATTTTACTGATCCATTTGCAAGTTTGTTGCAGACATTTTGATCCTTCACCCTAAACATAGCAGCATCTTCTCCAACAAGGCCATCTCTGCCTTAAGTTCACGTTCAGGCATTGGACATGGGTACAACATAATCAGACATAAAGTCCTCGTTCACATTTCGTCAGCACCTCAGATTCTCCTTTACAGCGATCCCTGCCTTCCACCTCGACTCGGGGTCCAGCCCAGACATTGCGTTTAGTTGTCCCGTCTCTCTAGTCTTCTTTATTCTGGAACTTTCCACAGCTCTTCTTTGTTTCATCGTTGGCATTTTTAAAGAGTCCAGGCTAGTTGTTTTGTAGAAAGGCCTTTGGTTTGGCTTTATCTGATGTTTCCTCATGATTTCGTTCGGATTATGGACTTTTGGTAGAAAGACCACAGATACAATAGGCCCTTCTTAGGACATTTTTATTTAAAACTAGAGGCCCAGTGCATGAAATTCATGAATGGGTAGGGTCCCTAGGCCTGGCCGGTGATTAGTGCCAATCTGTGGGATGACTGGCGGGGCGATCCGGGGGGCCCCCTGCTGGCACCCGCCTTGGCTGGCCTAGGGCCTGTGGGCTGGGGGCAGCTCCTGCATTGAGCACCTGCCCCCTGGTGGTCAGTGTGCATCATAGGAACCAGTTGTTCTGTCGTTCGATCTATTTGCATATTAGGCTTTTATTATATAGGACTAGAGGCCCGGTGCATGAAATTCATGCACAGGGGGGTGTCCCCTTAGCCCAGCCTGTACCCTCTCCAATCTGGGACCCCTCGGGGGTTGTCCAACTGCCTAGGATTGGGCCTAAACTGGCAGTCAGACATCCCTCTCATAATCCGGGACCACTGGCTCCTAACTGCTCACCTGCCTGCCTGCCTGGTCTCCCCTTACTGGCCCCCCACCCCCCACCACTGGCATGGTCGCTCCAACTGCCTCCCCTGTGGACCTGGCCGCCTCACGCAGTCTGCTGCTCGGTCGTTTGGTCGCCCCTCACTGACCCCCCTGCTGGCCTGGTCGCCCCACGCAGCCTGTTTGGTTGTCCATTCGGTTGCAGTGGTCACTTAGGCTTTTATGTATATAGATGGGGGAAGCCTGTGACCCAGAGAGGGGGAGAGAACTGGGAACACAGGGAAGCTCCAATGTCCTCTCTGCCCTTAGTTGCTGTGCGGCTTTGGGTGGGTGATTGCCCCTCGCAGGTGCAGTTTCCTCACCTGTGACATGGGGTGGTGATCTGGCCCCAGAGGGCTGGGTGGCATAAAGGAGATGTGTGCCGGGGGTCGTGATACTAGATACAGTGAGTTCCCTGTTCTCTGCCCCTTACACCCCTCTGATGGCCTGGGGTGTGGCGGCGGGAGGTGAAGGGCAGCCAGGCTCCCCTCCTCTGTCCCGGGCCCTGGGGAGCCCATAGCTGTTGATGAGATGAGCAGGCAGGCTGGGCGGGGAAAGCCCAGGCCCAGGACCCAGAAATTTCCCCGCACTCAGCAGGCCCAGCAGGGCTGAACCCTCACCCCCGCCCAGCCACCCATAGGCTTCCAGGCTCACTTGGTGGGCCAGGGAGGACCTAGGTGGTCCCAGCAGGTCCCTGCCCCTGGAGAGGCCCAGCAGCCTGGTTCACTGGAGGGAGGAGGCTGGGCGTGCGTGGGCAAAGCTGGTGCCTGGAGGTGTGCAAATGTCAGGTTATATTTATTATTTCAGATTTATGTGGTGATGTTTCAGGTGAGCAAAAAGAGAAGAATGTTATGCATGCTCCATGTACCCACCCACCTCCTGTTACACGGGCTTCCTGGCTGTTCTCCTGTATTCATTTTTCACTCTTCCCTTGAGTGGAGAGAAGAGCAGAGAAGCCCCTTAGGCAGCCAGGCCTCTGGGGTAGGGGTAAATGGCTTCTGCTTTTCTCCCCAGAACCAAGAGGGCCCCACCCCACACATCCCATAGGTGGCCCCTCCTGTCTGTCAGGCACCATCGGGGCTGCTGTAGGTACCCTGGTGGGACAGGCTCCCTCCCACCTGGTCTTCTCCCCTCCCCGACCCTCCCTCCCTGGAGCTCCTGGTTGTGGGTCAACCCAGAAACCTGCTTCATGCCCCCCTTTCATTCTACCAGGAAGGACAGAAGTCCTTCCCCAAAGTCTCAGCAAGACTTTCCTCTCTCTCTCTCTTTTAAAATATATTTTTATTGATTTCAGAGAGAGGGAGAGAGTTAGAAACATCAATGATGAGAGAGAACCATTGATCGGCTGCCTCCCGCTCGCCCCACACTGGGGATCGAGCTGGTAACCCTGGCAGGGGCCCTGACCAGGAATTGAACTGTGATCTCCTGGTTCATAAGTTGAAGCTCAACCGGGGAGTCTTGAGTTATGGAGGCTGGGGTTCGAGGAGATGTGAGAACAGGTGTTTCTGTGCCTTTGGTAACGTGAGGCTTGGTCTCAGGCCTGGCCTTGACAGTGAGTGGAGACCTGGCCTCCTGGGACCTGAGGGCCTGGAGCAGCGGTTCTCAACCTGTGGGTCGCGACCCCTTTCACAGGGGTCACCTAAGACCATCGGAAAACACATATATAATTACATATTGTTTTTGTGATTCATCACTATGCTTTCATTATGTCCAATTTGTAACAATGAAAATACATCCTGCATATCAGATATTTACATGACGATTCATAGCAGTAGCAAAATTACAGTTATGAAGTAGCAACGAAAATAATTTTATGGTTGGGGGTCAGCACATCATGAGGAACTGGATTAAAGGGTCATGGTATTAGGAAGGTTGAGAACCGCTGGTCTGGAGGGAAGATGGGTGTCTGGGACCCACTGGGCCTCACCAGTTTGTCTTACCCTCCAGGGTCGAGCCCCCACGGAGCCCTGTGCTGGAGACCCCAACCGCCACTATGACAAGGCTGCCGGGAGGTGCTGTTACCGCTGCCCTGAGGGTGAGTGGGGTGCTGGGGCTGGGGGAGGGGGGGTTGGGGTGTGGACAAGACGGGAGCCAACGTCGTCATTGTCATGTTAACTGTCGGTTCTGAAGGCCATCCTGTCATGAGTTCTTGTTATATATATTGATTTCAGAGAGGAAGGGAGAGGGAGAAAGAGATAGAAACATCAACGATGAGAGAGAATCATTGATCGGCTGCCTCCTGCACACCCCACACTGGGGACTGAGCCTGCAACCTGGGCATATGCCATGACCGGGAATCGAACTGTGACCTTTTGGTTCATAGGTCAACGCTCAACCACTGAGCCACGCCGGCCGGGCTGTGAATTCTTGTTTTTAATGAATAGCTGCCCCTCATAGAGCATGTACTATATGTGCACTAGGCCGAGACCTTCACATGCATTGCTTCGTCTCATCAGATCCTCACAATGATCCTTTAGGATTCCCATTTTGCAGATGAGGCTAGGGGGGTGCTGCAAGGTTAAGGAACTTGCCCAAGGTCACGAACTGGGAAATGGAAGAACTGGCTGGGCTGGAGCCAGGGTTCTGTGACCCCAGAGTCAAGCTGTCGCTATCCCCTGACCACCCTTCATTTCCGGGCCTGGACGCCCATCCTCTCGGCCTCCAAGGTTGCCGTCTGGAGGGTGACAGGCCACAATGCACAGGTCACTGGGGATCTATGGCCTGAGCTGGGCAGGAACCCTGGTCCAACTGTTCCCAGACCACGAGGGCCAAAGGAGCCCATGCTCAGGCCAACGGAGGACCGAGAGAAGCAGACACGATCCCAGCTGCACGAGAAAGGCAGACACTTCCCACATCCTCCGGCTCCCGTGACCCCAGCCTGGTGGGGCCTTGCCAGAGAGCGGGTGGGGAGAGAGGCATCCGGTCCCAGCCTCCCTCCACTGAGACACTATGACCGGGAGGAGGGGCGCCCTTTGCCCCTCGGCCCTGCAGTGACTGGGGGTGGCTGAGCACCTCGTGCTGCTGTGGTGGGCGGGGCATTTTGGCGGAGTTTTATTGACCTTGTGCTTCCGGGCAGACAAGAGAGGAAAAACGAAAAACCCGCAAAAACCCCTTCCTCGGTGTGTTGGGGAAATTTCTGACATTTTGCCGCCCTCCCCTCCGCCATCGGCGCTCAGCTGTGTGGCAGGGCGCGGGGGCGGGCTGGTGGAGGAAGGAAACAGGGGACCTTTGAAATTGAGAAGTCAGATGTCACCGAACGCCTCCTCTGGCCCAGGCCTCTAAAGCCCTTTCCAGCATCCTTGACAGCTGATCCCCAGCCCTCTGCTTACACACCCCCGGTGACGGGGCGCTCACTCGCTGCTTCATCACAGTGGCCGTGATTGACATGGATGGAGCGTGCTCCGTGCCAGCCACTGTGCTGAGCCCTTTGCCTACATATGAGCTCACTGAACCGGAGGGGGAACACGGTGCGGCTCAGGGATTTGTCCATGGTCCCGGGCCAGTAAGTGGCTCAGGTGGGGCTCGCATGTGGCCGTCTAACTCGGGACCCCAAGCCCTTCCATCTTATTTGGTGCTGACCCCCATGGCCTTGCATTTGGGAGGCAGCAGAGCATATCCGAGAAGAGCCCAAACCCCTCACTTACTCTGCACCCTGCTTCCGGGATCAGCCTCCTGCCTGGGCCCAGAGCCGCTGCCCGCAGGGAGGGACCTCCCTGCCTAGGTATGGGGGGGCCGTGTGAAGCCAGGCCTGGTGCCAGCTGGAGAGCACGGGGTGATGGGGGCCAAGGCAGTGTGTCCCACCTTGTGCCAGGAGCCTAGGGTTTCTGCCAGGGCGGCGAGCAGGGAGGAGGGGAGGCCGCCCTGACCCTGGCCAAGCCTGGCTGGCCCACAGTCCCCCTCCGCGCCTGCAGTTCTCCAGGGCAACAGGAGAAACACCAGGCAAACATCTTTCACCCCAACTCCAAAGCCAAGGACAAAGCAACTGAGGGCTCCGATGAGTCCAGATGTTCACCTCCGCTTGGTCCCCGAGCTGGGACTGCCCTGGGCCACTGCCAGGGGCAGAGGTGGGACGGGGGCGGCTCCCCAAGAAGGGCGGCCTGTGGGCTGGGAAGCCCTTGCGACAGGCTGTTAGCATCTAGGGCGGTGCTGCTGGGAGTTGTGGGAACACGCTCCCGGGGGACCTGGCCTGGTTGGAACGTTCAGGGGGGCTTCCTCGAGGAGCCGGCATCCCAAGGAGTCCTGAGGGCTGTGCCAGGCCACGGTGGGAGGAGGGAGGAGGGCTCTGGTCAGAGGGCACGGAGGATGCCAAGGCCTGGAGTGAGCAAGGGGGGCACTCAAGGGCTGGGTGGGGTTCCCTGTGGCAGAAGCGCAGGGCCTGAAGGGGAGGGGGAGGGGAGGGGAAGGGAGAGGGGCCTGCGGCCCAGACTCAGGGCAGTTTCTGGGGCCCAAACAGCTGGGGTTGCCTGGTCGCCCCAAAGCTCAGCCAGAGGTGAGAGCGGTGACGGAAATGTTAGGACAGACAGACATTTGGAGTCAGAAGCCACTGATCAGAGGCTGGAGCAGAGGTGGCTGGAGGCGGAGGGGCACAGAGGACACTTGGGAACCAATTCTGAGAGCGACACCGCAACTCGCAGCCTCTCTGAACCCCTTTGTTTCTGATTGTGAAAGTGATAGCGGAGAAGACCTCTGTGGAATACGGGAAAGAAGAGAAGAGAAATGAGTCAACACTCATCACGCTTTGGCTCCATCTGCTCCAGCCCCTGCGGCCTTTCTGTTCTCTGCTCAGGCCGAGCTGGGCCTCCCTCGGGGCCTTTGCCCGCCCAGTGCCCGCTGCCCGGAACCTCTCTGCAGGCTCCTTGCGTCCTGTGGGCCGGGTGGGGCCACCAGACCGAGGG
>NW_005365764.1:2379893-2408194 GCF_000412655.1 Myotis brandtii
TACTCCCTCTGCTCCCCCGCTCCTGCTTTCCTCTCTTCAGTTTGTATCCACATTGGAAGCGAACGTGCTGATTTCCATGTGACTCGCTGCCCTCTCTTCCCCAGGCTGGAGGGTGAGCTCCCTGGGAGCAGGGCCTCATCTTCAGTCTCAATCAGTGCCTGCGCCCGCCCGCCCGGCCGCTCAGTAGCTGTGAGTTGAGCGGGAAAATCCTTCCCCCAATGAGTCACTCGGCCTCGAATTCTGTGCACTGAAAGCATCATTCTGAGCAGTGTCCACAGGCGCCCCCTAGTGACTAACGGGCCCAGGCAATGCTGAGAACCCTGGTCTAGAGCCTTTTGGTTGTAACTAACAGAAGTCTGACTCAGGTCCAAACAAGACAAAAGAGAAACAACGGGCTCAATGACAGAGAAATCCACGGCGCCATAGATTCGGGTTTGAATGACGTCATCAGGAGTCCATTTCTCCGCGTCTGTGGCCTCTCTTGGCCTCTGAGTCACCTCCTTCTCAGGTGGACCCAGCCCAAGCTGCAGCAGCCAGGACAGGGCAGCTCTGGCCTAAAGTGCCCTTTGAACCAGGAAACAGTAAAGAGGGGGCTCTTTTCCAGTAGCTTTTGTGAAACTCAGAGATGGGCTCATTGGCTGGCATGGGTCCCATGAACCAATCACAGTGTTGAAGAAGATGCATTCTGATTGGCCTGCCTGGGTCACGTGCTAATTTTGAAGGATGAAGTATTCTGATTGGTCTGCCTGGGTCATGTGTCCATCCTCAAGGATGAAGCATTCTGATTGGCCTGCCTTGGCCATGTGGAAGGATGAAGCATTCTGATTGGCCTGCCTGGGTCACGTGCTCAATTGGAAGGGCTGTGGGAGACATCCCGGCTAGAACTCACAGACATAAAGTGGGGCAGGACAGGTGAACACCCAGTGAACATCCAGGACTTTCCCAACACATTTGCCCCATGCATTTGGTCTCAGCATCATGCCTCTCCCATCAGGGACTGCTGGGTGCTTTGCCAGCCTCTCAGTCAGGCTGGATTAGGACTATGGCTCCCCAGTTCCCACAGTGCAGGGGACCCCAGTAATAATGACAGGACAGTGCTCCTGCCCAGCCAGCGTGGCTCAGTGGTTGAGTGTCAGCCTATGAACCAGGAGGTCACGGTTCGATTCCCAGTTGGGGCACATGCCCGGATTGCAGGCTTGATCCCCAGTGTGTGGTGTGCAGGAGGCAGTCAATCGAGGCAGTCAAATGATTCTCTCTCATCATTGATGTTTCTATCTCTCTCCCCCTCTCTCTTCCTCTTTGAAATCAATAAAAATATAGTAAAAAACAAAACCCCAAACTGTGCTTGCCCAGTGCCTGCTGTGTGCCTGGACTGCTGTGGGACTACGGTTGCTTGTCTTCACAGTCCCTTTACTCCTTTCAATGATCCTATTATTAACGTAGTACCCCTGCGGTCACTGTCACTTGCCCAAGGCTACCCGCTTAGCATGTGGCAGCCCTGGAATCCAGGCCCAGCTCTTCTCCCTGACCCATGCTGCTCTGCCTGCCAGGTGACCAGAGGCAAGGCCTGCCCTCTTGGGCATCAACGCCTCTGTCATGAATTGCGCGGACATGTGGAGGGTTTAGGAGTGTTGCTGGGAAGGGCTTCGGGGATGAGAGTGGAAGGGGTGCCCCTGAGAGTTTGCCAAGGTGGTCTGGCCAAGCATTCTGATTGGTCTGCCTGGATCATGTGTCCATCCTCAAGGATGAAGCATTCTGATTGGCCTGCCTGGGTCACATGCTCAGTTGAAGGGCTGTGGGAGACATCCCGGCTAGAACTCACAGACATAAAGTGGGGCAGGACAGGTGAACACCCAGTGAATATCCAGGACTTTCCCAACGCATTTGCCCCGTGCATTCGGTCTCAGCATCATGCCTCTCCCATCAGGGACTCCTGGGTGCTTTGCCAGCCTCTCAGTCAGGCTGGATTAGGACTATGGCTCCCCAGTTCCCACAGTGCAGGGACCCCTGGAGCTTCTCCGCTTCTTTTCATCCAGGACTTTCCCAACACATTTGCCCCATGCATTTGGTCTCAGCATCATGCCTCTCCCATCAGGGACTGCTGGGTGCTTTGCCAGCCTCTCAGTCAGGCTGGATTAGGACTATGGCTCCCCAGTTCCCACAGTGCAGGGGACCCCAGTAATAATGACAGGACAGTGCTCCTGCCCAGCCAGCGTGGCTCAGTGGTTGAGTGTCAGCCTATGAACCAGGAGGTCACGGTTCGATTCCCAGTCGGGGCACATGCCCGGGTTGCAGGCTTGATCCCCAGTGTGGGCGTGCAGGAGGCAGTCGATCAACGATTCTCTCTCATCATTGATGTTTCTATCTCTCTCCCCCTCTCTCTTCCTCTTTGAAATCAATAAAATACAGTAAAAAACAAAACCCCAAACTGTGCTCACCCAGTGCCTGCTGTGTGCTTGGACTGCTGTGGGACTACGCATGCTTGTCTTCACAGTCCCTTTACTCCTTTCAATGATCCTATTATTAACTTAGTATCCCTGCGGTCATGTGGCAGCCTTGGAATCCAGGCCCAGCTCTTCCCCCTGACCTGTGCTGCTCTGCCTGCCAGGCGACCAGAGGCAAGGCCTGCCCTCTTGGGCATCAATGCCTCCGTCATGAGTTGCGCTGAGATGTTGGGGGGTTTAGGAGTGTTGCTGGGAAGGGCTTCGGGGATGAGAGTAGAAGGGGTGCCCCTGAGAGTTTGCCAAGGTGGCCTGGCCTGGAGCTTCTCCGCTTCTTTTCCAGGGTCCTCCCCACAGCATCTGTGCCCGCAGGGGCCATCTGGCTGCAGGAAGCAGTGCCAGCGGGACTACTACCTGGACAGGGCCAACCGGTGCACAGCCTGCGTGACCTGCAGCGGTAAGAGCCTGTCCTCCCCCGAGGGCTCCTTCCAGTGAGGGGGCGGGTCTGGGGAGAGACAGGACCTAGAAGGTGGGGAGCATCGAGATTTGGTGACTGCACTCTGACCTGGCCCCCTGGTGCCTCAGTTTACCGCTCTAGATTTGTGAATTGATACCAGCCATGACCTTTTGCACCCATGCTTTTTGGAGAGACTTAGTTAACATGTTTCCTCAAGGGAGGGACTCACATTTATTGAGTTTAATGTTTGGGGAAGAGCTAATCTTTCCGGAGGGGAAGATTCTTTCCTTCTCCCTGCTTTACAGCGAGGACACAGAGGCTGAGGGAGGTTAAGGGCCTTTCCAGAGTCACAGGACTCTGGTGAGGGGCCCACCTGGAGTTTGGAGTGAAGGTCTGACACCCAGAGCTTCCAGCAGAACTCTCTCAAATAAGCACCTTGTTGTGAATTTCTTATGATGCTTCATGAATGTGGTTTGTGTGCTACCTGGTATGTGTTTTGCTTTTGTGTGGGTTTTCTGGGGGGTGGTGAAATGTGTTGCGATTTCTTGGCCTAATGAATATTCATATTTCTTAGCATGTTTAGTGTATTTGGAAAAAAATGTATATTCTATTTCTCCCATACAGAATTCTACATATACCTATTAGATTAAGTTTATTTATGGTATTATGGAAACAATACACATTCTTATTTAGTTTTGTCACCTTCACAAAGGTTGATTTCTGAGGTAGATTTGTTAAAATCTATCTCCCGCCCGGCCGGTGTGCGCAGAGGTTGAGCGTCACAGTTTGATTCCAATCAGGGTACAAGTCCAGATTTCAGGCTTGATCACCAGTAGGATGGGTGCAGGAGGCAGCCGATCAATGATTCTCTCTCATCCTGGATGTTTCTATCTCTCCCTCTCCTTTCCTCTCTGAAATCAATAAAAACATATTTTTAAAAAATCTATCTCTCAATATGCTTGTTTTTCATCAGATTTTCCTTGTGTTCTATTTTTGCTTTGTATATGTCAAAGCTGTGTCATTAGGTACAATGTTCATGAACATTATGTTTTCTTGGCAAGTTGGACCTTTTATCAACATGAAAGATACCTCTTTGTTCCTCATAATGTGTTTGCCTGGATTCCATTTTTGTTTGATACTAGTATTGCCATTCTTTATTTCTGTGAGCATTTCTAGTAATAATGACAGGACAGTGCTCCTGCCCAGCCAGCGTGGCTCAGTGGTTGAGTGTCAGCCTATGAACCAGGAGGTCACGGTTCGATTCCCAGTCGGGGCACATGCCCGGGTTGCAGGCTTGATCCCCAGTGTGGGCGTGCAGGAGGCAGTCAATCAACGATTCTCTCTCATCATTGATGTTTCTATCTCTCTCCCCCTCTCTCTTCCTCTTTGAAATCAATAAAATACAGTAAAAAACAAAACCCCAAACTGTGCTCACCCAGTGCCTGCTGTGTGCTTGGACTGCTGTGGGACTACGCATGCTTGTCTTCACAGTCCCTTTACTCCTTTCAATGATCCTATTATTAACTTAGTATCCCTGCGGTCATGTGGCAGCCTTGGAATCCAGGCCCAGCTCTTCCCCCTGACCTGTGCTGCTCTGCCTGCCAGGCGACCAGAGGCAAGGCCTGCCCTCTTGGGCATCAATGCCTCCGTCATGAGTTGCGCTGAGATGTTGGGGGGTTTAGGAGTGTTGCTGGGAAGGGCTTCGGGGATGAGAGTGGAAGGGGTGCCCCTGAGAGTTTGCCAAGGTGGTCTGGCCAAGCATTCTGATTGGTCTGCCTGGATCATGTGTCCATCCTCAAGGATGAAGCATTCTGATTGGCCTGCCTGGGTCACGTGCTAATTTTGAAGGATGAAGCATTCTGATTGGCCTGCCTGGGTCACATGCTCAGTTGAAGGGCTGTGGGAGACATCCCGGCTAGAACTCACAGACATAAAGTGGGGCAGGACAGGTGAACACCCAGTGAATATCCAGGACTTTCCCAACGCATTTGCCCCGTGCATTCGGTCTCAGCATCATGCCTCTCCCATCAGGGACTCCTGGGTGCTTTGCCAGCCTCTCAGTCAGGCTGGATTAGGACTATGGCTCCCCAGTTCCCACAGTGCAGGGGACCCCAGTAATAATGACAGGACAGTGCTCCTGCCCAGCCAGCGTGGCTCAGTGGTTGAGTGTCAGCCTATGAACCAGGAGGTCACGGTTCGATTCCCAGTCGGGGCACATGCCCGGGTTGCAGGCTTGATCCCCAGTGTGGGCGTGCAGGAGGCAGTCAATCAACGATTCTCTCTCATCATTGATGTTTCTATCTCTCTCCCCCTCTCTCTTCCTCTTTGAAATCAATAAAATACAGTAAAAAACAAAACCCCAAACTGTGCTCACCCAGTGCCTGCTGTGTGCTTGGACTGCTGTGGGACTACGCATGCTTGTCTTCACAGTCCCTTTACTCCTTTCAATGATCCTATTATTAACTTAGTATCCCTGCGGTCATGTGGCAGCCTTGGAATCCAGGCCCAGCTCTTCCCCCTGACCTGTGCTGCTCTGCCTGCCAGGCGACCAGAGGCAAGGCCTGCCCTCTTGGGCATCAATGCCTCCGTCATGAGTTGCGCTGAGATGTTGGGGGGTTTAGGAGTGTTGCTGGGAAGGGCTTCGGGGATGAGAGTGGAAGGGGTGCCCCTGAGAGTTTGCCAAGGTGGTCTGGCCAAGCATTCTGATTGGTCTGCCTGGATCATGTGTCCATCCTCAAGGATGAAGCATTCTGATTGGCCTGCCTGGGTCACGTGCTAATTTTGAAGGATGAAGCATTCTGATTGGCCTGCCTGGGTCACATGCTCAGTTGAAGGGCTGTGGGAGACATCCCGGCTAGAACTCACAGACATAAAGTGGGGCAGGACAGGTGAACACCCAGTGAATATCCAGGACTTTCCCAACGCATTTGCCCCGTGCATTCGGTCTCAGCATCATGCCTCTCCCATCAGGGACTCCTGGGTGCTTTGCCAGCCTCTCAGTCAGGCTGGATTAGGACTATGGCTCCCCAGTTCCCACAGTGCAGGGGACCCCAGTAATAATGACAGGACAGTGCTCCTGCCCAGCCAGCGTGGCTCAGTGGTTGAGTGTCAGCCTATGAACCAGGAGGTCACGGTTCGATTCCCAGTCGGGGCACATGCCCGGGTTGCAGGCTTGATCCCCAGTGTGGGCGTGCAGGAGGCAGTCAATCAACGATTCTCTCTCATCATTGATGTTTCTATCTCTCTCCCCCTCTCTCTTCCTCTTTGAAATCAATAAAATACAGTAAAAAACAAAACCCCAAACTGTGCTCACCCAGTGCCTGCTGTGTGCTTGGACTGCTGTGGGACTACGCATGCTTGTCTTCACAGTCCCTTTACTCCTTTCAATGATCCTATTATTAACTTAGTATCCCTGCGGTCATGTGGCAGCCTTGGAATCCAGGCCCAGCTCTTCCCCCTGACCTGTGCTGCTCTGCCTGCCAGGCGACCAGAGGCAAGGCCTGCCCTCTTGGGCATCAATGCCTCCGTCATGAGTTGCGCTGAGATGTTGGGGGGTTTAGGAGTGTTGCTGGGAAGGGCTTCGGGGATGAGAGTGGAAGGGGTGCCCCTGAGAGTTTGCCAAGGTGGTCTGGCCAAGCATTCTGATTGGTCTGCCTGGATCATGTGTCCATCCTCAAGGATGAAGCATTCTGATTGGCCTGCCTGGGTCACGTGCTAATTTTGAAGGATGAAGCATTCTGATTGGCCTGCCTGGGTCACATGCTCAGTTGAAGGGCTGTGGGAGACATCCCGGCTAGAACTCACAGACATAAAGTGGGGCAGGACAGGTGAACACCCAGTGAATATCCAGGACTTTCCCAACGCATTTGCCCCGTGCATTCGGTCTCAGCATCATGCCTCTCCCATCAGGGACTCCTGGGTGCTTTGCCAGCCTCTCAGTCAGGCTGGATTAGGACTATGGCTCCCCAGTTCCCACAGTGCAGGGGACCCCAGTAATAATGACAGGACAGTGCTCCTGCCCAGCCAGCGTGGCTCAGTGGTTGAGTGTCAGCCTATGAACCAGGAGGTCACGGTTCGATTCCCAGTCGGGGCACATGCCCGGGTTGCAGGCTTGATCCCCAGTGTGGGCGTGCAGGAGGCAGTCAATCAACGATTCTCTCTCATCATTGATGTTTCTATCTCTCTCCCCCTCTCTCTTCCTCTTTGAAATCAATAAAATACAGTAAAAAACAAAACCCCAAACTGTGCTCACCCAGTGCCTGCTGTGTGCTTGGACTGCTGTGGGACTACGCATGCTTGTCTTCACAGTCCCTTTACTCCTTTCAATGATCCTATTATTAACTTAGTATCCCTGCGGTCATGTGGCAGCCTTGGAATCCAGGCCCAGCTCTTCCCCCTGACCTGTGCTGCTCTGCCTGCCAGGCGACCAGAGGCAAGGCCTGCCCTCTTGGGCATCAATGCCTCCGTCATGAGTTGCGCTGAGATGTTGGGGGGTTTAGGAGTGTTGCTGGGAAGGGCTTCGGGGATGAGAGTGGAAGGGGTGCCCCTGAGAGTTTGCCAAGGTGGTCTGGCCAAGCATTCTGATTGGTCTGCCTGGATCATGTGTCCATCCTCAAGGATGAAGCATTCTGATTGGCCTGCCTGGGTCACGTGCTAATTTTGAAGGATGAAGCATTCTGATTGGCCTGCCTGGGTCACATGCTCAGTTGAAGGGCTGTGGGAGACATCCCGGCTAGAACTCACAGACATAAAGTGGGGCAGGACAGGTGAACACCCAGTGAATATCCAGGACTTTCCCAACGCATTTGCCCCGTGCATTCGGTCTCAGCATCATGCCTCTCCCATCAGGGACTCCTGGGTGCTTTGCCAGCCTCTCAGTCAGGCTGGATTAGGACTATGGCTCCCCAGTTCCCACAGTGCAGGGGACCCCAGTAATAATGACAGGACAGTGCTCCTGCCCAGCCAGCGTGGCTCAGTGGTTGAGTGTCAGCCTATGAACCAGGAGGTCACGGTTCGATTCCCAGTCGGGGCACATGCCCGGGTTGCAGGCTTGATCCCCAGTGTGGGCGTGCAGGAGGCAGTCAATCAACGATTCTCTCTCATCATTGATGTTTCTATCTCTCTCCCCCTCTCTCTTCCTCTTTGAAATCAATAAAATACAGTAAAAAACAAAACCCCAAACTGTGCTCACCCAGTGCCTGCTGTGTGCTTGGACTGCTGTGGGACTACGCATGCTTGTCTTCACAGTCCCTTTACTCCTTTCAATGATCCTATTATTAACTTAGTATCCCTGCGGTCATGTGGCAGCCTTGGAATCCAGGCCCAGCTCTTCCCCCTGACCTGTGCTGCTCTGCCTGCCAGGCGACCAGAGGCAAGGCCTGCCCTCTTGGGCATCAATGCCTCCGTCATGAGTTGCGCTGAGATGTTGGGGGGTTTAGGAGTGTTGCTGGGAAGGGCTTCGGGGATGAGAGTGGAAGGGGTGCCCCTGAGAGTTTGCCAAGGTGGTCTGGCCAAGCATTCTGATTGGTCTGCCTGGATCATGTGTCCATCCTCAAGGATGAAGCATTCTGATTGGCCTGCCTGGGTCACGTGCTAATTTTGAAGGATGAAGCATTCTGATTGGCCTGCCTGGGTCACATGCTCAGTTGAAGGGCTGTGGGAGACATCCCGGCTAGAACTCACAGACATAAAGTGGGGCAGGACAGGTGAACACCCAGTGAATATCCAGGACTTTCCCAACGCATTTGCCCCGTGCATTCGGTCTCAGCATCATGCCTCTCCCATCAGGGACTCCTGGGTGCTTTGCCAGCCTCTCAGTCAGGCTGGATTAGGACTATGGCTCCCCAGTTCCCACAGTGCAGGGGACCCCAGTAATAATGACAGGACAGTGCTCCTGCCCAGCCAGCGTGGCTCAGTGGTTGAGTGTCAGCCTATGAACCAGGAGGTCACGGTTCGATTCCCAGTCGGGGCACATGCCCGGGTTGCAGGCTTGATCCCCAGTGTGGGCGTGCAGGAGGCAGTCAATCAACGATTCTCTCTCATCATTGATGTTTCTATCTCTCTCCCCCTCTCTCTTCCTCTTTGAAATCAATAAAATACAGTAAAAAACAAAACCCCAAACTGTGCTCACCCAGTGCCTGCTGTGTGCTTGGACTGCTGTGGGACTACGCATGCTTGTCTTCACAGTCCCTTTACTCCTTTCAATGATCCTATTATTAACTTAGTATCCCTGCGGTCATGTGGCAGCCTTGGAATCCAGGCCCAGCTCTTCCCCCTGACCTGTGCTGCTCTGCCTGCCAGGCGACCAGAGGCAAGGCCTGCCCTCTTGGGCATCAATGCCTCCGTCATGAGTTGCGCTGAGATGTTGGGGGGTTTAGGAGTGTTGCTGGGAAGGGCTTCGGGGATGAGAGTGGAAGGGGTGCCCCTGAGAGTTTGCCAAGGTGGTCTGGCCAAGCATTCTGATTGGTCTGCCTGGATCATGTGTCCATCCTCAAGGATGAAGCATTCTGATTGGCCTGCCTGGGTCACGTGCTAATTTTGAAGGATGAAGCATTCTGATTGGCCTGCCTGGGTCACATGCTCAGTTGAAGGGCTGTGGGAGACATCCCGGCTAGAACTCACAGACATAAAGTGGGGCAGGACAGGTGAACACCCAGTGAATATCCAGGACTTTCCCAACGCATTTGCCCCGTGCATTCGGTCTCAGCATCATGCCTCTCCCATCAGGGACTCCTGGGTGCTTTGCCAGCCTCTCAGTCAGGCTGGATTAGGACTATGGCTCCCCAGTTCCCACAGTGCAGGGGACCCCAGTAATAATGACAGGACAGTGCTCCTGCCCAGCCAGCGTGGCTCAGTGGTTGAGTGTCAGCCTATGAACCAGGAGGTCACGGTTCGATTCCCAGTCGGGGCACATGCCCGGGTTGCAGGCTTGATCCCCAGTGTGGGCGTGCAGGAGGCAGTCAATCAACGATTCTCTCTCATCATTGATGTTTCTATCTCTCTCCCCCTCTCTCTTCCTCTTTGAAATCAATAAAATACAGTAAAAAACAAAACCCCAAACTGTGCTCACCCAGTGCCTGCTGTGTGCTTGGACTGCTGTGGGACTACGCATGCTTGTCTTCACAGTCCCTTTACTCCTTTCAATGATCCTATTATTAACTTAGTATCCCTGCGGTCATGTGGCAGCCTTGGAATCCAGGCCCAGCTCTTCCCCCTGACCTGTGCTGCTCTGCCTGCCAGGCGACCAGAGGCAAGGCCTGCCCTCTTGGGCATCAATGCCTCCGTCATGAGTTGCGCTGAGATGTTGGGGGGTTTAGGAGTGTTGCTGGGAAGGGCTTCGGGGATGAGAGTGGAAGGGGTGCCCCTGAGAGTTTGCCAAGGTGGTCTGGCCAAGCATTCTGATTGGTCTGCCTGGATCATGTGTCCATCCTCAAGGATGAAGCATTCTGATTGGCCTGCCTGGGTCACGTGCTAATTTTGAAGGATGAAGCATTCTGATTGGCCTGCCTGGGTCACATGCTCAGTTGAAGGGCTGTGGGAGACATCCCGGCTAGAACTCACAGACATAAAGTGGGGCAGGACAGGTGAACACCCAGTGAATATCCAGGACTTTCCCAACGCATTTGCCCCGTGCATTCGGTCTCAGCATCATGCCTCTCCCATCAGGGACTCCTGGGTGCTTTGCCAGCCTCTCAGTCAGGCTGGATTAGGACTATGGCTCCCCAGTTCCCACAGTGCAGGGGACCCCAGTAATAATGACAGGACAGTGCTCCTGCCCAGCCAGCGTGGCTCAGTGGTTGAGTGTCAGCCTATGAACCAGGAGGTCACGGTTCGATTCCCAGTCGGGGCACATGCCCGGGTTGCAGGCTTGATCCCCAGTGTGGGCGTGCAGGAGGCAGTCAATCAACGATTCTCTCTCATCATTGATGTTTCTATCTCTCTCCCCCTCTCTCTTCCTCTTTGAAATCAATAAAATACAGTAAAAAACAAAACCCCAAACTGTGCTCACCCAGTGCCTGCTGTGTGCTTGGACTGCTGTGGGACTACGCATGCTTGTCTTCACAGTCCCTTTACTCCTTTCAATGATCCTATTATTAACTTAGTATCCCTGCGGTCATGTGGCAGCCTTGGAATCCAGGCCCAGCTCTTCCCCCTGACCTGTGCTGCTCTGCCTGCCAGGCGACCAGAGGCAAGGCCTGCCCTCTTGGGCATCAATGCCTCCGTCATGAGTTGCGCTGAGATGTTGGGGGGTTTAGGAGTGTTGCTGGGAAGGGCTTCGGGGATGAGAGTGGAAGGGGTGCCCCTGAGAGTTTGCCAAGGTGGTCTGGCCAAGCATTCTGATTGGTCTGCCTGGATCATGTGTCCATCCTCAAGGATGAAGCATTCTGATTGGCCTGCCTGGGTCACGTGCTAATTTTGAAGGATGAAGCATTCTGATTGGCCTGCCTGGGTCACATGCTCAGTTGAAGGGCTGTGGGAGACATCCCGGCTAGAACTCACAGACATAAAGTGGGGCAGGACAGGTGAACACCCAGTGAATATCCAGGACTTTCCCAACGCATTTGCCCCGTGCATTCGGTCTCAGCATCATGCCTCTCCCATCAGGGACTCCTGGGTGCTTTGCCAGCCTCTCAGTCAGGCTGGATTAGGACTATGGCTCCCCAGTTCCCACAGTGCAGGGGACCCCAGTAATAATGACAGGACAGTGCTCCTGCCCAGCCAGCGTGGCTCAGTGGTTGAGTGTCAGCCTATGAACCAGGAGGTCACGGTTCGATTCCCAGTCGGGGCACATGCCCGGGTTGCAGGCTTGATCCCCAGTGTGGGCGTGCAGGAGGCAGTCAATCAACGATTCTCTCTCATCATTGATGTTTCTATCTCTCTCCCCCTCTCTCTTCCTCTTTGAAATCAATAAAATACAGTAAAAAACAAAACCCCAAACTGTGCTCACCCAGTGCCTGCTGTGTGCTTGGACTGCTGTGGGACTACGCATGCTTGTCTTCACAGTCCCTTTACTCCTTTCAATGATCCTATTATTAACTTAGTATCCCTGCGGTCATGTGGCAGCCTTGGAATCCAGGCCCAGCTCTTCCCCCTGACCTGTGCTGCTCTGCCTGCCAGGCGACCAGAGGCAAGGCCTGCCCTCTTGGGCATCAATGCCTCCGTCATGAGTTGCGCTGAGATGTTGGGGGGTTTAGGAGTGTTGCTGGGAAGGGCTTCGGGGATGAGAGTGGAAGGGGTGCCCCTGAGAGTTTGCCAAGGTGGTCTGGCCAAGCATTCTGATTGGTCTGCCTGGATCATGTGTCCATCCTCAAGGATGAAGCATTCTGATTGGCCTGCCTGGGTCACGTGCTAATTTTGAAGGATGAAGCATTCTGATTGGCCTGCCTGGGTCACATGCTCAGTTGAAGGGCTGTGGGAGACATCCCGGCTAGAACTCACAGACATAAAGTGGGGCAGGACAGGTGAACACCCAGTGAATATCCAGGACTTTCCCAACGCATTTGCCCCGTGCATTCGGTCTCAGCATCATGCCTCTCCCATCAGGGACTCCTGGGTGCTTTGCCAGCCTCTCAGTCAGGCTGGATTAGGACTATGGCTCCCCAGTTCCCACAGTGCAGGGGACCCCAGTAATAATGACAGGACAGTGCTCCTGCCCAGCCAGCGTGGCTCAGTGGTTGAGTGTCAGCCTATGAACCAGGAGGTCACGGTTCGATTCCCAGTCGGGGCACATGCCCGGGTTGCAGGCTTGATCCCCAGTGTGGGCGTGCAGGAGGCAGTCAATCAACGATTCTCTCTCATCATTGATGTTTCTATCTCTCTCCCCCTCTCTCTTCCTCTTTGAAATCAATAAAATACAGTAAAAAACAAAACCCCAAACTGTGCTCACCCAGTGCCTGCTGTGTGCTTGGACTGCTGTGGGACTACGCATGCTTGTCTTCACAGTCCCTTTACTCCTTTCAATGATCCTATTATTAACTTAGTATCCCTGCGGTCATGTGGCAGCCTTGGAATCCAGGCCCAGCTCTTCCCCCTGACCTGTGCTGCTCTGCCTGCCAGGCGACCAGAGGCAAGGCCTGCCCTCTTGGGCATCAATGCCTCCGTCATGAGTTGCGCTGAGATGTTGGGGGGTTTAGGAGTGTTGCTGGGAAGGGCTTCGGGGATGAGAGTGGAAGGGGTGCCCCTGAGAGTTTGCCAAGGTGGTCTGGCCAAGCATTCTGATTGGTCTGCCTGGATCATGTGTCCATCCTCAAGGATGAAGCATTCTGATTGGCCTGCCTGGGTCACGTGCTAATTTTGAAGGATGAAGCATTCTGATTGGCCTGCCTGGGTCACATGCTCAGTTGAAGGGCTGTGGGAGACATCCCGGCTAGAACTCACAGACATAAAGTGGGGCAGGACAGGTGAACACCCAGTGAATATCCAGGACTTTCCCAACGCATTTGCCCCGTGCATTCGGTCTCAGCATCATGCCTCTCCCATCAGGGACTCCTGGGTGCTTTGCCAGCCTCTCAGTCAGGCTGGATTAGGACTATGGCTCCCCAGTTCCCACAGTGCAGGGGACCCCAGTAATAATGACAGGACAGTGCTCCTGCCCAGCCAGCGTGGCTCAGTGGTTGAGTGTCAGCCTATGAACCAGGAGGTCACGGTTCGATTCCCAGTCGGGGCACATGCCCGGGTTGCAGGCTTGATCCCCAGTGTGGGCGTGCAGGAGGCAGTCAATCAACGATTCTCTCTCATCATTGATGTTTCTATCTCTCTCCCCCTCTCTCTTCCTCTTTGAAATCAATAAAATACAGTAAAAAACAAAACCCCAAACTGTGCTCACCCAGTGCCTGCTGTGTGCTTGGACTGCTGTGGGACTACGCATGCTTGTCTTCACAGTCCCTTTACTCCTTTCAATGATCCTATTATTAACTTAGTATCCCTGCGGTCATGTGGCAGCCTTGGAATCCAGGCCCAGCTCTTCCCCCTGACCTGTGCTGCTCTGCCTGCCAGGCGACCAGAGGCAAGGCCTGCCCTCTTGGGCATCAATGCCTCCGTCATGAGTTGCGCTGAGATGTTGGGGGGTTTAGGAGTGTTGCTGGGAAGGGCTTCGGGGATGAGAGTGGAAGGGGTGCCCCTGAGAGTTTGCCAAGGTGGTCTGGCCAAGCATTCTGATTGGTCTGCCTGGATCATGTGTCCATCCTCAAGGATGAAGCATTCTGATTGGCCTGCCTGGGTCACGTGCTAATTTTGAAGGATGAAGCATTCTGATTGGCCTGCCTGGGTCACATGCTCAGTTGAAGGGCTGTGGGAGACATCCCGGCTAGAACTCACAGACATAAAGTGGGGCAGGACAGGTGAACACCCAGTGAATATCCAGGACTTTCCCAACGCATTTGCCCCGTGCATTCGGTCTCAGCATCATGCCTCTCCCATCAGGGACTCCTGGGTGCTTTGCCAGCCTCTCAGTCAGGCTGGATTAGGACTATGGCTCCCCAGTTCCCACAGTGCAGGGGACCCCAGTAATAATGACAGGACAGTGCTCCTGCCCAGCCAGCGTGGCTCAGTGGTTGAGTGTCAGCCTATGAACCAGGAGGTCACGGTTCGATTCCCAGTCGGGGCACATGCCCGGGTTGCAGGCTTGATCCCCAGTGTGGGCGTGCAGGAGGCAGTCAATCAACGATTCTCTCTCATCATTGATGTTTCTATCTCTCTCCCCCTCTCTCTTCCTCTTTGAAATCAATAAAATACAGTAAAAAACAAAACCCCAAACTGTGCTCACCCAGTGCCTGCTGTGTGCTTGGACTGCTGTGGGACTACGCATGCTTGTCTTCACAGTCCCTTTACTCCTTTCAATGATCCTATTATTAACTTAGTATCCCTGCGGTCATGTGGCAGCCTTGGAATCCAGGCCCAGCTCTTCCCCCTGACCTGTGCTGCTCTGCCTGCCAGGCGACCAGAGGCAAGGCCTGCCCTCTTGGGCATCAATGCCTCCGTCATGAGTTGCGCTGAGATGTTGGGGGGTTTAGGAGTGTTGCTGGGAAGGGCTTCGGGGATGAGAGTGGAAGGGGTGCCCCTGAGAGTTTGCCAAGGTGGTCTGGCCAAGCATTCTGATTGGTCTGCCTGGATCATGTGTCCATCCTCAAGGATGAAGCATTCTGATTGGCCTGCCTGGGTCACGTGCTAATTTTGAAGGATGAAGCATTCTGATTGGCCTGCCTGGGTCACATGCTCAGTTGAAGGGCTGTGGGAGACATCCCGGCTAGAACTCACAGACATAAAGTGGGGCAGGACAGGTGAACACCCAGTGAATATCCAGGACTTTCCCAACGCATTTGCCCCGTGCATTCGGTCTCAGCATCATGCCTCTCCCATCAGGGACTCCTGGGTGCTTTGCCAGCCTCTCAGTCAGGCTGGATTAGGACTATGGCTCCCCAGTTCCCACAGTGCAGGGGACCCCAGTAATAATGACAGGACAGTGCTCCTGCCCAGCCAGCGTGGCTCAGTGGTTGAGTGTCAGCCTATGAACCAGGAGGTCACGGTTCGATTCCCAGTCGGGGCACATGCCCGGGTTGCAGGCTTGATCCCCAGTGTGGGCGTGCAGGAGGCAGTCAATCAACGATTCTCTCTCATCATTGATGTTTCTATCTCTCTCCCCCTCTCTCTTCCTCTTTGAAATCAATAAAATACAGTAAAAAACAAAACCCCAAACTGTGCTCACCCAGTGCCTGCTGTGTGCTTGGACTGCTGTGGGACTACGCATGCTTGTCTTCACAGTCCCTTTACTCCTTTCAATGATCCTATTATTAACTTAGTATCCCTGCGGTCATGTGGCAGCCTTGGAATCCAGGCCCAGCTCTTCCCCCTGACCTGTGCTGCTCTGCCTGCCAGGCGACCAGAGGCAAGGCCTGCCCTCTTGGGCATCAATGCCTCCGTCATGAGTTGCGCTGAGATGTTGGGGGGTTTAGGAGTGTTGCTGGGAAGGGCTTCGGGGATGAGAGTGGAAGGGGTGCCCCTGAGAGTTTGCCAAGGTGGTCTGGCCAAGCATTCTGATTGGTCTGCCTGGATCATGTGTCCATCCTCAAGGATGAAGCATTCTGATTGGCCTGCCTGGGTCACGTGCTAATTTTGAAGGATGAAGCATTCTGATTGGCCTGCCTGGGTCACATGCTCAGTTGAAGGGCTGTGGGAGACATCCCGGCTAGAACTCACAGACATAAAGTGGGGCAGGACAGGTGAACACCCAGTGAATATCCAGGACTTTCCCAACGCATTTGCCCCGTGCATTCGGTCTCAGCATCATGCCTCTCCCATCAGGGACTCCTGGGTGCTTTGCCAGCCTCTCAGTCAGGCTGGATTAGGACTATGGCTCCCCAGTTCCCACAGTGCAGGGGACCCCAGTAATAATGACAGGACAGTGCTCCTGCCCAGCCAGCGTGGCTCAGTGGTTGAGTGTCAGCCTATGAACCAGGAGGTCACGGTTCGATTCCCAGTCGGGGCACATGCCCGGGTTGCAGGCTTGATCCCCAGTGTGGGCGTGCAGGAGGCAGTCAATCAACGATTCTCTCTCATCATTGATGTTTCTATCTCTCTCCCCCTCTCTCTTCCTCTTTGAAATCAATAAAATACAGTAAAAAACAAAACCCCAAACTGTGCTCACCCAGTGCCTGCTGTGTGCTTGGACTGCTGTGGGACTACGCATGCTTGTCTTCACAGTCCCTTTACTCCTTTCAATGATCCTATTATTAACTTAGTATCCCTGCGGTC
The DNA here is from genome assembly GCF_000412655.1 of Myotis brandtii. Taxonomy (NCBI): domain Eukaryota; kingdom Metazoa; phylum Chordata; class Mammalia; order Chiroptera; family Vespertilionidae; genus Myotis; species Myotis brandtii. The sequence continues at coordinate 2,396,541 of NW_005365764.1, forward strand.
ATGTGGCAGCCTTGGAATCCAGGCCCAGCTCTTCCCCCTGACCTGTGCTGCTCTGCCTGCCAGGCGACCAGAGGCAAGGCCTGCCCTCTTGGGCATCAATGCCTCCGTCATGAGTTGCGCTGAGATGTTGGGGGGTTTAGGAGTGTTGCTGGGAAGGGCTTCGGGGATGAGAGTGGAAGGGGTGCCCCTGAGAGTTTGCCAAGGTGGTCTGGCCAAGCATTCTGATTGGTCTGCCTGGATCATGTGTCCATCCTCAAGGATGAAGCATTCTGATTGGCCTGCCTGGGTCACGTGCTAATTTTGAAGGATGAAGCATTCTGATTGGCCTGCCTGGGTCACATGCTCAGTTGAAGGGCTGTGGGAGACATCCCGGCTAGAACTCACAGACATAAAGTGGGGCAGGACAGGTGAACACCCAGTGAATATCCAGGACTTTCCCAACGCATTTGCCCCGTGCATTCGGTCTCAGCATCATGCCTCTCCCATCAGGGACTCCTGGGTGCTTTGCCAGCCTCTCAGTCAGGCTGGATTAGGACTATGGCTCCCCAGTTCCCACAGTGCAGGGGACCCCAGTAATAATGACAGGACAGTGCTCCTGCCCAGCCAGCGTGGCTCAGTGGTTGAGTGTCAGCCTATGAACCAGGAGGTCACGGTTCGATTCCCAGTCGGGGCACATGCCCGGGTTGCAGGCTTGATCCCCAGTGTGGGCGTGCAGGAGGCAGTCAATCAACGATTCTCTCTCATCATTGATGTTTCTATCTCTCTCCCCCTCTCTCTTCCTCTTTGAAATCAATAAAATACAGTAAAAAACAAAACCCCAAACTGTGCTCACCCAGTGCCTGCTGTGTGCTTGGACTGCTGTGGGACTACGCATGCTTGTCTTCACAGTCCCTTTACTCCTTTCAATGATCCTATTATTAACTTAGTATCCCTGCGGTCATGTGGCAGCCTTGGAATCCAGGCCCAGCTCTTCCCCCTGACCTGTGCTGCTCTGCCTGCCAGGCGACCAGAGGCAAGGCCTGCCCTCTTGGGCATCAATGCCTCCGTCATGAGTTGCGCTGAGATGTTGGGGGGTTTAGGAGTGTTGCTGGGAAGGGCTTCGGGGATGAGAGTGGAAGGGGTGCCCCTGAGAGTTTGCCAAGGTGGTCTGGCCAAGCATTCTGATTGGTCTGCCTGGATCATGTGTCCATCCTCAAGGATGAAGCATTCTGATTGGCCTGCCTGGGTCACGTGCTAATTTTGAAGGATGAAGCATTCTGATTGGCCTGCCTGGGTCACATGCTCAGTTGAAGGGCTGTGGGAGACATCCCGGCTAGAACTCACAGACATAAAGTGGGGCAGGACAGGTGAACACCCAGTGAATATCCAGGACTTTCCCAACGCATTTGCCCCGTGCATTCGGTCTCAGCATCATGCCTCTCCCATCAGGGACTCCTGGGTGCTTTGCCAGCCTCTCAGTCAGGCTGGATTAGGACTATGGCTCCCCAGTTCCCACAGTGCAGGGGACCCCAGTAATAATGACAGGACAGTGCTCCTGCCCAGCCAGCGTGGCTCAGTGGTTGAGTGTCAGCCTATGAACCAGGAGGTCACGGTTCGATTCCCAGTCGGGGCACATGCCCGGGTTGCAGGCTTGATCCCCAGTGTGGGCGTGCAGGAGGCAGTCAATCAACGATTCTCTCTCATCATTGATGTTTCTATCTCTCTCCCCCTCTCTCTTCCTCTTTGAAATCAATAAAATACAGTAAAAAACAAAACCCCAAACTGTGCTCACCCAGTGCCTGCTGTGTGCTTGGACTGCTGTGGGACTACGCATGCTTGTCTTCACAGTCCCTTTACTCCTTTCAATGATCCTATTATTAACTTAGTATCCCTGCGGTCATGTGGCAGCCTTGGAATCCAGGCCCAGCTCTTCCCCCTGACCTGTGCTGCTCTGCCTGCCAGGCGACCAGAGGCAAGGCCTGCCCTCTTGGGCATCAATGCCTCCGTCATGAGTTGCGCTGAGATGTTGGGGGGTTTAGGAGTGTTGCTGGGAAGGGCTTCGGGGATGAGAGTGGAAGGGGTGCCCCTGAGAGTTTGCCAAGGTGGTCTGGCCAAGCATTCTGATTGGTCTGCCTGGATCATGTGTCCATCCTCAAGGATGAAGCATTCTGATTGGCCTGCCTGGGTCACGTGCTAATTTTGAAGGATGAAGCATTCTGATTGGCCTGCCTGGGTCACATGCTCAGTTGAAGGGCTGTGGGAGACATCCCGGCTAGAACTCACAGACATAAAGTGGGGCAGGACAGGTGAACACCCAGTGAATATCCAGGACTTTCCCAACGCATTTGCCCCGTGCATTCGGTCTCAGCATCATGCCTCTCCCATCAGGGACTCCTGGGTGCTTTGCCAGCCTCTCAGTCAGGCTGGATTAGGACTATGGCTCCCCAGTTCCCACAGTGCAGGGGACCCCAGTAATAATGACAGGACAGTGCTCCTGCCCAGCCAGCGTGGCTCAGTGGTTGAGTGTCAGCCTATGAACCAGGAGGTCACGGTTCGATTCCCAGTCGGGGCACATGCCCGGGTTGCAGGCTTGATCCCCAGTGTGGGCGTGCAGGAGGCAGTCAATCAACGATTCTCTCTCATCATTGATGTTTCTATCTCTCTCCCCCTCTCTCTTCCTCTTTGAAATCAATAAAATACAGTAAAAAACAAAACCCCAAACTGTGCTCACCCAGTGCCTGCTGTGTGCTTGGACTGCTGTGGGACTACGCATGCTTGTCTTCACAGTCCCTTTACTCCTTTCAATGATCCTATTATTAACTTAGTATCCCTGCGGTCATGTGGCAGCCTTGGAATCCAGGCCCAGCTCTTCCCCCTGACCTGTGCTGCTCTGCCTGCCAGGCGACCAGAGGCAAGGCCTGCCCTCTTGGGCATCAATGCCTCCGTCATGAGTTGCGCTGAGATGTTGGGGGGTTTAGGAGTGTTGCTGGGAAGGGCTTCGGGGATGAGAGTGGAAGGGGTGCCCCTGAGAGTTTGCCAAGGTGGTCTGGCCAAGCATTCTGATTGGTCTGCCTGGATCATGTGTCCATCCTCAAGGATGAAGCATTCTGATTGGCCTGCCTGGGTCACGTGCTAATTTTGAAGGATGAAGCATTCTGATTGGCCTGCCTGGGTCACATGCTCAGTTGAAGGGCTGTGGGAGACATCCCGGCTAGAACTCACAGACATAAAGTGGGGCAGGACAGGTGAACACCCAGTGAATATCCAGGACTTTCCCAACGCATTTGCCCCGTGCATTCGGTCTCAGCATCATGCCTCTCCCATCAGGGACTCCTGGGTGCTTTGCCAGCCTCTCAGTCAGGCTGGATTAGGACTATGGCTCCCCAGTTCCCACAGTGCAGGGGACCCCAGTAATAATGACAGGACAGTGCTCCTGCCCAGCCAGCGTGGCTCAGTGGTTGAGTGTCAGCCTATGAACCAGGAGGTCACGGTTCGATTCCCAGTCGGGGCACATGCCCGGGTTGCAGGCTTGATCCCCAGTGTGGGCGTGCAGGAGGCAGTCAATCAACGATTCTCTCTCATCATTGATGTTTCTATCTCTCTCCCCCTCTCTCTTCCTCTTTGAAATCAATAAAATACAGTAAAAAACAAAACCCCAAACTGTGCTCACCCAGTGCCTGCTGTGTGCTTGGACTGCTGTGGGACTACGCATGCTTGTCTTCACAGTCCCTTTACTCCTTTCAATGATCCTATTATTAACTTAGTATCCCTGCGGTCATGTGGCAGCCTTGGAATCCAGGCCCAGCTCTTCCCCCTGACCTGTGCTGCTCTGCCTGCCAGGCGACCAGAGGCAAGGCCTGCCCTCTTGGGCATCAATGCCTCCGTCATGAGTTGCGCTGAGATGTTGGGGGGTTTAGGAGTGTTGCTGGGAAGGGCTTCGGGGATGAGAGTGGAAGGGGTGCCCCTGAGAGTTTGCCAAGGTGGTCTGGCCAAGCATTCTGATTGGTCTGCCTGGATCATGTGTCCATCCTCAAGGATGAAGCATTCTGATTGGCCTGCCTTGGCCATGTGGAAGGATGAAGCATTCTGATTGGCCTGCCTGGGTCACGTGCTCAATTGGAAGGGCTGTGGGAGACATCCCGGCTAGAACTCACAGACATAAAGTGGGGCAGGACAGGTGAACACCCAGTGAACATCCAGGACTTTCCCAACACATTTGCCCCATGCATTTGGTCTCAGCATCATGCCTCTCCCATCAGGGACTCCTGGGTGCTTTGCCAGCCTCTCAGTCAGGCTGGATTAGGACTATGGCTCCCCAGTTCCCACAGTGCAGGGGACCCCAGTAATAATGACAGGACAGTGCTCCTGCCCAGCCAGCGTGGCTCAGTGGTTGAGTGTCAGCCTATGAACCAGGAGGTCACGGTTCGATTCCCAGTCGGGGCACATGCCCGGGTTGCAGGCTTGATCCCCAGTGTGGGCGTGCAGGAGGCAGTCAATCAACGATTCTCTCTCATCATTGATGTTTCTATCTCTCTCCCCCTCTCTCTTCCTCTTTGAAATCAATAAAAATATAGTAAAAAACAAAACCCCAAACTGTGCTTGCCCAGTGCCTGCTGTGTGCCTGGACTGCTGTGGGACTACGGTTGCTTGTCTTCACAGTCCCTTTACTCCTTTCAATGATCCTATTATTAACTTAGTATCCCTGCGGTCATGTGGCAGCCTTGGAATCCAGGCCCAGCTCTTCCCCCTGACCTGTGCTGCTCTGCCTGCCAGGCGACCAGAGGCAAGGCCTGCCCTCTTGGGCATCAATGCCTCCGTCATGAGTTGCGCTGAGATGTTGGGGGGTTTAGGAGTGTTGCTGGGAAGGGCTTCGGGGATGAGAGTAGAAGGGGTGCCCCTGAGAGTTTGCCAAGGTGGCCTGGCCTGGAGCTTCTCCGCTTCTTTTCCAGGGTCCTCCCCACAGCATCTGTGCCCGCAGGGGCCATCTGGCTGCAGGAAGCAGTGCCAGCGGGACTACTACCTGGACAGGGCCAACCGGTGCACAGCCTGCGTGACCTGCAGCGGTAAGAGCCTGTCCTCCCCCGAGGGCTCCTTCCAGTGAGGGGGCGGGTCTGGGGAGAGACAGGACCTAGAAGGTGGGGAGCATCGAGATTTGGTGACTGCACTCTGACCTGGCCCCCTGGTGCCTCAGTTTACCGCTCTAGATTTGTGAATTGATACCAGCCATGACCTTTTGCACCCATGCTTTTTGGAGAGACTTAGTTAACATGTTTCCTCAAGGGAGGGACTCACATTTATTGAGTTTAATGTTTGGGGAAGAGCTAATCTTTCCGGAGGGGAAGATTCTTTCCTTCTCCCTGCTTTACAGCGAGGACACAGAGGCTGAGGGAGGTTAAGGGCCTTTCCAGAGTCACAGGACTCTGGTGAGGGGCCCACCTGGAGTTTGGAGTGAAGGTCTGACACCCAGAGCTTCCAGCAGAACTCTCTCAAATAAGCACCTTGTTGTGAATTTCTTATGATGCTTCATGAATGTGGTTTGTGTGCTACCTGGTATGTGTTTTGCTTTTGTGTGGGTTTTCTGGGGGGTGGTGAAATGTGTTGCGATTTCTTGGCCTAATGAATATTCATATTTCTTAGCATGTTTAGTGTATTTGGAAAAAAATGTATATTCTATTTCTCCCATACAGAATTCTACATATACCTATTAGATTAAGTTTATTTATGGTATTATGGAAACAATACACATTCTTATTTAGTTTTGTCACCTTCACAAAGGTTGATTTCTGAGGTAGATTTGTTAAAATCTATCTCCCGCCCGGCCGGTGTGCGCAGAGGTTGAGCGTCACAGTTTGATTCCAATCAGGGTACAAGTCCAGATTTCAGGCTTGATCACCAGTAGGATGGGTGCAGGAGGCAGCCGATCAATGATTCTCTCTCATCCTGGATGTTTCTATCTCTCCCTCTCCTTTCCTCTCTGAAATCAATAAAAACATATTTTAAAAAAATCTATCTCTCAATATGCTTGTTTTTCATCAGATTTTCCTTGTGTTCTATTTTTGCTTTGTATATGTCAAAGCTGTGTCATTAGGTACAATGTTCATGAACATTATGTTTTCTTGGCAAGTTGGACCTTTTATCAACATGAAAGATACCTCTTTGTTCCTCATAATGTGTTTGCCTGGATTCCATTTTTGTTTGATACTAGTATTGCCATTCTTTATTTCTGTGAGCATTTCTCTGGTAGAGCTTTCAAGTTTTAAAACAAATGCCTGCATTTGATTAAGTGAGAGTTATAGGTGTTCTCTACCCCAAATTCAACCGATAGAGAAGTGCAAGGAAGAAAGCCAACTCTGCCCCTCCCCCATCACTGGATGATTGACGCTTCTCTGTATAGAGGAAGAATGGGTAGGCTAGTAGCTAGACTACACATACATGGAAAGAAGGAATTTTTAAGAGGATAAGATAATACAACCTATGGCATTAAAATGATGACATTTATTTATTTATTAACATTTATTGATTTTTTGGAGAGAGAGAGAGAGAGAGAGAGAGAGAGAGAGAGAGAATTGTTGTTCGCTTATGTATGCATTCACTGGCTGATTCTTCTATGTGCCCTGACCCGGGATGGGACCTGCAACCTTGGTGTATTGGGACGATGCTCTAACCAACTGAGCCACCTGGCCAGGACCGGAACTTTTTCATCTTACCCAACTGAAACTCTGTCCCCATTAAACATTAGCTCTCAGCTCCCCCCTCCCCCACCCTTTGGCAACTACCATTCGACTCTCTATGAATTGAGTACTCCAGGAAGTTCATATATGTGGAATCATGCAATTTTATTCTTTTGTGGCTGGCTTATTTCACTCAGCATAATCCTCACGGTGCATGACCTGGTAGCATGTGTCAGAATGTCCTTCCCCCTTAAGGCTGAACAACATTCCATTCTATGTTTATCTGCCCATGTCGATGGACACTTGGTTGTTCCACCTTTGAGCTAGCGTGACTAACGCTGCCGTGAGCATAGGGGTCACGTATCTTTTCGATGTAGTGTTTTGGATTTCTTCGAATAAATACCCAGGAGTGGAATTTCTGGGTTATAAGGTAGTTTTATTTTCAAATGCCGTTTTCCATAGGACGTATTGGGAGGATGCTCTAACCAACTGAGGCACCTGGCCAGGACCGGAACTTTTTCATCTTACCCAACTGAAACTCTGTCCCCATTAAACATTAGCTCTCAGCTCCCCCCTCCCCCACCCTTTGGCAACTACCATTCGACTCTCTATGAATTGAGTACTCCAGGAAGTTCATATATGTGGAATCATGCAATTTTATTCTTTTGTGGCTGGCTTATTTCACTCAGCATAATCCTCACGGTGCATGACCTGGTAGCATGTGTCAGAATGTCCTTCCCCCTTAAGGCTGAACAACATTCCATTCTATGTTTATCTGCCCATGTCGATGGACACTTGGTTGTTCCACCTTTGAGCTAGCGTGACTAACGCTGCCGTGAGCATAGGACGATGCTCTAACCAACTGAGCCACCTGGCCAGGACCGGAACTTTTTCATCTTACCCAACTGAAACTCTGTCCTCATTAAACATTAGCTCTCAGCTCTCCCCCACCCCCCACCCTTTGGCAACTACCATTCTACTCTATGAATTGAGTACTCCAGGAAGTTCATATATATGTGGAATCATGCAATTTTATCCTTTTGTGGCTGGCTTATTTCACTCAGCATAATCCTCACGGTGCATGACCTGGTAGCATGTGTCAGAATGTCCTTCCCCCTTAAGGCTGAACAACATTCCATTCTATGTTTATCTGCCCATGTCGATGGACACTTGGTTGTTCCACCTTTGAGCTAGCGTGACTAACGCTGCCGTGAGCATAGGGGTCACGTATCTTTTCGATGTAGTGTTTTGGATTTCTTCGAATAAATACCCAGGAGTGGAATTTCTGGGTTATAAGGTAGTTTTATTTTCAAATGCCGTTTTCCATAGTGGCTGCACCAATTCACAATCCCACCAGCCGGGTGTGAGGGTAGGTAGGGGGTTCCCTTTCATGGCTCTGTTTCCTCTGAGAATATTGATTGTCCTGACTCTACAGGCTGTTTCCCTTGTGTCTGCTTCCTCGAGCATTAGTGTATGTTTGAGTCTGGGGCCCTTTCATCTTTTTTTTTAATCTTTTTTTTTAAATTGCTTAAAGTGTTACAAAGAGTATTACATATGTCTCCTCCGGCTTTGTAATACAGCTTGATATCTGGTATTGAGATCCCACCTACTTTGTTCTTTCTCAGGATTGCTGCAGCTATTCGGGGTCTTTTTTTATTCCAGATGAATTTTTGGAGAGTTCGTTCTAGATCTGTGAAGTATGCCGTTGGTATTTTAATGGGAAGTGCGTTGAATTTATAGATTGCTTTGGGTAGTATGGACATTTTAATGATGTTGATTCTACCAATCCATGAACATGGTATGTTCTTCCATCTGTTTATGTCTTCCTCTATCTCTTTTTTCAACGTCCTGTAGTTTTCTGAGTAGAGGTCTTTTACCTCTTTAGTTAAGTTTATTCCTAGGTATTGGGGCCCTTTCATCTTCGTGCTGGTTTCCTTGTGGAACCCACTCCAGTGGCCGTGGGGGAGGTGGGAGGGGCAGGTCTGCCAGTGGCTGGTCTTCTGGGTTTCAGGGTCTTTTCCTCCCAGGTCTGACCAGCCCCAGGGCACTGCCCAGCTCCCTCCCCCCAGAGCCTCCTTGGGGAGATGCGTGGCTTCCAGCTCCGCGGCATCAGCGGATGAGGAATCTGGGACACTGACCCGCCTGGACGCTCCTGTCCGGTTCCCTGGGGCCCGTCCCTGCTGGGCCCCCACGCAGAGACTGGAGCACCCGGGGCCTCTCCCAGCACAGTCCTCTGGGACATGTTTTGGGCTGTGGCCTCCTTCTTCCATCAGTCCCATCTGCCTCCCACGCTGGAGGGAGTCTGTCATTTCTGGTTGGCCAAGGAAGCCCCTCACTGTTCTCCAGGGATGTTTGCGTTCACTCATTCATTACTTTTACCAGTGACTTTTCTATTTGAGATGAAAGTCACCATTAACAATTTTTTTCATAATGCATTAGGTATGTTTGGTATTTTTATTTCTTTCTTTATTTAAAAAATATATTTTTATTGATTTCAGAGAGGAAGGGAGAGGAAGAAAGAGATGGAAACATCAATAATGAGAGAGAGGAGAAACCAAGATGGCGGCATAGGTAAACACTGGAAATTGCTGCCTCTCACAACCACTTCAAAAATACAGAGATATAAACATCAATCAATCGGCTGCCTCCTGCGCACGGCCCACTGGGAATTGAGCCCACAACCCAGGCATGTGCCCTGACTGGGAATTGAACCGTGACCTCCTGGTTCATGGGTCGATGTCCAACCACTGAGCCATGCTGACCGGGCCTGTTTGGTATTTTTAAATGCTTAGTGCTTAATTCAGCAAATGCTCAGGTCACCACAAAACCGAAGTCTATAAGATTTCAAAGCATGGTCAGACTGCAAGCATGGAGAAGGACAGTCAGTCATTGCTGGGCTTGCTTTGTGCTCCCTCTAACTAATAACTACCAGACATTATTAATAGAAAAAAGTGAACGCTCTTTATCTGTATCCTTTGTGCCCTGTAGGTTTAGCACATGATTATTAACAAGATGAATAGTAATTGGTTACCCTAATAGAAGTTAGCAAAGGCATAGCTGCTAACATTGCGCTGTGTAACAGTATTTAGTGACCCTTTTAATATATGTGCTCTAGGTGACAATAAAAGGAGTTTGCACACCTGGGCCTCATGTGCAGACCTTCTAATACTTAGCGCCTTATTTTTTAAAAAATATATTTTATTGATTTTTTACAGAGAGGAAGGGAGAGGGATAGAGAGTTAGAAACATCGATGAGAGAGAAACATCGATCAGCTGCCTCCTGCACATTCCCCACCGGGAATGTGCCCGCAAACAAGGTACATGCCCTTGACTGGAATCGAACCTGGGACCCTTGAGTCCGCAGGCCGACGCTCTATCTACTGAGCCAAACCGGTTAGGGCTTAGCGCCTTAATTTTAACATAATTGGGATATTGTGGTTCATCTAGTTTGTAAAAGTCACTATTTTAAAATATTTTATTGATTAACTTTGAGAGAGAGAAAGAGGGAGGGGGGAGGGAGGGAGAGAGAGAGAGGGAGAGAGAGAGAGAGAGAGAGAGAGAGAAACATCAATTTGTTGTTCCACTTGTTTATGCATTCACTGGTTGATTCTTGTATGTGCCCTGACTGGGGATCAAACCTATAACCTTGGAGTATCAGGATGATGCTCTAACCAACTGAGCCATCCAGCCGGGGCTAAAATTCACCATTTTAAAGTGTACAGTGCAGTGATTTTATTATACTGGACTCACCCTGTGCCACCACCACCACCATCGAATTCCAGAACATTCTACCTCCCCCCAAAGAAACCCATTGCCTCCTAAGTCTTCCCTCCTCCCATCCCCTCCACCCACTTTCCGTCTCTGTGGACTTGCCTACCTTGGACATTTCATGGAAGTGGAATCCCAGGGTGTGTGGCTTAGTGTCCGGCTTCCTTAACTGTAGCGTGTTCGAGGCTGATCCGTACAGAACAGGTGTCGCACTTCACTGCTTTTCACGGCTGAACATGATTGCATTGCATGGATGGACCACGTTTTGTTTGTGATGTCGGTGGACACTTGGGTATCTCTACTTTTTGGCTGTAATGAATAGAGCTGCTCTGATCCTATATGAGTGTTTGTGTAGACATATGTTTTCAGTTCTCTCGGGTAGATATGTAGGAGTGGATTGCTGGATCATAGGTAAATCTATGTTTGGCCCTGGCTGGGCAGCTCAGTTGGTTAGAGAGTTGTCCTGATATGCCAAGGTTGTGGGTTCGATCCCTAGTCAGAGCATGTATGAGAATCAACCAATGAATGCATAAATAAGTGGAACAATAAGTCGATTTCTCTCTCTCTCTCTCTCTCTCCTCTCTTTCTTTCTCTCTCTCAAATCAGTAAATAAGATTAAAAACAATAAATCTATGCTTACATTTTTGAGGAACCGCCACTGGTTTCCTCAGCCCAATCTAATTCCTATCCCCACCAGCCTGGTGTGAGCCTGCCCGTTTCTCCTTCCACGCCCTCGCCAGTACTTGCTGTTGTCTGCCTTTGTGACTGCAGCCATCCCAGTGGGTGTGAAGTGGCATCTCATTGTGGTTTTGGTTTGCATTTTCCTAAGGACTAATGATGTTGAGCATCTTTTCATGTGCTGACTGGCCATTTGTGTATCTTCTCTGGAAAAACATTTTCTTAAATCCTTGGCTCATTAAAAAAATACTTAATAGATCTTTTTTTTTTAAAAAGGTAGAAGAGCCATTTAAAAATTTTATATATCCTATCTAATAAAAGAGAAACATGGTAATTAGCAGTACATCCGCTACCCTTCCCATTGGCTAATCAGGGTGATATGCAAATTAACTGCCAGCCAAGATGGCGGCTGGCAGCCCTGCACTGAAGCGAACAGGGAGGCTTGCTTGCTCCAGTGACGGCGGACTCCAACGTTCCCCGCCTGACTTGCCGGCCTCTCAGCTGCAACTCTAAGCAACTATGTTGCAAATATAGAAGCTAAACAAAACCCCAGAAACC